>NW_012149474.1:1625955-1647422 GCF_000956105.1 Propithecus coquereli
CCGCAGGCCCTACCGGGAGGCCTCTGTCCTGGGTCAGGTATAAGGACACGGGCGGACCAGACCGCGCACCCTGCCTCCCGCGCTCCCCCAGTCCCAGAGCCGCCCCCAGACCCAGTACCTGACCAGCCAACTGGTGCAGCCACCGCCAGCCACGGAGCCTGCTGCGCTGAGTCAGGGGCCGTCCGGCCGGGCCTTTCCAGCCCCCCCAGCCCCACTGGCGCACAGGAAGCCCGGGTCGCTGAACACAATGGGATCCTGACAGCCACGCTCGCAGGCCCCGGTGCACTGAAGGCCTCCTCGGGCAGTGCTGCATTTGCTCTGCACGGCCCTGCACGGCCAGGAGGCCTGAGACTGTCGCCCACTTTGACAGATGGGGACAGACACAGAGAGGTCAAGCCACTGGCATGAGGCCTCACAGCTAGCAGCGGGGCAGGGAGAACTGGGCCCAGGCCCCTCAGTGGACCCCAACTTTCCCGTCTCCAGACTGCCCCTGCCTGATGTGTTTCTTCCTCTCCCCCTTCTCCCTGCTTACCCCTCCTCAAACCTGTCCTAGCGGCGCCCCGGCCCTCTCCCTCCGCCCTGCCCTGCCCTCTTCCTCTCCCAGGAGCTCCCCTCCAAGGACCTGCACGCTGCAGAGACTGCGGGGACCTGCTCTGCCTGCCCCTGAGCCCTCCAGAGAGAAGACCCTGAGCCCACGCTTGACTCTGCACACAGATCCGTGCTTGGGAGGCCCACATCTGCCTGGGTGTCCGAGACCCCTGCCCAGAGCACGGCACAGAACCGCACCAGTGACATTTCTGCCCTGCCCGGGGGTGCCCCAGACACTCACCTCTCTGGAGCTGGGGCTGGGGCTGGGACTGCCTGCCGGCCTCAGTTCTGCGAGCACTGGAGTCCCCTGAGCCACAGGCCACAGCAGCTCACCTCGGGACTGGGGTCTCTGGCCGCTCTGGCCTGCTGGGGCTCAGGCTGGGGGGCGGGCTGGGCACAGGGCTGCGCCTGAGGAGAAGGGCCCTGGGGCTGGGGGCCGGAGTCCACCTGCTCCCGAACAAACTCAGCAGTGATTCTTCGGCCCCTGGGGAAAACCGAAAAGGTGTTCCTGAGATGTTCCCTTTCAAAAACCAAACAGCCCCCCGCCCGAGGCAGAGCACTGGTCCCCTCCATGTCCCCAGGCGGCCTGCGGGCCTCCTTGCCAGGGCTGGGGCTCATCCATCTACTGTCCCTCTGCTCCCAGCTCTCCCTGTTTCAAAGCACAAGGGACAGTGTCAAGAAGTTCACCCAGAAAGGGCTTCTCAGCAGCCGGGGCTGAGACCCTCCTGCTGGGCGGCGACGAGGTGCACACGGGGGCCGCCTTGAAGGGCACAGCACAGAGTGTGGCAGTCTGTCCCTCCACGTCCCCATGCGCACCCTTGTGTGGAAGCACAGAGGGCTCCCTGCAAACCCAAAGGACGTGCAGCTCTGCCCTGAGAAGGCTGCCGAGTGGGGCGCAGCCGGGCTCCTTTGGGAACTGGACCCCTCCCCACAAACGCCGCCCTGGGTGGGTGGACGAGAGGAAGTTCATGCGAGAGGCCTGCAGTCCCCGCGGAGCTGCCGTGGCCCCCGCTGTCCTCGGAGCGTGGCCGGAGAACCAGGCGCGCTGTCAGGAGGAGGAAGCTCTACTTTTTGACGCCCTGCTGGGGGTGTGAAGCACATTGTCCCTTCATCCCTTCCTCGTCCCTCTCCTCACTCTCCTTTCCAATTTCTTGCTGGTGGTCGGGAGGTGCAGGGAACAGGGAGACAGGGAAGCCTAACTTTCAAAATGCTATGTGTCTGTGTGTGTGTGCATGTATATTATATATACCTACTCCGGAGCCTCAGGCCCCGGCCCCTCTGCACAGTCTCCTGTTTGTTTTTGGGATGGGGCGTGGTGTCGTGCAGCAAGAGGAAACTTTCACACAGAAAAACCCTTCCTTTTACATGTGCAAAAACATCTGTGCACTCCTGCTGGGAAGAGCAGCCCTCCCCGCCTCCCCTGCCCCTTCCCTTTTGCCTGCTGGATTAGTGCAAGAAAATCTATTCTCCTTGCAAAAGCCCCTGTGGATTTCTGTGGCCCTATAGAGAAATCCCCTCCCCAACTGTCTTTCCTGTCCCCTCCAAAGTCGAGGTTACTCTTGCGAAGCTTGCCTGGGCCCTCCTGCAGCAGAGATTCCTCCCCTCTTTTGGAAACCAGGATCTTGGCAGCTGTTCCAAGCCCCCAGCCCACCTAGGCCTGAACACTCAAAATGCTGCTTTTCTCACACACTCAGAGGGGCGCAGCTTGAGGGAGGGAAGCCCAGTTACCTGTACTCTAGTCGCTGCGTGGTCCCCGCAGCTCCCGGACGGTGGATGAAGAGGACCGGAGAGTCGCTGGTGCCCAAGGCTCTCTGCCGAAACTGCCGGGGCGATGATCTGCCGGCTGGGCCAATGTTAGCAGTCGCCGCCAAAGCAGGGGGTGTTCTGGCTGTGGTGCCCAGACCCTCCAGCCGGGTCGACGCGGAGGAGGAGGGGGACGAGGCTGAGGCTGCAGAGACGACGAAGGGCACTTTTAGAGCGTGCATGATAACGGGGCCCCTAGAAGTGGGAGACCTTCCCACCACCGAGCGCGGCACCCGCTCAAATGCCAACTGAAATTAGCTTTGCCCTCACCTCCTCGTCCCCTCCACTCCTTTCCCTGAGCCCCTCCAAATTTGGGGAACTTTGCACCAACTCGGCAGTGCTGGGGCCGCTGGGGTGGCTGGCTGTGGCACGTGCCCAGGCTAGGGCACGGTGCATCAGGGGGTGGAGGTTTGGCCCACCCCACCCCAGCAGAAAGGCATCTGTGGGTTTGGGCACAGCCGGAAGCCCTCCCTGCTAGCTGGGAGGTGGGGAGTAGGCGGGGCTTTGCTAGGGGGACACTTGGCAGCTACTTGAGACCCTGGAATGCCAGTGGGCGTGGCACTGGTAAAATGGGGGCGGGGACTGAGCCGGGTTCGAGAATGAGCAGAACAATTGCTTCTTGGGCGCTCCCCAGGCAGCTGTGTGCAGCGCGGTCACGTCCTTCCATCCTCTATGGGCAGGGGACTCGGCTGGGAGTTTTCTCCTTCGCCAGTCACACTTGATCTGACCCCTGCCCTGTAAGCGTGGTGCTGGGCACGAAGGATGCTGCTGCAAGCGGCAGGCAGCAGATAGTGAGCACTTGTGGGCACTCCTGGGCAGCACGACTGGCCAGGTTCGCAGCCTTCTGAGCCTGCATGAAGCTCCAGGTAAGGCACAGGCTCAGCTGACGGTGGCTGGAGAAGGGTTCAGGTGGAAGCACTGCCTGACTGGGCTAGATCTCACTGGGAATTTGAAACCTCTCCGAAGCCTGCAGGGAGAGCAGGCACAGAGCAGGGACTCAGGGAGACACAAAGACTTGTGCACTTCGCAGAGAGCACCAGTCCCCCCCACCTGGCACCCGTGCACCTCAACCATCCGTCTCCTGCGTGTTTATCTCACCCAGCCTACCGGCCTGTGCTGGGATTTCATTCTCCCTTTTCCCAAGCCTGCATCTGAACCCCCTTCCTTAGCCGGAGCAACAGGGCATCTCGTGGGAATAACAGGTCTTGACGGGGACTCAAGTCGAGTGTGTGGGGGGGCAGCATCTCAGACAGGACGCAGTGCCTCGGAGTCATGCCCCCCCCTTGGGAGGAAGGCAGGTGGGACTCCTCGTTGGCGTTGGGTGGGGAGGAATGCTAGTGGCCCTGCGTCGGGTCTGGAGCTCATAGGCAGAAGCCAGTGTGAAGTGGCTCACAGCTCTGCAGGTGGAGCGGTCACCTGCTCATGCTGGCTCTGACTGTGCCCTGGGGCTCTGTGGCTGGGAGACTCCGCAGCATGTGCTGCCCCCTGGCGTCTGCTGTGAAATGCCCAGATGCCGCGGGGAGCAGGGCCCTTTGTGGATGCTTGGCTGGGACTTTCCAGGTTGCAGATGGAGCTAGGGAGGGTGAAGGGCTGTCATTGAGCCAGACCAGGTGGTTCCCCGGGAGGCTCATCAAAGGAGTGTCCCCAGATCGAGGGGCAGGCAGCTATGGGGCTGGAAGGAAGCAGCCCACAGATGACGCTCCTGCAAGTGTGGAGCCCCCATCCCCAAAAGGGTGTCTTGAATTCGAGCTTTGCCCTGGGCTGGATTTCCATCTCTGCCCAGCACAGAGGGGCTCGTTCCAGTCCGGGATTATTCTGTCCACCAGGATCTTGGAACCCAGGGTGTTTAGGCAAGAGGAGGGGGCCACGAAAAAGGGGCCTGGTGGGAAGGGCCCATGGGGCGGGGGCCTAGCCATGGTGCACCAAAGCAGGACACAGGTGAGAAGGACCACAACACAAATATTGGGGTGCTGGGGTGAAGGACTCCACACAGCAGAAACCTCCTTGCTCCATGGCCTCTTGGGCCTGGAAGAGGGCCAGCCCATCCTGGGGATCTGGTCGGACCATTTAGGCGGGAGAGAATCGGGTACCGCCAGAAGTCCCCAGCGCCAGGTTCCACCACTTAGCTTCTTGAGTGGCCTCATACTGACACCTGGTGGGCATTTCTAGAATTACAATGGCACAACGCAAGGGCTTTAGGGGCTACCATTTGGGGCACTCGGGGAGGGAGGGTGCGCGGGATGGGGGCGTGGGGCAAAGCCAGGACACTGTTCCCGACGGTGGTGTTGGGGGTACAAGTGGGTTCTGCCCCTTTGCGCTTGGATCTGCCTCTATCCTGGCATTACAGACCGGGCAGGGGGTGGGGGCTCCCTTTCGGTGTCCCCAACCCAGGGGATCCTAGCACGGTGGGCACCCCAAGCCACAGGCTAAACCTGGAACACCTTCCTGAAGCATCCGTTATGTTTGGGGAGAGGAAACTGTATTTTATTAGCATCAAAATAAAACCGGACATATCCCTGAGAGGCGCTGGGGCAGAAGCAGGGCCCCTGGGATGAACGCAGGTCGCGGGACTTTGTCCTCAGCATCCACTCCCACCCCACCCTGCCCCACCCGGAAGTGGGAATCCGGGAATTTCCAAATCTGGCCCGAGCCTGACACCTTGTGGCCACTTGGAGAAGTTGCAGCCACTTTCCTGCAAGTCACCATCACCCTTAGTAAGTGCAGGGCCAAACCTCGGGGATGGGGGGACGAGAAGGACGTCACCCACGACCCCCATCCTGAACACACCAGATGTCCCTGGGGCCCTGCACCACTGGGGCTCTGGGTGGCCCAGCTGCCTCCCTGGGCGCAGCCTGGCAGGGGTGAGGCTGCCCCTCAAAGGCCCGCTGTGCGCAGCTCCCACAGGTTCGTGCTCAGATGGGCGAGGAGTGGGCAGAGGGGCCCAGGGGCTGACCCAGTGCCCATCCCGGCTCTGCTGCCAACGACCCTGGGCGAGCCAGGTCGCCCCAAGCCCCCATTCTCCCCTCTGCCCACACAGGTGCCACGCGTGGGTGTGGGCAGCCCCCTCTGACCCAGAGTAAATACTGACAGACGTTCAGTTTTACCCCGTCCCAGACGGGAAGTTCTATTTTCCCCTTTCTCCCCTGGCCCTTGGCGCTGAAACGCCCGTTCCTGGGACCGTGTGGAAATGCAGCCCAGACGGTCCCCGTGCCGCTGGCCCTGGGAGCCCCACCTGCAAAGCCTCCTCCCCCGGCTCCGCTGGGACTGGCAGCCGAGAGGACTCCGGAGCTCTGGGAGGGGGAGGCCTGTGCGTGGCTCGTGGGGAGGGGTGGGGGTCAAGGGCAGTGAGTTCTGGGGAGACCTGGGAGCCGCCTCTCCCTCCGGGGCTGCCAAGTTCAAAGAGTTGCAAAGACTCCTCCGCCACGAGGGCCCTCAGGCGCACGGGGTCACCCTCACGCTGCGCCCCGGCACCCTCAGAGCCCTCCCGCAAGCCTCCTGTTCCCGCGTCTCCCGCCCCGATATGCGTGGCGGCCTGTGCCTTCACCCCGGGCCCCCGCCACATAGCCACGGCCATGCCTGGTAGCGTGGGGACTTCCGCCGGAAGACACATGAGGCCCCCTGACCGCCACCCCCAGAGAAGCAGGCCCGTGGTACTGTCCCCACGAGACCAGGGCCGGAGAGAGGAAGCCACTACAGGAACACTGAAGGGAGAGGCCCCGGGGTCTGACGTGCCCGCCGCCCTCCCCCGCCCGCCACACCTCCCCACACCTGGACGGGCTGGCCTGGGTCCTGGAGGACACCTCCACGCTGGCGTCCCTCATGGTCCTAGGCTGTGGGCTCTGAGGCACCACGTGCTGGCCCAGGAAGGCACCTGGGGCGGCAGCGCCACTACAAGAAAGCAGGCGCCCTGGGAACACCTGGATATTCCCTCCCTGCCCCGGTAGTGTGGGCAGGAGGAGGACATGGAGGGGCTGAGAGGGCACGGCTCCGCCAGGGGCTCCCCAAACTCGCCCTCTCAGCAGCCAAGGCCGGCGGGGTCTCTTTTGGCTCCCTTTTGACAGATGAGGAAACCAAGACCCAGAGATGTTAAGTAACGTTCCAAAGGCCACACAGCCAGGAGCGGCAGAGCCAGCACTCCGGCCTGCGAGCTCTCACCCTTGAGCCCGCACTGGCCTGAGTGGACTCTGTGCGGGCCCTAAGGATGCTTAGGGTTAGGGCCTGTCGTCTCCAACACCCACAGGACACGGCGCACTGTCACCCTCAGACCACGGCTGCCCCTTCTTCTCTGCCAAGGCCGGCCCACGCCCAGCCGTAGGAAGGGCCGGAGTGCCAGCTCTGTACCGTCATGGCTGTCATGCCTCCGGCGAGGGCGGCATGGGCTGCACCAGGCTGGGTCTGCACCCCTGGGGGCCGTAGCCCAGCAAGGACGGGTCCTCAGGCTGCCATGCCAGCGGGGCCATGAGACACCTCCTCCAAGAAGCCTCCCCAACTGTTGCTTCCTGGCTCCTCTGCTCTGAGCTCTAATCGTGCAGCTGGAGCAGGGCGGGGGGTGCCCCAGCCTCCCTCTCTCTCCTGTTTCTCAGCCAGCTCGTCCCCCTGCCTGGAGCCTGGCCCCCCGCACATTCCTGTCCCACAGCTGGGCCCAGGTCGGGAGCACACCCAGGTGGCCAGGGAAGAGCCACTTCCTGCCCCTTGAAGCTGTTCCTGGACCTTGGAGGTCGGGCCTCAGGCAGGCGCCACGGAGGGACAGGCGGCCATTGCCAGAGCCGCACATTCAGGTGCCTCAGTCTCCCCAGAGCCCCCCGGTCTCCTCTCTGCCCTGTCCTCGCCTCCCACTGAGCCACCCATGTGTGACAGACCCTGCCAAGGACCTCGAGGCCCAGAGCGGGTCAGAGACTTCCCAGGTCCCTCGGCAGCCCGGGCAGCAGCAGGCCTTGCATGTGGGCCGGGGGCAGGTGGGCCGGGCCAGGCTGGAACGGCCCCAAGTTCCGGAGTGAGGGTGGATTGGAGGGACAGCGGCGTGCGCTCTGGGTCTCAGCGGGAACAGCCACAGCTGGCAGGGCTGCTGGGCCACGGCTCTGTTTTCCAAAAACACAGATGGGCCGGGAAGGGGGTCGGAGCAAGGCCCGGGCGGAATGCGGGGCCCACGCGGCCCTGGGGTTCTGCTAACTCAGCAGCCCTGTCCCCACGGGCTGCAGGGTGGGGCCTCCCCCAAGGCTCAGGGGGCTGCGGCCCCCCAGGCTGGGCCGCCCAAGGCCAGCCTTCACCCCTGGCAGGGCACAGAGCTGGGCACAGCTGGGAAGGACGCCCCACTGGTCACGGATGGGAGCGGAGGTGGCTGCTGGGTGTGGGCCACCGGGCTCTCTCTAGACACTGAGTGTACCCGGTGAGGGTCGCGGGGAGGCACCCCCACTTCACCCTCAGCCTGGGACTCCGGCTCCAGCTCAGTCATGGACACCCGGGTACCCCCAAGACGCCCTTGCTCGCCCCTGCCTTGGGGAGCGGGGATGATGGGGTGCCCTTTGGTACAGCCCAGCTTCCCGGGCAGCCTCAGGGACACCGTGGGAGCCGCAGAGCTGTCTCAGGGCCCCTGGGGTCAGGACGGTCCCCGACAGCGGCAGATGGGCAGGAAGTGGGGAGTCCAAGCCTGGTGGGGCGGGGCCGGAGGCCACCTGGGCGCGGGACAGTGAGCCGAGGACAGCGGGCGGGGGGGAGGCCGGCGGGGGGCTCGGCGCCGGCGCAGCAGGACCAGGCCGCACGGACAGCGGGGAGGCCGCCTCCGGCCCGCGCCCCTTTCGAAGGAATCTGCCTCGCTGTTCCCGCGGCCCAGGCCAGAAACAACAGTTGGGGGCGGGGGGCGGATGAGGCTGCACCCCCACTGCAGCCGCCATGTTCCCAGACCCCGTCCTCCCGTGACCCCCACACGTCCTCTCAGCACTGGGAGCAGGGCCCTTGCCCTGACCCGCGGGACCCCAGCTTGGGGCCTTCTGGGCCCCAGGGTCCCCAACCCCTGACGCCCCCACCTCTCACTGTGACAGGGACTCCGCCTCGGGCTCCAGTGGCCCAGGTGGCCACAGCAGTGAGGACCGCCATTAGCCTCCAGCCTCAGTATGAGGAGGGCGGGAGGTGGGGTCCGACTCTAGCTGGAGGTTTTCTCAGCACGTTAGGGACCAGGGACATCGGTCAGCTGGCTGTGCCCCGGGTCTGCGGCCTGCGAGGACCCTGGGCTGGTGAGAGAAGCTGGCCTGGGGCTTGACAGCCGCCACCACGCAGCGTCCTGACTCCATCTCCCCTCGTAAACCCCAAGCCCTCCCGAGTCCAGGGCGGGGGCAGTGGGGGACCCGCACCCCGTCACAGCACAGCGCAGCCGAGCCCCGCCGCAAAGGTGAGCTTTTGGCGCCATCTGCTGGTTGCATCTGTGAATGGCCGGGCAGCACGTCGCTGGGTGTCCCTAGGTGCCACCTAGAAAACAGCCACCTGCACAGGGGACAGCCCCGCCAGGTCCTCCTCGGGCACGTCCCTCGGTCTCCCTCCCTCACAGCCTGGCTGGAGACAGACAGCAGCTGGCCTCCCGCCGGAGCCCTGCCCAGGGCGCCTTTTCCCCTTTCCCTGGGCTGCGCCCTCTCCCTGGGCCGGACTCCGCTGGGCACCAGGCCCTCCAGGGCCGGGATCGACCTTGGCACCCCTGCATCCCTCGCACCCTCGGGGATACTCTTCCTGGACAGCAGTGAGGACAGCAAATATTTGCAGCCGACAGGAGAAGGCAAACACAGCCCGGGCCAGGCGCAGGTGCCAGGGTGTCTACGCCAGAGTAGACGCAGCCCAGGAAGGGCTGGAGCCCCGTCCCCACGCTGGGCCTCAGTCTCCCCTTGAGGCACACGGGTACCAGAGTTCTCAGCCCTCCTGGCACGTGTGAAGGTGACACACCTAAACAGACGGGAGGCCAGTGAGCAGGCCGCCCTCGGTGACACCCCTCGCCCTCCGGACACCGGGCAAAGGTTGCAAGGGGGCACGGCAGGTTTGAGGGTTTGGGGAGCAGCTGCTCCTCCACCCTCACTGCCCTGCAGCTGGGGAGCACTTGGACCCCAGCCCCCAACGCCAGGGTGACAGGCAGAGCTGGACACGGCTGGTGGCCACTGCCAGCCCTGCGGGCCGTGCGGCCCAGGTGCCAAGGGCAGGCAGGGTCTGGGAACGGGAGGGCTGTCCTGCAGATTCCCAGAAGGGGCGGAGCACAGGCGCGGCCGGGCGGGGACCGCAGAGCCACGGCCTGTGGGCCTGGCGTGCGTGGGCGGCCACACTCCCCAGGCAGGTGTCAGCGGCAGGTGGTGCCCGTCGGGAGGTGGCTGACAACCACCTCCGCCACCCTGGGTGCCCACTTCTTGTCTGTGCCCAGCACAGGGAGGCGACCCCTACACCGTCTGGTCTCCCCCGCGCCGACCTTCTCAGGGACACACAGTGGGGGGCCGAGGGGCTGGAGGAGACAGGTGTGGGGAGGGGTCCCGGGTCTCAGCACCGGGGCGGCTCTCAGGAAGGCGGGGGGGTGGCGCAGCAGCACCCTGTGACCACGTCTCTTCTGGCCAGAGGCCCCCGGGACAGACACCACAGAACTTGGCCCCTCAGTGACCCTCCTCAGCACCCCCTGCACCACCCAGAGGCGGCCACACCGTGAGTCCCACGAGGCTGGGGTGGCCCACGAGCGCCTGGCCCCACAGGGCTCCTGCTGCCCTCCAGCTCCCCCCACCCCCTCCGGAGTTTGTCGGTGCCTCGGGGCATCTGCCCATCCCTCCCAGGGCCTTGCTGGCCACCGGGGCCGGCCGGGGTGACGGGCTCGGCCAACGGCTGCTCTTGGCGCCTGCCCGGCACACGTACCTCGGTTCCGGAAGGACGCCCGTGCCTCTGCCGCGCGAATGGGGCCGGCTGGGCCTTCCTGTGGACGGCCGGCGGCTGGTCCCAGGCACCTCCTCCCTCCTCTTCCGGGTCCAGTGTCCGGCCGTCCACCCGCCAGCCCAGCCTTGGCCCCCACTCCAGGGGCGGGGCCTGCAACATCCCTGGGAGGGGGTGTCACTGCTGTCGCGGGCAGGGGGTGACCTCCGGGCTGCAGGAAGGAGGCTGCCAGGTGCCAGCCCCAGGCCCAGCCATCCCCAGCCCTGGCCGGGCGGAGCTTTCAGGGGAGGTGCAGATTGGTTTGGCCCCGGCAGCAGGCAGGCTGGCCAGAGCTTGCGGCGGCCAGGGTCACCCGCTGACCTCCCAGGCCTCGGTCAGTCAGCCCAGGTAGCCCCAGGCTCCCGTCTGCGCTCCAGTCTGGGTGCCCAACGGAGCCATTTGTGCTCAGTGGGTGCTGAAAGGGCTCACGCCAGGACCCCAAAGACCTGCGCGCAGGGTGACCTTGCCTCCAGGGCCTTCGGCACTCGTGGGGGTGACCACCAGGCCTGTGGCTGAAGGGATCTGGCTGAGTGGCCCTGTCTATGGGGACGGAGAGGGCTGAGGGAGACCCTGGCCCTGGTCCCCGGCCTTGTGGTCTTGGTGGTTCCCAGCGCATGTGGGCTGCAGCTCTCAGGGCCTCGCGGCCAGTGCCGGGGAGAGGGGTTCGGGCCCCACCCACGGCCATCCCTGCAGCTGCCCGGCTGGTGGGGAGTCATCCGGCCCGTCCTGCTTCCTCTAGAGCACTAGGGTCCCTCAGGAGTCTGGCTGGTCTGGGCTGGGGGCTGTGACGGACCCCACCCGCCCAGAGCTGGGGGCAGCAGGCGCTGAGGGAGGCCCAGCCTCAGCAGCCTCTCAGCCCCTTCCTGGCCCCACCCCTGCAGGACCCCTCCGCCAGCCCGGCCTCCTCCCTGCACAGGGACTCCATCAGAAACAGCTCTAAAAATAGGGCCTGGAGGGGGTAGGTGGGAAGAAGTCACTGGAATGTTCTCATTCTCTTTCCTTGAAAATTCTCTGGGGACCCTGAGGGCCCAGGGCTTTTGAACAGGGTAGTCAGCTCCCCGAGACCCCATGGCCTCTCAGCTTGCCCGCGTCCCCCAGAGCCCCACGGTAGGGGCAGCAGGCAGCGACCTTGGGCAGGGCACTGCCACTCAGCCGGGCCTGGCCAGCGTCGGCCTGCGGGCGCCTGGTGAGCGTGGAGGACGCTCGGAGGGGGTGCGGTGCGGCGGGGCCCAGCGACACACGGACGACACACGGGGCCATTCGAGGTGTTTATTCGCCGGGGGCGGGGGCGGCTAGTTGCAGTAGTTCTCCAGCTGGTACAGGGAGCAGATGCTGGTGCAACACTGCTCCACGATGCCGCGCTTCTGCGGGGCCCCCTCCAGGGCCAGGGCCTGCAGGCCGCCCGCGCCGAGGCTCCCGTCCGGCCCCACCTGCCCCGCTGCCGGCAGAGGGAGAGAAAGGGCGAGGCCGTCAGGGACGCAGAGCCGCCTGCCCCCAACCCGGGGTCGCGGCCAGGCAGGGACAGATGGGCCCTGAGCCCACACACCCTGCCACCTGTCCCCGGCTGGGGCAGTGCCACAGCGGGAGCATGACGGGTGCCCACAGGTACCGTCCCCGGGGCCTGCCCATCTCCTGACTCCCCACTGCCCCCCCGACTGGCTACGGTGTGTCCACACTGGGAGTGTGCGCAAGCGGGCGGGGTGGGGGGGCCACTTCCTGAGGTCGCCCTGAGACCACCAACGCCCAGGACTTGAGGTACTTATTAAAGTCCGCCCCCTGAAGCCGCTGTCGTCCTATGAGGTAGAGACATGGGCTGGGGCATTTATTTGGGGAAGACGGGTGTGGGGAGGGCCGCGCCCGCCTCCCCGGCCCGCACTGTCCTCAAGCCGGGAGTCTCCAGCCGGGCCACGGGGGGCCGGCCACTTTCAGGATGTGGCCAAGAGAACTCCCTTTCCTGTCTGCGGAAGCTGGCCTGACCCCCGCGGGGCGGCAGCTCCTGCCCGCCTCTGCCCTGCAGGCCGGGTGCTCACCCTGGGGCTCCTCCAGCTCCCGGCGGGTCTTGGGCGTGTAGAAGAAGCCTCGCTCCCCGCACACCAGGTAGAGCGCCTCCACCAGGTGGGAGCCGCACAGGTGCTGGTTGACGAAGGCGGGGGCGGGCTCGGGCCCCCATAGGGCCAGCAGGGCCAGCAGCGGCAGGAGGTGCGTCCACAGGGCCATGGTGGGTGGTGACGACCTGGGAGAGGAGCAGGGCTGAGGCCAGCACAGGTGGGCGCCCTGCCCGGGGACCCCCTGCTTGCCCCCTGAATGCTCCAAGAGAGGAGCCCACTCGCCACCCCCTGCAGAGCTCGGGTCCAGGGTCCCGCCGCCCTGGAGCCCCCCAGCCGGGCAGCCGGGACCCAGGCCGATGAGGAGACCACTGGCACAAACCTGCTTGCTGACAGCTGGTCCACAGGGCTGGGGGCTGCCAGGCACTGCTGGCTTTATAGCCCCGAGCCCACCTCCCCCGCCCCCCAGCCCTGCTGCCCGGCCCATTAGGGCCTGGGGGGTCGGCAGATGGCCAGGGGCTGAGGCTGCAGTTTCCGGACCATTTCCCTGGTGCCAGGGCTGGGAACATCTTCTCGGTCGTCAGCACCTCTCACTGGGGGCCACGCAGTCATTAGTGTCTTAATGAGGCCCTGCCAGCGGAGCTGTCCCCATCGCAGCTGGGGGCAAGCATGGCCAGGAGAGCACAGCCCCGCCCGACTTCCGGAGACATTTTCCGCATCAATCTGCAGACCCTGGGGCTGCAGGAACTGGGGGTGTCCTTGTGCCCATCCCTGCACCCTTGCCCTGGCCTGACCTCCGTGCCCCACGGATGGTGTGGGGACATGTCCTTCCTGCTCACTGCCATGGCCCCCCCACGCCCAGGACAGCAGCCCCAGCGGGGCCTCAGCTCCCCCGGGGGGCAGAGCCCAGGGCAGGCCACACCGACACGTGTCCTCGGGGACGGGGCAGCAGGAGCCACACGACTCCCCACACGCGGCACACGCCGGCCCCTCTGGGTCCCGCCCAGGTGTCCTCTCGGCCCCCACCCTCTTCCAGGGGCCGGGCCATCTCCCCACTTCCAGCCATGCCCCGCCACCCGTCACCTGCCTTGGGTGTCATTGGGCTCACCCCTGGCCCTCCCAGCCCCTCGACAGGCACCCAGAGGCCCAGCCTGACCACAGGGCGTGCGTGGACGCTAAGCCCCCATGCCTGCACCTCCACCCGCCCCATAGCACCTTGCAGAGACACCCCTGAGGTCGCCTGAGACCAAGGGGGTAGGACGGGTTGGGGGCATCCTGTGCCCTGCACCTTCTGTCCCTGCCACCCCTGCCCAGGCCCCGCCCCTCCTCCCCAGCCTGCCAGCGGGACCCTCTGCCCGGCACTTGGGGTGGGGCCCTTTGGGGACGGCCCCCCACACACGCCAAGCCTCAGGCTCCCCCCACCCCGTGCAGGGCTCTGTAGGGAGCGGGTGCCAGCTGTCAGGACACCAGAGCTCCGGGGCCCCTCTGCAGCTGGGGAAGACGTGGTGCCACCTTGAGAGGGGTGGGCAGGGAGGGAGGCTGGATGGGGAGGACCAGGTGGAGGGCAGAGCCCAGGCCTGGCAGGGCCGGGGGAAAGGGAGGAGGTCAGCCCTTCCCCAGGGGCCTCGCGGGGCTCACAGCCCTGAAGAAAAGTCCCCGGTGCGGCCTCGTGGGCTGAATGCATGTGGACTCCGGGGGCTGGGCACAGACAAGGCGGTGAGGAGCGCTGATGGAACAGCGCCCTGCCAGGAGGGCCTTGATGGATGAGTAGGAGTTTGCTGGGTGGCCAAGCCAAGGGTCCTGGTAGGGCATGGTAGGGGCAGCTGCAGGCTGTGAGCAGGGCCTTGCAGACGGGCTGGCACCCCCTCACCCTGCAGGGAGCAAGGGGGGGTCCTCACAGGAAGCCTTGGGGCCGCTCTCTCCAGGGGCAGAGGTGGGGTGGGACGGGGGGCGGGGGTGTCAGGCCAGGCCTGCAGGGTGCGATGGCTCCAGCTAAAGCATGACCTCGGGCCCCGCAGGTGAGCCGGGGGCGTCTTACAGAGCCCGTGTCCAGCCCCCCGCCTTGCTGGGGACAGGAGGGCCCTGGAGAGTTCTGGGAACCTGCTCGGTCGGAATCCTCCCCTCGGCTCACATTCTGGGGAGCCCACAGAGGCCCAGGTCCTGCCCTGGGTGGGGTGGGGGATCAGAGCAGCTGTGGACCCCCCACTCCCCTGCCTGCTCTGAGGCCGGGCCCCCGGGCGTGGGGACCACCCCCGGTCAGCACGGCTGTGCTCCTGCTCCCTGCCGGGGCAGAGGGAGGCCGCGTCCCAGGGAGGAGGGCAAGGGCGGGCCCCTGAGCCAGGCTGGGGGCGCAAGGTCGTGTGTGGCGCAGACTCGGGGCCAGGCGGCGTGCAGAGACCGTTCCTTCTTTATTGAGAGGGCGAGTGGGGCGGCACACAGCGTCGGGGTGGGGCGGCGGCCGGCGCGGGGCCGCAGCAGCAGGGCAAGGATGTCAGGTGCACACTCCGGCTGACGGCGCTGAGAAGCGGGAGGGTGTGGGGGGGGCCTGGTAGCCAGGCAGGCTCCAGGGTGCCCGGGACCCAGCTCCTCGCGTGGGCCTGAGCTCTGGGACGCACAGCAGCCGCAGGAGTTTCGGGAAGGGGCCGGGAGACCCCAGGGCGGGCCCACTGGGGCCCTCGGGTCGCGCCTCCGCGCCTAGCTGATGGCGCTGAGCGCGTGGGCGAGGGTGTGCAGCTCGTCCTGGACGCCCTCCAGGGAGCGCAGGACGGCGCGGGGGCTGTCCAGCACGTCGACGGCCCGCGTGTAGGGGTCGAACTTCACAGAGAAGGGGCGCTGGATTCGCGAGGCGTAGCTCCTGGGGGGGAGATGGGGCGCCTCAGCCACCCGGGGGGGCCCGGAGGAGACAGAGCAGAGCCGCACCTGGGCGGCAGGGCTGGTCCCCGCATCGCGTCACGGCGGGCTCAGCTCCCAGGGCTCTCTTGAGCCGCCTGGGCCGCGGAGCTCGTCCTGTCCGACCACCTGGGGCCTCCTCCAGGGCCGGGCGGGCGGCTTTGCCAAGGGAGCTTCTGCTGGGCGCCCCGCCCCTCCCGCACCTCAGCCGGGCCCCTCCTCCAGGAAGCCTTCCTTGAGCATGTGCCCTGGAGAGCCCCCAGCCCTCCCCTCCTCTCCACACTGGACACAGCCCCTGGCTCAGTTTCCCCATTGCACAACCAGAGGCCGGAGGGACATGGTAAGTCCTTTCAGGAGGACGAGCCTGTCAGGCTCTGCTCCCCTCCCCAGGACCTCGCTCACAGCACCCCAGCCCCAGCCCTGGGAACTCACCCGCCCCCACGCCCCCCCAGCCCTGTCTCCCCTCCCCAGCTGCCTGGCGTCCTCAGGGAGGGTGGGCCTGCCGTGAGTGGTGTTGTAATGGAGGCTCAGGGTCTTCACCCGTGACGCGGGTTCACAGGCCCTGCGGGTGGCTGGGATGAAGGCCTGGCTTGTCCAGATCGGGGCGCGGCGGGGGTCTTGCCCGGGAGCCCCCGTACCTGAGCTTGTCCTTGGCGTCGCTGAAACTCTCAGACACGAAGTAGACGGACTGGTAGGTCTGGTCTTGGTAGGGCTGCACGGCCGCAGCCTCGGGGTCGAAGGCCCGGATCTCGGGCTCCTCAGACAGGGAGTGCTGGCAGGAGGCCACAGGGTCACCGGGCACCCCATGGGCCCAAGGGGACCGAGCTCTACGGCCTGCCTCCACGGTGGGCTCTGGGCATGGATTCGCCCCTTCCTCCCCCCGCCGGTCCTCCCGAGGCCTGGGGACAGGGTGGGCTGGGGACTGGGCGGAGACCAGCTTTCTCCAGAGGGGGCTGGAGTCCTGGAGGCCCAGCAAGGTTCCCCGCTGCAGGGGGCAGGCCGTGGCAGGGGGTTCTCACCAGGAGCTCCCCGTAGGAGGACAGCAGCCCGGCGCCATAGGCCTTCAGCTCCCCGTTCTGTTTGCAGAGACCAAACTCCACCGTGAACCAGTACAGCTGTCGGGGACAGCCAGGCAGCGTCGGTAGAGAGACAGCTGCCACCCACAGCCCCCAGGAACGGTGGCCGGGCACCACCTGCATAGGCTGGTGGGCTGGACAGGGCAGGGACGCACTCCCTGGACAGAAGCAGGGACCTCCGGGACAGACAGCAGGGTGTGGCCTGAATCTGGGAGCCCCACCCCGAGGGCCCTGCCGGGGAAGCAACCCACCGTGGACAGCTTCTCAATCTCCTCGTCCGAGGCCCCCAGGGAGGCAAGGCCAATGTCCTGTGGAAGGGGGAGGCTGAAGCCGGGGAGACAGCCCTGGCACCGCGCCTGAGGGGTCAGCAGCCCCTCCGGGGCCTCAGACACGGCCGGGATGCCAAGACCCTCCCTGACCACCGAGGGCCCTCGACCCACTGCTCCGAGGAGCCAGCAGGTGGCAGCACAGGCCGTGGGATCCCTCTGCTGGGCCCTGGGCTCTCTCGGGGACAGGTCTGTCCCATGCACTAGAGCGTCCTCGGGCCTCGCCCACCCCGTCTGCTTGCGCCTCACCATGAAGCCTCCCAGACCCACGAGGGCACTGTCCACTGTGGGGGCACCGAGTCCCCGTGGTGGGGCCGGGAGCAGGCGGCACCACTGGTGCGTGGAGCCCCAGCCCCTGCCGGGCCCCCGGTGACCCCCGGCCCCCGGCCCCAGGCCACGGCGCACCTGGGAGAACTGGGCGAAGGTGCGGTCGGCCAGCATGGGCACGTGCCCCAGCAGCTCGTGGCAGCAGTCCCTGCGGCGGGCGTGGGGAGAAGGGAGGTGTACGCCCTGCAGCCTCCCTCCGCCCTCCCTCGGGGACCACGGGATGGGCCCTCCCTGCCTCTGTGACCTTGTTTATAAAGGGCATCCTGGCCAGCTCGTGGGGGCAGGGCCACGGCGCAGAGGCCGCCGCCGGGCGCGCACTCACGGCTCGGGGGAGTGCATGGGCGAGGACGCGTGGCGGATGTACTGGGTGCACTGGAACACGCGGAAGGCCAGGCTGGCCAGGAAGTCGCGGGCAGACAGCAGGCCGGCCACGGGCCGCAGCTGGAAGCCCGTCCGCTCTGCAAGGGGCCGCATCGGTCGGGCTGGCACCCAGGCCGGCTTGGGCCTCGCGGTGACAGTCCCCAGCCCCCCCGCCCGGACCCTCCGTGCAGTGCCGCACCCTTCAGGAAGCGGGAGACGTCCTCCAGCTGGGGGATGCTGTCCTCGCGGTAGCCGCTGAAGCGCTCCAGCAGCTGGAAGGCCTGCAGGTACTCCCGGCAGGCGTGCGTGGCGTACAGCCCCTTCAGCGTGGTGTAGACCTCCTTCCTGCAGGCCGAGGGGCTCAGGGCCTGCCCGGGGCTCCCCCGCACCGGACCCCAGCAGCCCCTCCCGCGGGTGCTGCACCCCGCACCCCACAGGCGCCGTCTGCCTGCACCACCCGCAGGGAGGCCTCTCGCTCACCCCCGAAGACCCTGGCCACTGGGAGGGGCTTTTGCTGGTGGCTTTGGGGACTCCAGGGGCCCGGGGACTGCGGGGCCGTCCCTCAGCTCCTGGGGGTGACCTGACGGGCCGGCAGCCCTGCGCTGCCAGCACAACATTCTGGGCCTGGGAAGTCCCTCCTCCTGCTGGCCTCGGTCTCTCCTGCTGCACCCGTGTCCCTGGAGGCAGCCCTTGCACACGGGGGGTTCTGGCAGTTGTTTGTGTGACACCGGGGTCTCACCAGGTGGCAGTCTCCTCCGCGGTGTACTCCACACAGGGAATCGGGCTGCCGCTGTGGAGGGGGGTGGCGGTCAGCAGGTCCCCCGGGGAGCAGGGAGGGCAGGAGGGAGGGACCCACGTCAGCCGTGTGCAGCGTGGCCTTGGGGGGCGCAGACAGGAGGCTGCACTGGGCTCACTGCCCGAGGGGCCTGGCTGTGCCCTGAGCCGGCGGATGCTTAACCTCTCTGTGCCTCAGTTTCCTCCGCTGGGATTTGGGGACCCGCCCCAGAGTGCTAGAGGGGACGGCCGGGTTAGCGCATGTGGAACCTGGGGCAGAGCTGCCTGGCAAGAAGCCCAGCCCCAAGTCAGTGGCCATGGTGACAGGGAGGTGACGATGCTGGTGACAAAGATGACCCCTCCCCTTGTCCTTTCTCCCGCCCCAAGTCTGGTGCAAGGCGCAGGACACCGCCTGGCCCCCGCGGGGCGGCCCTTACTGCTTGTACTGGAAGGCAATGTCGGCAATGAGCTTCCTGCGCTGGCGGTACACCTGGTCCGAGAAGCCCTGGGGACGGAGGGAACAGGCGCTGGTCGGGAGGCCGCCCCGCCCCGCCCGCCAGCCCAGACGCGGCTGTGACGTGGTGGGGGTGCCAGGCCGTGGGGTCCTGGGGCAGACAGACCTCCCGTCCAGGCCAGGCTAAGGGTGAGGGGACATGATTGGGGCAGAGGCTCACCGGGTGGTCCAAGTCCAGGTCAGGATCAAACTTGGTGACCAGGTGGTGACATTTGTCCAGCTCCGACGCTTTTCTTGGGAACCAGGGGACTTCGCAGAGGACAGAGGGAAGAGGTCCCGAGTGAGTGTGGGGCCGGGGGGGGCGGCGTCACCCGCAAGCAGCCCCCGAGACTCCGGCGAGGCAGAGGCAGCCGCGGCTGTGACTGGGGTGGGTCCTCGAGGTGGCCGCGGGAAGCCCCGCACCCCAGTGTCTCAAGGTCATTGAGTCGCACTCGAGGAGAGAAAACCGGCCTCACCCTTGTCCTCCCTGGCGCTGCGCACGTCCTCGGACACCCGGCGCACAGAACTGAGCAGGGCGGCCAGGTCCCTGCGGGGCAGCTCGCAGCGCACGAAGTACTCCAGCTGCGGGCCCCCGGCCCGGGGCCTCTGAGTGGGCCGGGTCTCCAGGTGGTGGATTTTGGCTTCAAACGTCTTCGGGGGCAAAAGCAGGAAGAGGGAGAGAAGGAGAGAGAGAGAGAGGCAGAGAAGGGGTATGGCGAGGAGGGGCCGCTCCGGGCTCGCCGGGCCCCACCCACCCTCGACAGCGGCACACGGACCCTCCAGGCTGGGGTCAGACGCCACTGCCCGGACAGAGTCTGTCGGTGACCAGCGGGTTTTGTCTAATGTGTCTAACCTGGAACTGTCACTTCCCGACCCTTCACGTGCTGTCTGGGCAGTGCTGTCTGTGTCCTGAGGCTGCGCCCACAGTCTGACTCCAGCCACTGGTCAGAGGTCCCCCACCCCTGGTGGCCGCAGCTGGGCCTCACAGCCACTCCCAGGTCTGGTGTGTGGGCGCCGGATCCCGCCCTGTCGTGCACTCGAGGCTCCAGCCCCCGCAGAGGGAGCCCTGAGCACCCAGGGGCTGGCAGAAAGGGTCGGCTTCACTGCCACCTGTCACCCAGCAAGCAGGGCCATCGGTCGCAACGGCCCTCGGGCCACACAGCCAGTCCTGGGAGCTCTCGGGGAGTCTGGCTGTAATGTCATTTGGGAGTTTCTCCCAGGAGGGTGGCAGGAGCAGCTAACACAGTCGGCTGCCGCATTAGCTGCTGGCTGGTGGGTGGGGGGCATTCGGCCCTGCCCCCCATTCCTGGGATGCCCTGCTGGGAGCCCCACCCTGTGCGGTGGTGGGGAGGCGGGTGGCGCGGTGGGGCTTGGTGGCCTCAGCCCCCAGGCTTGTGCTCAGGGAGCTCCCGAGAACACGGGGTGCGCCAGGGCCACGGGGGCTCCTGAGACCTCTTCCCGTCAGCCCATGGTGGCCCAGGCAGCCACGCTTCTGCTTTAGAGGGGACAGGGACGCGCCTCCGGGCGGCTCCAGCACACACGGCCCCGCGCACACGCAGAGGCACACGTGTGCCCTCACCTCGAACACCTTCAGGGCCTGGGACAGTGCCGAGGGCTTGGTGCCCCCCAGGGAGAAGAGCAAGTTCAGCACAGCCTTCCCCGCCTTCTCCTCGAACACCACGGCCTCCAGGGGGTCCCCGGGCTCCGAGGAGGCCGCCGCGGCCGCCGCAGCCACCGCCGCCTCCCTCTCCTTGCGGGCGTCCTCGATGAGGCTCTGCCGCCGCCCGACGAACCGCGGGGACTGTGGGGACAGGGACGCACCCACTGAGACCCCACGGACCCCTCGTGGCCCCACGGTGGGCTGCTCTGGTGGCACGCAGCAGGCAGGAGAGGGGGCACGGGCTCCAGCCCAGATCACGTCGCCGAGCGCCTACTGTGTGTCTGCCCGGCACACCCAGTCCCTCCTGACGGCAGATGCTGGAAGCCGAGTGGTGGGGGTGGGATGGGAGCGGGAGGGTGCCCTCCCACTTCCCTCAGCGCAGAGACGCTGTGTCACCTGTCCCCAGGCCTGGCCCTAACTGGATTAGGACAGAGAGAGGGTGACTGGAGACCTGCGTGTCCTGCCCCAGCCTCCGAGATGGACCGAGAGGGACAGACGCCTGCCGCCGGGCGGGGGGTTGGGGGGAGGGACGAATGGCTCAGGCAGGAGCTGCCCCCCGGCCCGGGCCCACTGGAGGACCTCCTGGCCCTTCCTCACCCCTCCGTCTGGACACAGGGGGTCCCTGCTCAGTGCCCCGTCCCCCTCTCAGCCCCCCCCCACCAAACAGAGGGCCCTGCCCTCTCGCAGCCCTCCCTGCGGCCCCCTCCCCCTGGCTGCCGCCCCCACAACCGTGCGCCCCCCGGGTCTGCACATCTGACACCCCAACACCCAGACCCCACCCAGGCTGGACTGAGGCAGCGCTTGTCGGGTGCTTGGGGCTTGTGGCTTGAAGCAGAACTTCTGAGAATGTTCTGGGTCCCTTGGCAAGAGGGAACAAGCTCCGCCGTCCTCGGGGATGGAATACTGAAGGGGTGCGGCAGACACCCCCGGAGCCCCCGTCACCCGCGGGGGTGGGTGGTGTGGACACAGCCAAGGCTGAAGACCCAGGCCAGGGAGAGCTGGTAAGGCAGGGCCCTGAGCCCCCTGGGGAGGGGACGTCGGGGGGGTGGCTGGTGGGGGCGAGGGTGCTGCGTCCGCCCCGAGAATGACGTCTCTGTAGCTCATGCCATTTGCACTGCAGGGCTAGGAACAAAGCCATGCGCAGCTGACCCGAGAGGATGGGCTGAGGCCCCCTGCAGTGGGTGAGATGCCCCCAGCGTCCAG
>NW_012149474.1:1647472-1647991 GCF_000956105.1 Propithecus coquereli
TCGCAGCCCTCCCTGCGGCCCCCTCCCCCTGGCTGCCGCCCCCACAACCGTGCGCCCCCCGGGTCTGCACATCTGACACCCCAACACCCAGACCCCACCCAGGCTGGACTGAGGCAGTGCTTGTCGGGTGTTTGGGGCTTGTGGCTTGAAGCAGAACTTCTGAGAATGTTCTGGGTCCCTTGGCAAGAGAGAACGAGCTCTGCCATCCTCGGGGATGGAATACGGAAGGGGTGCGGCAGACACCCCCGGAGCCCCCGTCACCCGCGGGGGGGGGGTGTGGACATGGCCAAGGCTGAAGACCCAGGCCAGGGAGAGCCGGTAAGGCAGGGCCCCGGGTCCCCTGGGGAGGGGACGTCGGGGGGTGGCTGGTGGGGGCGAGGGTGCTGTGTCCGCCCCGAGAATGACGTCTCTGTAGCTCACGCCGTTTGCACTGCAGGGCTAGGAACAAAGCCATGCGCAGCTGACCCGAGAGGATGGGCTGAGGCCCCCTGCAGTGGGTGAGATGCCCCCAGCGTCCAG
>NW_012149474.1:1648136-1654629 GCF_000956105.1 Propithecus coquereli
CAGCTGGGCCTCACAGCCACTCCCAGGTCTGGTGTGTGGGCGCCGGATCCCGCCCTGTCGTGCACTCGAGGCTCCAGCCCCCGCAGAGGGAGCCCTGAGCACCCAGGGGCTGGCAGAAAGGGTCGGCTTCACTGCCACCTGTCACCCAGCAAGCAGGGCCATCGGTCGCAACGGCCCTCGGGCCACACAGCCAGTCCTGGGAGCTCTCGGGGAGTCTGGCTGTAATGTCATTTGGGAGTTTCTCCCAGGAGGGTGGCAGGAGCAGCTAACACAGTCGGCTGCCGCATTAGCTGCTGGCTGGTGGGTGGGGGGCATTCGGCCCTGCCCCCCATTCCTGGGATGCCCTGCTGGGAGCCCCACCCTGTGCGGTGGTGGGGAGGCGGGTGGCGCGGTGGGGCTTGGTGGCCTCAGCCCCCAGGCTTGTGCTCAGGGAGCTCCCGAGAACACGGGGTGCGCCAGGGCCACGGGGGCTCCTGAGACCTCTTCCCGTCAGCCCACGGTGGCCCAGGCAGCCACGCTTCTGCTTTAGAGGGGACAGGGACGCGCCTCCGGGCGGCTCCAGCACACACGGCCCCGCGCACACGCAGAGGCACACGTGTGCCCTCACCTCGAACACCTTCAGGGCCTGGGACAGCGCCGAGGGCTTGGTGCCCCCCAGGGAGAAGAGCAAGTTCAGCACAGCCTTCCCCGCCTTCTCCTCGAACACCACGGCCTCCAGGGGGTCCCCGGGCTCCGAGGAGGCCGCAGCGGCCGCCGCAGCCACCGCCGCCTCCCTCTCCTTGCGGGCGTCCTCGATGAGGCTCTGCCGCCGCCCGACGAACCGCGGGGACTGTGGGGACAGGGACGCACCCACTGAGACCCCACGGACCCCTCGTGGCCCCACGGTGGGCTGCTCTGGTGGCACGCAGCAGGCAGGAGAGGGGGCATGGGCTCCAGCCCAGATCACGTCGCCGAGCGCCTACTGTGTGTCTGCCTGGCACACCCAGTCCCTCCTGACGGCAGATGCTGGAAGCCGAGTGGTGGGGGTGGGATGGGAGCGGGAGGGTGCCCTCCCACTTCCCTCAGCGCAGAGACGCTGTGTCACCTGTCCCCAGGCCTGGCCCTAACTGGATTAGGACAGAGAGAGGGTGACTGGAGACCTGTGTGTCCTGCCCCAGCCTCCGAGATGGACCCAGAGGGACAGACGCCTGCCGCCGGGCGGGGGGTTGGGGGGAGGGACGAACGGCTCAGGCAGGAGCTGCCCCCCGGCCCGGGCCCACTGGACGACCTCCTGGCCCTTCCTCACCCCTCCGTCTGGACACAGGGGGTCCCTGCTCAGTGCCCCGTCCCCCTCTCAGCCCCCCCCACCAAACAGAGGGCCCTGCCCTCTCGCAGCCCTCCCTGCGGCCCCCTCCCCCTGGCTGCCGCCCCCACAACCGTGCGCCCCCGAGGTCTGCACATCTGACACCCCAACACCCAGACCCCACCCAGGCTGGACTGAGGCAGCGCTTGTCGGGTGCTTGGGGCTTGTGGCTTGAAGCAGAACTTCTGAGAATGTTCTGGGTCCCTTGGCAAGAGGGAACAAGCTCCGCCGTCCTCGGGGATGGAATACTGAAGGGGTGCGGCAGACACCCCCGGAGCCCCCGTCACCCGCGGGGGTGGGTGGTGTGGACACAGCCAAGGCTGAAGACCCAGGCCAGGGAGAGCTGGTAAGGCAGGGCCCTGAGCCCCCTGGGGAGGGGACGTCGGGGGGGTGGCTGGTGGGGGCGAGGGTGCTGCGTCCGCCCCGAGAATGACGTCTCTGTAGCTCATGCCATTTGCACTGCAGGGCTAGGAACAAAGCCATGCGCAGCTGACCCGAGAGGATGGGCTGAGGCCCCCTGCAGTGGGTGAGATGCCCCCAGCGTCCAGGCTGGCAGAGGGGCTGGCTCGGTGGCCCGCAGGGGCACAGACCTCATGGCGAAGGAGTGGGTGGAAATCGCCCCAGAGCCCGAACACCAGCTGACAGGGCAAGGCCCGGGCCTATGCCCCTGTGTGCCCAGGCCCCCACCACGGGGGCCCCTCCCCACGCAGCAGCTGGGCAGGGAGCAGGCAGGTGGGGCCAGCGGGCGGAGGGGCCCACACAGGGACACTCTTGCTCCCCAGGGCTCCCTCCCAAACCCCGGGAGCTGCTCTCCAGACTCCCGTCCCTAAGGTTCCAAAGGAAACAGGAGACACAGAGACCCACAGCCTGCGAGAGGGGCTGGCACAAGAGGGGTGCTGCAGGGACAGGCCTGTCCCCCACACTCAGTCCGGCAGGACACACCCACGGGGACACGAACACGCAGGCACAGGGGTGCCCACCAGCCCAGGACTCCACGCCCGGACTCTGCCAGCCAGCGGGGTAGGGGAGCCGCGGGGCCAGCCTGGGCTTCTGGTCCACTCTGGCCGCGGGCACCGTGCGCCCTCTTACCATGATGGCCTCCGCCTGCTTGGCGTCCAGCTCAGAGACGGCCCTGCGGAAGCCCTTGGGCTGCGGCGTGGCAGCGCTGGGGGTGGGCATCATGCTGCGTGGAGGTCCGGGCTCCTCTCCACGGCCCTCGGCCCGGTGGCCTCTTATAGGCTGGGCTGACGTCAAAGCCCCCCCGGGTCCCCCACCTCCACCTCCTCGCGTCCCTCCCTGCTGCTGCGCTGGAGGGAGGCGGGGGCGGGTGCGGAGCGCGGGAGAGCGGGAGAAAGGGCTCCAGGCTCCGTCCCATTAAATCTAATTGCAGCCACCGTCACAAGCCCCCAGCAGGGCCCGCCCCCGCCCAGCCTCTGAACCACCCGCCCCGCGGCTCGGTGGGGGGCTGGCTAGCGCACTGCAGGCGCTGGGGGCAGCAGGAGGGGCTGCCTGGGCACCCCACGGCGTAGTTTGACAAGCTGGACCTTGGTGGCAGGTGGGCCCGGGGAGCCCCAGGAGGGGAAGCGCAGGCTCTTCTTCCCTCCGCCAAGTCCCCGCGCCTGCGGCCCTTGTGCCAGATCCCCAGGCGTGACCAGTGGGACCTGGAAGGTTCCAGAAGGGCCCATCCCTCCAGTGTGGAGGACCCTGGGAGGCCCGAGGAAGGGGCGGTCTCTCAGAAGAGTCCCACTTGCTCCTGGGTGGCCCCGCTGCCCGGTTACAGCTCCTCCAGGGCACCGGGGCGGCTCCCACCTACTCGGCCCAGCTCTCGGGCCCAGGTCCCCTGACACCTCCGTCCTCTCCTCTCCAGCTGGGCCCTGGACGGCGACACTCTGGGGTGACCGGTTCTCCCGTGGCACCCTGGGGACTCCCTCCAGGACATCCCCTGCGAGAGGGTCTCCCGAGGCCTGTGTCTGCCAGGGGCCTGTCCCCTCTGTCCCCCACCCCTGCCCTGAGCTCAGCCCCAGCACAGGGCACCTCCTGCTCCCAGCGGCCCCACCCCGGACGTGACGTCTCTGACGTGTCTTTCTTCCGGCTGGGGGGCCAGGGCTTCACTCTGGGGTCCGCCCCCCAGGAGACCAGTGAGGGGCAGGAGGGGACCCTCCTCAGCAGTAGGTGTGAGTCCCGCCCCGTCTCGGTCTAACCCACCTCCCTGGGGCCACTCCCTTCTTGCTGGTAATGGCCCTGGGCGGAGGTGTGCGGGCAGCATGAGGGGCTTCTGGGCCCCCCTGGGGAAGGAGACTCGAGGAAGGGGCAGCCCCTTGTCCCCTGGGTGTGCAGGGCCAGCAGGGACAGCCTCAGGAC
This sequence comes from Propithecus coquereli, assembly GCF_000956105.1. Lineage (NCBI taxonomy): Eukaryota > Metazoa > Chordata > Mammalia > Primates > Indriidae > Propithecus > Propithecus coquereli. The sequence goes on from NW_012149474.1 coordinate 1,651,840, forward strand.
AGAGCCCACTCTGAAAATGGTGGCGTGAGGGGGGGAAAGGGACTTGCCACCACCAAACGCCTGCCACTCGCTGTCCCCTCCTAGAGTCAGGCAGCTGCCCGAGTTGGGCCCTGTGATGGGAGCCCGAGGGACACGCTGGACCCGGCAGAGCCAGGAGCCCTGGACTCTCCCCTCACCCGCCACAGGTTCACCCCGGCCGGTCACGTGTGACCTCAGACCACCCTCTGGGAGTCTCCAGGGACCGGCCTCTATTCCCAAGAGCTGCTGGATCCGCCTCCCCCAACTCCCTCCAGCAAGGCCCCGGGACCCACCCTAAGTCATTCCCTTCTTCTGCAACCCTCAGTGGCTCCCCACTGCCTTCTGGAAGCAGCCTGAGAGTGCTCAGTCAGAGCAAAGGGAAGACTCGGACCCGTCCCGCCACGGCCCGCCGCCCGCGCTCCCGCTCCTGCTCCAGGGCTGGGCTCCAGTCTGAAATGTCATTCCTTGCCCACCCTGTCATCCTGGTGAGCTCCTATGCATCCCACAGAACCCAGCTCAGTCACCGTTTGCTCTGCAATGCCTGCTCCTTCTGGCCGTGGTATCAGGGCACCCTCCCCTGCTCCGCTCTGCTGTCTGCTCCCCTGGCACCTCCCGGGGGCGGGATCCCCTCCAGCTTGGCCACAGCAGCCTCCCAGTGCCCGGCGCAGGCCCTGCCTCACCTCCTGGACTCTGCGGCCCTCAGGAGCAGGGCACCGCGGCCTGGCCAGAGTGGGCCTGGGGTGTGGCCTCGAGAGGACTTGCCCCGGGGCCCCCACGTACAGGCCTGGCTCGGCCTCCATGTCCTCACGCTGCGCCCAGAAGCCTCTGCCGCAGCTGAGCCCAAGCCCCAGTGCCCCACCCCCACGCCTGAGCCAGGCCGCCCCCACCCATCCCCTGTGCTCCCCCGTCTCCCCCCAGCCCCTGTCCCCAGAGGCCGCCCTCGCTCCTCCAGGGCAGGCTGCCGGGGACCCCTCGGCCTTGCCCGCCGGCCCCGCCCCCATGCCCGCTTGCTCAGGTGGTGCAGGCCAGGAGGGGTGACACATCTGACAAATACCAAGCAGGGGACGGCGGCCCGCACTGCCGGATGTGGATTTAACCTTTTGGCAAATGTCTTCCACTGATACAAATATTATTTTTTAATTCACTTTCCTGCCCGGGGCTGTTGCGCTTGCGTGGAAGCTGCATGGGGAGCTCAGCTTTCTAGACTCTTCCCCAGGCCCTGAGGCCAGGGAGGCCTCTGGACCCCCGCGGAGCAAGCGCACCCCTCAGCGCCGCACCTGCCCTGCTCCACCTCACGCCCGAGAGGCGCCCCTCGCCCCGGGGGGCTTCCCCACACCGGCTCCTCGGGGCGGCGGCTGTGCTGGGCCCAGGTCTGAGGCCCCCTGTGGGCACAGAAGTGACCCCCGACTGGAGCCCTGGCCCTGCCGTGCCCCCGCCCCACCCCAGGTGGTGAGGGGACCTGTGGAGGCCCCCGAAGTCCATCCCTGGCCCAGCAGTTCCCCCCCAGCCTGGAATCCAGGCTCCCACCACGCCCTTGCCCGGGGCCCCACCTGCCCCCGCCCCCCGTCCCTCTCCAGAGACCCCCCCGACGGGCAGCCGTGCTTGTCCTAGGAGGAGTCCCTCCTCCGCGCTGGCACAGGCCTGGAAGGAACACGCGGCCGACCCCCGGCCTCTGCAGCGCCAGGGCTGGGGTCCTCGGGGGGCGCCCTGCAGCGTCCGCCTTCAGGGAGCCGGGGTGCTCGTGGGCCCCTCTGCAGGTAGAGGACTGAGGCTCCAGGCTGAGGCTTCCCTGGGTCACGCGAATCCCAGCCCAGTCTCCCGACTTCCAAGACACTGGTCTTTCAGAGACCCAGTGGGGTCCACCCCAGGGGCGGGGCCCAGACCCCAGGCCGAGGGGAGGAATCCGACAGGCTGCTGCTGCCAGCACCCCATCTCGGGAGGCAGGGACCCCAGAGGGCAGGGCAGGGCTGGGAGGGGCTTCTCTGGAGGCCAAGGTCACGCCCAGCAAGGGGCCCCTGGGAAGGAGAGGGGCTGGGCTGAGCCCATGGGGGAGGGTTGGGGTGGCTTAGGAGGAGGGGTCGGGGGAAAGGCAAGAAGACCAGAGACGAGGCCGCTGAGCAGGGCGGTGGGGACCCCTGGGCGGCCGTTGCTGTCCCCTCACTTGCTGTGGGGTCAGGCAGGGGGGTTCAGCCAGCCCCCACCTTCCTGCAGGGGCTCTCCGGTCCCGCTGCCCGCACCCCCGCAAGGCCCCTCCTCTCACAGTCACCCGGAGTGATTGCGCATGCTGCCACCGTGGCAATTAGGGGCGCCACGCCAGCTCCCTCCAGGGGCCCCCCAACATCCTCTCCCAGCGCCCCGGCTTAATGGCCCATAATGACAGCATGCCGTGCCCCGGCACAGGTGCCCGCTCTCCGCCGCCAGGCTGCTCCACCTGCGGGGGCCTGCCTGCTGCACGCTCCCCAGACACAGGCCCCGAGGGGTTCCGTCCCTGCAGGGCCCTGACTGTGGTGGGCTCGGGGGTCGGGGGACCCCTCCCCTCCCCGCCGACTCCTGGCAGCAAACACCACGACCCCCCGCCTTGGCCATGGCCCCTGCACTCGTGTGGCCCCCATCCTCCCACCCAGGCAGGTACCCTGACCCCAGCGAGGACCCCCTTGCTCTGGGCTCCACAGTGGAAAGTCGCGTGACAGTGGAGAGCAGCCTGGACACCTGCTCCCCGGAAACGCGGGGGCAGGGGTCACCTCCAATCGCTTGAGCAGGACGGTCTCGGTC
>NW_012149474.1:1654679-1655128 GCF_000956105.1 Propithecus coquereli
CTCCAGGGCTGGGCTCCAGTCTGAAATGTCATTCCTTGCCCACCCTGTCATCCTGGTGAGCTCCTATGCATCCCACAGAACCCAGCTCAGTCACCATTTGCTCTGCAATGCCTGCTCCTTCTGGCCGTGGTATCAGGGCACCCTCCCCTGCTCCGCTCTGCTGTCTGCTCCTCTGGCACCTCCTGGGGGCGGGATCCCCTCCAGCTTGGCCACGGCAGCCTCCCAGTGCCCAGCGCAGGCCCTGCCTCACCTCATGGACTCTGCGGCCCTCAGGAGCAGGGCCCCGCGGCCTGGCCAGAGTGGGCCTGGGGTGTGGCCTCGAGAGGACTTGCCCCAGGGCCCCCACGTACAGGCCTGGCTCGGCCTCCATGTCCTCACGCTGTGCCCAGAAGCCTCTGCCGCAGCTGAGCCCAAGCCCCAGTGCCCCACCCCCACGCCTGAGCCAGGCC
>NW_012149474.1:1656918-1669766 GCF_000956105.1 Propithecus coquereli
CACACACACACACACACACACACACACACACGCCACCACCTGGACCAGGCCCACCCCATGGCTCTCTGCGCAGTCCCCTGGGAACCCAGGCGTCACGGGCCGACACACACATCTGCTGCGGCCCTTTCCAAGGATTCAGGGGCCACTTGGGATGTCATGCTGCCCTGGGCTGTCCCTGGGCCGCCGTTGTCTCAAGGAGGCAGGGGGCAGTGAGGCCTGCGTCCCTCCCCCCCCCCCGCCACCTGGAGCAGGAGTCAGAGGCCCTGCCTGGGCTGCCTTTTCCCGCAGTCTCAGGATGCACCCGGCCCGGCCCCCGAGCCGGGAGAGCCGCGACGCCCTGACACACGACAGAACCGCCAGTCCCGTCAGACCGAAATGTCAGGGCAATTAGCCCTAACGAGGCCATCGGATGGAGCGGGCCGCCGGGATATCGACAGCGCGGAATCAGCGCCTGCGGCGGATCGATGGCCGCACTCAGGGCTAATCGGGCGTTTGGAAGTCAGGCCAGCAGTGAGGGCGGGGCGGCCCCATGTCTGGCCTCTCGGCCCTCCCCTGTCTGGTGGCCCCCTCACTCCCTGGCGGGCCACGCCTCCTCCTCCAGGCAGCCCCCTCCGCCCTCCCTGAGCGCCCGTCCAGCCTGGCCGCCTCATCCCGGAGGGGGTCCCGCCTCGGTGCTGGGACCACCGTTCAGCGAGCCGAGAGGAGGGTCCTGGCTCAGCCCCTGGTGCCTGGACTCAGTTTTGCCATCCACACAGTGGGTCTCTGGAGAAGCTCCCACACCCCCAGAGGGCCCAGCGCCCACCCGGAGACGTCCCCTCCGCTCCAGGGCACCCTCAGAGAGGCAGCCTTGAGCCTCACATGTGCGAGGGATTCCCCGAAGGCCAAGGGGACTGGGTCAGGGGGGTCTTTCCAGGTGCGGGAACCCAGTGGCCAGAGGGCCCAGGGGTCCGAGTTGGGAAGGCAGGGGCAGCTGGGTGGGGGAGGGGAGGGCGAGGGGCGGGAGAGGGCAGGTTGCAGAGCCAAGAGTGGACAGTCCTGGCCAGCGAGAGGCCACCACAGCCCCGGCAGCCAAGTATTCACCCGGGAGGAGGGGTGCAGGGGCGGGTGATGCGCACCTCTGGGCCCACGGGGCGCCGCCCCCCGTCCCTGACTGCTCCCCGGGCTCCGGGAGCTCCTGTCGGCTCAGGCTCAGGCTGGGGGGGATGGCTGCGCCGTACCTGGCTCACACGCGTCACCTGGAAGCCCACACCCGGGACTCGAGGACGCGGGGGTGTGTGGACATGCTGAAACTGCCGAGGGCACCCTACTCGCGTGTGCAGCCGGGTTCAGGGACCCGTGCTCCAGAGCTCTGCTGTAGTTTCATTTGCCGTGTGTGTGCGTGCTCGTGTGCGGGTGCATGCATGCACGTGAACATAAAACACGTCCATGCATACTTGCACACGCAGCACAGGTGTGCACACAGACCCCTCACACGCACACAGGCATGCTTGCTCACATGCGTGTGCATGTACAGTTGGGACTTAGAAGGCCTGACCGGCCATGGGTGTGTGACGCACAGGGTGACCCCCGGCACCCGTGTCCCTCCACGGCCAAGGCCCCGGCAGCCCTGGGGTCCTGCCGGTGCCTTGGCTTCTTGCGGTCCCCTCCGGGGCCCCTGGCCTCGCCCCCACACCAGTGACTCAGTCAGACCACGGCCCCCACGCTCTGCCCCCGCCCCCAGCTCTTGACAGTCTCCGACAAATTAGCCGGGTGAAAAGCAGTAAGAACGACATTCAGTTCTCATTAGTCACTGGCGGAGACCGCAGCTGTGCTTTGACAGCAGTGACATCTAATTGCAAGACCACAGCCCGCCCCCTGGCCCCTGCAGTGCCGGTGCCTCAGGCTTGGGTCCCAGTCGTCTGCCGCGTGGCTGGGGGGAGACGTGGTCCCACCGCTCTGAGCTGAGCGGGTTTGCACCCAGAGCTCGTGGCAGTGCGGGCTGCGTGTCCCCATCTTGCCTGTGCCACGACCCCCTTGCCATCCACAGGTGTAGACGCGGGAACGCCAGCTCTTGGTGCCCTCCTGCCCCCTCCCTGGGGACTGCATGGCCCTGGGCTGCATTAGCAGAGACACAGTAGCCCAGACACGAGAGGGGACCGTCTTGCTCTGCTCAACATGGTCTGACCACAGTGTCTAGACCGCTTGGACCCAGACAGGCAGCTGGTGTTCCCAGGAGGCCGGCCCCTGCGGGAGGGACGGGAGGACAGTGGGCAGTGTGGAGCACTTGTCCTCAGGACACAGACCCCGGGAGAGGGTGGAGGTCTCCGGGTCCCCACTCCCGAGGGCTGAGAGGGAGGAGGCGCAGCTTGAATGTACAGGGCGGGGGGAGGCCGCGGAGGCACCGGTGGGAGGCTGACCCTGGAGTGCAGGAAACAACGGAGGGGCAGACGCCCCCAGCGCCACCCCGGAGCCCGTCTTGGCCACCAGCCGAGTCCCTCTGCTCCACCCCAGGGCCGTGGCTGTGGCCCTCCGTGGCCCTGGCACTCTTGGCTGGCCGTCCGCCAGGAGGGCAGCTGGGCTCGGATTTGGGGGCTTCCTGGAACTGGAGGGCCCCCGAATCCTGTTCTCTCCTGCACCTGCCGCCTCCCCTGGGCCAGGGAGGGGTGAGCAGACCACGCCCCCTTTCCGAAGGCCCAGCGTTGGCCCCACGCTGGCAGTTCTGGGACGACGCAGCAGCGATCCCGCCCTGGTGGAGGACAATGTCCCCACTGCAGCGTGTTACTCTCCAGGGCGCTCAGTGGGGCTTCAGGTGCCACCTCGGCCCATAAACGTCCCCATTGCCCCGTCCGTGCTCGTGGGGAGCGTCCGGCGTTGGGCTTGGAAGCCCAGAGCAGGGGCCAGCCCTGGTGCGGACCCTACAGGGAAGAACTGGGTGCAGCGGGTGTGGCTGGCGCAGGGGACGGCTCTCGGTGGCAGCCGCTGGGACCGCCTTGCGCCGGAGCAGGTCCTCGTGGCCCTACTTCCCCAAATTAACACTGTCACAGCCCCGCGCAAAGCAGAGGGTCCCCCTCCCCCACCCCCCGGGGTCTGGTCTGGACCCCGCCCAGCGCCGCCCCTGCCCTGCTCGGCGGCATCCTTGCCTGCTCAGCCTCGTCCCCCCAGGCGCCCGCCCCGCACGGGCCTGGGCAGCGGCAGGAGGGGGCAGGGCTCGAGTGCTCCGGGTGCCTTCAGCTAATCTGGCGCTGCCGGAGCCCCCACCGCCGCTGACATTTCCAGGCCGCCTGCGCTAGCGGCCGCGTGATATTTAGACAGGGCTTACTGCCCATCGCCGCGCGGCCTGGCGTGAACTCGCCGCACCTGAGCCGGCGCTTTGATCCGGAGCGCGTTTTTAATAAACTCGTCCCCGGCTAAGCCGCTTCCCTCCAGCTGCCGGCCATTCCCGCCTGGGCCGGAGGGGGACGCTGGGACCTTGGTCCACACAGGGGGGTCCTGCCAGCCCCCCTCCAGTCCCCGTGAGCGGGCGTTTCCTGGGTGCCCTCTGGGAATGCCGCCGAGGCTCTCATACACGAGGAGCCAGCGCCGCCGTGGAGACCCTGGGGGCCCAGCACACGAGCCCCGCCCCCAGCCCAGCGCGGCCTTGGGGCAGCCGGGTCAGCACAGCTGGATGGGGTGGGGGCGCAGAGTGGAGAGGGACCGGCGGACTCTGGGCCTCGGTGCTTCCCCCGACCCCCAGCTTTCTGGGACCAGCTTTCAAGTCCCTAAAAGGTCCCCGGATTTCCAGGCTGGGACCTTCCGGACTCCTCCGGAAGGCTTTCTCCTCTCTGTCAGGCTGCTTCCCAGGCCAGGGGCAAGTGTCAGACGCCAGAGCTGGTGGGAGCCAAGGCGAGGCCACACCAGCCCCCAGGGTTGGAAGCAGCACTGCCACCAAGGCTGCCGGGACCCTCGCCCCGACCCGCGAGACCGGGCAGCAAGGGGGACCCGGCAGACAGAGCAGGCAGCGGTGCGGGTGCAGCCCGCGCGTCACTGCATCACAGGGGGCGGTTGGGAGATGCCAGGCTCTGCGCTGCGGCCACGGTGGCGTCAGCTCCTTCCCTGGCGCCCCAGCACGTGTCCTGAACACGGAGTGACGGCGGGCAGGGCCAGGCGGGCACTAACCAAGGAAGCCCTTCCCCAGGCTGCGGGCCGCCCATCGGGGCCACCGGCGGCAGGCAGGAGGGCGGGCTGCGGGCGATCGCACAGAGCAGGGCTGACCGGGCCTGCATAGCTGACCGTGGACCCAGGACCCAAGAAGGTCGCGAGGCTGCCCAGGCTGGAGTCCCCCAGCACAGGGCACAGGCCTGGGGGCAGGAGGCATGTTCAGGACCCCCCACGCCCCTGCCACAGGCCTGGGTCCGTGGTGAGGTGCACACAACATAAACTGCGCCCCTTAACCGTCACCAGCGCACGCCCAGTGGCGCTAAGCGCGTTCACCGTGTGTGCCGTCACCACCCTCCGTCCCCGGAAGCTTCCATCTTCCCAACTGTCGCCCTGTCCCCTTTGGACACTCACTCCCCGGCCCCTCCCAGCCCCAGCCCCAGCCCCCCACCTTCTGTCTCTGTGATGCTGACGACTCCGGGGCCCCCACGTAAGAGGGATCACAGGGTCTGTCCCACGTCTGGCCCATCCCACTGCGCGCGATGTCCCCACGTGTACCCGTCCCATGGCAGGTGTCAGGGTTCCCTCCTGTTAGGGCTGAGGAGTATTCCGGTGCAGACAGAGCACATTTTGTTTTGCGTCCACCCTTTGCCCATGAACATGCCGCTGTGAGCACGGGGTACAGACGTCTCCTCCAGCCCCACTTCCATTCTTTGGGGGACACACCCAGAGCAGGGCTGCGGGGTCACATGGCGTTCTGGTTTGCTTTTTTGAGGAATATCTGGCGGTTTTTCACAGTGGTTGCACCAGCAGTGCACAAGGGGTCCAATTCCTCCACATCTATATTATTATTACTATTTTTTTTACGGACAGGGTCTCACTCTGTCGCCCAGGCTGGAGTGCAGTGGCATCATCATAGCTCACAGTAACCTCAAACGCCTGGGCTCAAGCAATCCTCTTGCCTCAGACTCCTGAGCAGATGGGACTACCGATGTGTACTGCCACACCCAACCAGTTTTTCTATTTTTTGTAGAGATGGGGTCTTGCTATGTTGCCCAGGCTGGTCTCAAACTCCTGCCCTCAAGTGATTCCCTGCCTCTGCCTCCCGAGCACTGGGATTGCAGAATGGGCCAGCACACCTGTCAGCACGTGATATTGTCAAACTTCACGTCTTCGCCAACATGAGGAGTGTGAAGCTGGAATCTGACCAATGCTTTAGCCTGCTGGTCCCGGGCCCCAGGACACCGTCCTCCACTTGCTGCCTGGCGGCTTCCAGTCCTGAGCTCAGACGGGCCCTTCCCCTCCTCACCTTGTCCACTGTGGGTGTGTGTGTTTTCCGCAGCGAGATGCTGAGACCTTTCTCTGTCCTGGACCTGAGTCCTTTTTCGCAAGAAGCATCTTCTCCTGGCCCCAGTCTGTCCCTCACACGTTTATGGAGGCTACTGTCACAGAGAAGGTTTGGCTTTGATGGGACCTCGGGGTGCAGCAGTCTGGGACTTGTAGGAGAACCCACCCAAGTAAAGCAATGCCCCGGAAGAAGGAGAGTGCCGCTCCCCGCTGCCGTGCACCCTGCGGGGCGTTCAACGCTACCATGCAGGTTTGCATTTTGATAACGACAACAGACAACGGTCCCTTGTTTCTCTTTTACAAACTGCAGGCGGGTGGGCTGCGCAGAATCTTCTGGATTAGGGCGAACACTTCAGTGAGTGTCACCGTGGTGGGGGTCAGGGGGCATGACCTCCCTTGAGAATGCTGGGGTTTTGATGTTCATCAAAGGGTCAGGGGTTACGAAAGGCAGAGAGAGCTGTCAGGGCTGCAAGTGTTGAGATACGCCAGGCGCAGCCCCGGGACGTGGCAGGCGGGACCTCGCGCCCTGCCTTCCCAGGGAGGCGGCCATCCGAGCCAGGCTGGGACGTGAGAAGGCTGGCTCCGTCCCGGCCGCCGCAGGACCGCCACCTCCCCGCCGGCGATCTCCGAGGGGCTTCCCTTTGGTCGGAATGGGGGCTCTCAGAGCTCAGGCCGTCTGAGCACTCGGCAGTGGGGCCTGGGCTGGGCCCGGGACTGGTGGCCGATGTCGTTACCGCTCCCTGGCAGGACCGGAGCGCACGCCCGCACCTGCTCCAGAGAAGGAGCTGTGGAAACTCAGTCCACTTCTGCAGTCGCCCGGGAAGCCGGGGCGGGGCGGGGATGGAGTTCACAGGGAAGACGGGGCACGGGCGGACGGGATCGGATTTCGGGGCTCAGAAGGGGTGAGGGGCTGGATCTCCAAATGACCTCCCCTGGAGGCAGCTCCTTCTTCCCAGCCGCAGCCCCTGGTCCCGTCCTCCTGGTCCCCGGGCTTGGCCACCCCCACTGTCAGCCCGGGCGCGGGGCCGTCAGGTCGTGGGGAGCCCGGCACCCTGATGCCTGCTCTGTCTGCCTCTGCCCAGGCTGTGACCCCGCAGGGACAGCATCTTCGTCCCGCTTCCTGGCTCCTGCCTGCGCCCATGTGCAGACCCCTGTGGTTTGGGGCTTGGCCCCCTTTTCCAGTCCCCCAGTTCCAGACTATGGGCCCCGTGGCCCCAGGCGCCTGTCCTTCCCCAACTCACCGTGGGCGTCTGGGATTACGGACACAGGCTGCGGTCCTCGCAGCCTCCACGGGACCCCTCCCTGCCCAAGGACCCCTGCCACGTGCCCACGGGCCCCGTGGCTCCTCCCAGCACCCTGCTCTTCCTCTCCTGGCCAACATCTTTCACCCAGTGATTTCACCAGACAGGCGTTGCCTTGGTCACTCTCTTGCTCAAGCACCTTCAGTGACTCCCACTGTCTGTAAGTGACAACATGAGCTCATGGCCTGCCAGTGCAGAGCCCCTGGGCCGCCTGACCTGGCAGTGAAGGGGGCTGCTCTCCACGACAAACTGCCCACAGGACGGATGTCTGTGTGTTCACACACGCTCACACACGCGTGTGCACACGTACACATGCCCCGTCCGCCCCGCTCAGGGGAGGGGAGGTGAGCATTGTCCTCGGGGAGGGAGCACCTCGTCTACAGCGAAACTCGTGACAGTGTGCGTGGATGTCCCGTCCAAAACAGGCTGGAGAGAGAGCCCAGAAACAAACCCTCGCATACGTGACCACATGGTTTTCGGCAGAGGCGCCGGGACCGTTCGGTGGGGAAAGGGCCGGCTTCCCAGCGGACGGTGAGTGGAACCCGGGTCTCCTCACGGGAAAGGAGGAAGCTGGACCTCGGGCCGGGACCCGGACAGGAACTCACAGTGGGCCAAAGGCCCTCCGGTTGCGAGACCCGGAACTACGAAATTCCTGGAAGAGACTGCAGGGCCGGCGCTCCCCGACACTGCACGTGGCAACGGTTTCTTAGACACGACACAAAGGCAGAGGCAACAAAAGAAAAAATAGACAATTTGGACTCCGTGAAAATTAAAAAACTTTGGCATTAAAAGACACTATGAACAGGATAAAAAGGCAGCCCACGGAACGGGAGAAAATACTTGCAAACCACGTATTGTACAAGGGGGCAGTGTCGAGACCACGCAGAGAACTCCTGGAAGTCAACGGCAGTGAGAAGGCCGAGTGTAGACGGGAGGGGACTTAGCCCTGTCTCCAGAGGAGACACACAAATGGCCGCAAGCACGTGGGCAGATGCTCGCCGTCACTAACCGGGGGAAATGCAAACCAAAGCCACCGTGAGGTACCGCGTGGCACCCACAGGGCGGCTGGGATCCAAGAGTCGGACGGTGACAAGTGCCGGCGAGCGCACAGAGGAGTCGGAGCCATCCTGCGCCATGGCGGGACGTGCGGCAGGCGGGCAGTCGCTGTGGACAACAACCTAGAGTGACGCAGTTCTCCTGCGCACGCACCTAAGAAACAAACCCGTGCCGGCACAGAGACGTGCACGCGAATGCTCATCACAGCGTTATTTGCTGCAGCCGGAAAGCGGAGACAGCCCGGGTGTCTGCCACCTAGAGCAGGAGAGACAGCGTGGCCCGTCCGTCCGGTGCGACAGCGCCCAGCCTGAACAGGAGGGAGGCCCTGACAGGGGCCACGGCGTGGACGCAGCTCGAGGACGTCGTGTTGGGTTAGGAAGCCAGACGCAGGACAGACACTGGGATTCCGCTGACGTGAGGCCCCGAGGTCGGCTCCACAGAGGCAGGAAGGGGATGGCGGTGGCAGGGCTGGGCGGGGTGGGAGTCTCTGTTTCACGGGGACAGAGCTTCGGTTTGGGGAGGTGAGAAAGTTCTGGAGCTGGAGGGTGGTTGGTTGCACAGCAATGCGAGTGTGCTTAATGCCGCCGAACTCTGCACTCGAAAACGGCTAAGATGGTAAATTGTATGTTACGTGTATTTAACGACAAGTGTATTGGGAAATGAAATATAATAAAATGAAGGGAAAAAGAATGTTCATGAAGAGGTCTCGGAGTGAACTCTCTGACGGTCGTGTGCCCGGAGGGCTGGGCTGGAGAGTGAGGGAGGACCCAGTTGGGGTCTCTGGTCCGCCGGCGGAGCAGGCAGCCCCTCCCCAGGAGGCTGGGTGGGCGGCAGCTGAGGCTCACCCTCCTGCACCCGGCCGCCGAGCCCAGGGGTGCCGAGCTGGGCAGGCAGCCCCCGGGGAGCCCTGGGAACTGTCCCCCTGGGGTCACCCCAGCCCCATCATGCCCGAGCCCCTGCTCATGGGCAGCAGAGGGGGTGCCTGGAGCCAGGGAGGCCACAGCTGCTTGTGGAGATGTCCCCAGTTGGGGACAGCAGGGACAGCGTGGGGCACAGATGACCTGCTCTGCTGGGGGCCTGGAGGGAAGGGCGGCCCCTCCCCTGCTCCAGCTGCCCCGTGATCTGATTAGGCTCCTGGGCTGGGCACAGGCAGAGAGCGCTGTTTCCTCCGGGGGCCGGTGGAGCTCAGCTTCTGTGCATTTATCCATTTCTTCTCCATTAAAGGCCTCGGGAACGTTTATCGAGTTTTTATTAAGACGCGTTATCTTCCATTATAAAGCAAAGTGAACAAAACTGGAGGAAACAGCAGCCCGGGGTGGACGCCCACGCGGCTGGCTGCCGCTGCGGCTTGGCACTCGCGCCCCGAGCACCGTCCCGTCCTGTGGCAATGGCGACTGCAGGGCAGACCCAGGGGCGCCTCCCGCGCCCACCGCCAGGCGCGACGGCGGCCCTGCCCGACGTGTCTCCACGTCCAGTCCGCTGCTGAAGAGGAGGAAGGAAGGGCCGCGCCCGGCGGGTGCTGGTGCCACCTCCCAGGGCCCTCGCTAAAGAGGTTTGGAGGACGCTCACTGTCTAATTACGCACCCTGCCCCGTGTCCAGGAAAACAGCCGCGTGCTCAGCCTCAGGGCAGAGCGTCATCTGGTCTTATCTGTGCACCAGCAGCCTGGGCCCCGCTGCCTTCTCACACGCACACAGGGCACTGGGGACCAATCGGGGGACACGGGAACCAGAGACACCCCCACCCCTGCAGTGGGGAGCGGGGCCACCTGGAAGGCTGGGGTGGAACAGAGCGTGTGCCTGAGAGCTGAGGAGGGAGGGAGGGAGGGGCAGGGAGCTTGACCTTCCCCGAGTCCCCTCTGCCGACTGCCTCTGTCACCAGGCCCAAGATAACCCTGGAGTCAGATGGGTGGGACGCTCGCGGCTTCACATTTGATATTGAAGAACCGCAGTGTTTCAAGGAGCATGAAGTAATTTGTGCGCATCGGGAAAACGTCAGTGGTTCAGAAATGCGTGAGGAAGACGCCAGCCGTCACCCAGTGCCCCGCAGCGAGCACACGGACCGTGTAAGGGGCCCTGGGTCGCTGGACACACCGGGTGCCCGTCTGGACACCCCCACCTGTGGGAGACCCCAAATTCCAGGTGGTGGCTGTGTCTGGGGCAGGAGGGGCGGAGAGGGACCGAGGTGCACACATGGGGGGGCTCCTTATTCTCCAGGTGGGACACGTGGGCGGGAGGGGCTCGGGTTCGAGGGAGCCGGTGGCGGCCACTCCGCGAATGCCGGTGCTCCCGTCTCCGCCGGCTGCACGTCGGACTGTCAAACACCCCGGCCTCTGGATGCACCGTGGGGGCCCTGCTTGGGTGTGGTGTGATTTCTCAGGGTGAAGCTGGGCCACCTCCTCCGGGCTGGGCCTGACCCCCCGAGCAGCTGTCCCCAGGCCGGCGGTGTGCGCATCCCTGGCAGGCACAGCGTGGCGAGGCGCCCGGCCTGCTCTCAGGGGCTGGGCGCCCGTCCCACTGCGAGGAGCTCTCGGATCCAGGAAGGGTCAGCCCCTCCCAGAGGGAGCAGAGGCTGGGGGCACCCTAACACTGGGGCTTCGGGGGAGCAGCCTTGGGGACTCCAAAAGGCAGAGCCTGGTGTCTGGAGCCGAGACGACTCTGCAAGGGGCCACGTGAGGGCCGACGGTGCAGGCAGTTGCCCCTCTGCCTTCCCCGGTTCCGGGGGGTTGGTGGCCACAGCCCCTGTCCACGGGGTCAAGCATTGGCCTCCCCATGCTGGCGTGGGGTCTAACAGTGCCTGGTGGCTCTGCCTTTTGGGCCGTGGGCAGCTCTGAGGCCCGAGGGGCCGGCCCTGACCCGTGGGAGGCTGCCGGGTGGGAAAAGGCGGCCGGGTGCAGGGCTTCGTCTGGCCACTCCCTGTGGGCCTTAATGTCCCCCCATGTGGCGGCCGTCCTGACACCAACCCTGCGGGCTGCGGTGGGGATCATGGGGCCACGGGGGCAGCGTGACGGCTCATGGCAGGCGCCCGGCCCCAGGCTGCCCTGCCGCGGAGGGCACACAGCGTTCTCTCCGCAGATCGCGTCCCAGCCTCGCCGGCGGGCACCGCAGAGCCGCTCTGCTCCTCCGCCTCTCCCCGGCAGTCGCCCTGGTCTGTGTCACTCTGACGGGTGACACTGAGCTGCACCAGGAGCCAGGCTCAGGCTCTGGACGGGGCCGGGAGATGGAGGAAGCCCAGCCAGGGAGGCTCACTCGCTGCCCTAGGGGATGGGTGCAGCCTGGGGTGGGCGGAGGACAGTCTCCGAGGGCGCAGAGGGCTGGAGGGGCACCGCAGGGCAGGCGGGAGCAGCAGTGGAGGAGTGGGGCGGGTGGCGCTCGGGGCAGGGCGGGGCAATGAGCAGCGCCCGGCAGGGGCCCAGCTTCAGGCCACAGAGACTCCCGGCTACCGTCCCGTCCACGCAGGCACAGGAGAGGGTCTGGGCCCTGGGGGGGGGCACTCTGCTGGAGCCCCCCGACCAGCACCCAGAGACCCTCACGCTGGCGTGTCGGAGACAGCCACCGAGGCCCAGAGTGGGACCGGCCTCCCTGTGCTCTGACCCTCAGCCTCAGCTCTTCCCCCACCCATGCTGGACCCCAAACCCAGAGCACAAGGGGCCTGGACCCCGCGCCCAGGGACTGGCTGTAATAGTGGTGCTGTGGCACCAGCTGCCGTCTGTGCACACGTGTGTGCACAGCGTGTGCGTGTGCTGGGGACGCTGCACGGTCAGGCCACGTGCGAACGCCAGCTCTGCCTGCTGAGGGTGACGGTGGTGGCCGCACACGGGGTGGAGGAGGGAAGGATGGCAGATGGGGAGGGTCTGTGGCGGGGGGCGCACAAAGACCCTCCGGAGGCCCACGGGTGCCCCGAAACCGGCCGCGAGCCCTTTCTGGGCAGGACGCCCTCTGCCCTCCGTCCAGTGGGGGTGTGGGGTGCGTGCGTCTGTCGACGGGCTGTGTGTGCGCGTGTGCGTGTGTGTGTGTGTGTGTGTGTGTGTGTGTGTGTGTGTGTCTGTCGGCTGAGCAGGTGTGGGCGTGTTTGTCTTCGGGCAGGCAGGTCTGGGTCGTGGCGGGTGGGTCCTCACCGATGCCCCGCCCTGGGCTCCTCCGGCTCCTGCAGCCCGCTCCCCCGTGGACGCGGCGCACCTGCTCGCAAGGCTCCCCCACGCCCCCCACCTGCAGCCGCCTGCCCGCCCTGCTCCCCAGCGCTCCTTCCTTGGGTGGCCGCGAGCCCACGTGAGCCTGCGCCACTGCCTAGAGCTGCCATCCTCTCTCCTGCCTCCCGCGGTGCAAGCTCCCCGCGGCGGGGGGCACGCCTGCCACCTCCGCCCAGGGCTTGGAGCGCCCACCGCCTCGAGAGCCGCTCGCCTGGCGCTCCCCGCGGGCTGGCGCCCCCACGCGGCCGTCTGCAGCATCACCTCGCGCCCTGCCAGCCGCTCAGGAAGAGGTGGTTGGGGGGTTCACAAGGCCCTGACCAGCAGGGGGTCTGCGGAGGGATTCTCAGATCCCCGGGGGGCTCAGGGCTGGCACTGGCTGCGCTGGGGGTGGACGTCCGTGGGCCCCAGTTTCCCAGATCCCAGGCTCCAGGGGTTTGTAGTCCCCAGGGGTCCCTGAGAGCCCTGGCGTCGCAGGCCAGTGGCGGAGTTTTCCAGAGTGGCAGCAGCCAGGGAGCTGCTCCGGCTCCAGATGCCCAGGTGGGAGCCAGGCCCTCCCCGGAGGGCTCTGGAGGTCTCGGAGGCCCCGGCCAGCCCTCAGCACAGGCTGCCTCCCTCCCTGCTGTGCTCAGCCCCAGCCCAGCTGCTCACGGCTCCCGCGCAGGCTCGCCCTGGGAGACCACACGGCCGTCCGGGCTCTCCGTGCAGACGTCCACCCCGAGCCAGGCCATCCCTGCTGCCCGCCCCGCCCTGGGCAGGTTCGGGCTGTTCTGTCCACAGGGGGTCACAGGGCACGGCGCGGCCCCCGCGCATCTGCGCCGCACCACAGCCTGCCTGGAGGCGCTG
>NW_012149474.1:1670021-1673279 GCF_000956105.1 Propithecus coquereli
AGGGCTGAGCCTGGTCTGGTGGAAGGTGGCCGTCCCTGTCCCGGTGCTGTGCCCAGCCAGCTCTGGGGCCGCCGCCGCCGGGGTCCCCACCCACCCACAGACACCTACGGGCCAAGGGGCAGGGAGGGGCCTGCGTCCCGGAGGGTCCCAAAGGCAGCAGGAGGATGGGTGTGGCCCTAGCAGTCTGTCTCCCTCCCCATTTCTGTCTTTCTGCCTCTCTCTGTCTCTCTCTCCCTGTCTCTGTGTCTCTATCTCTTTGTCTCTGTCTCTCTGTCTCTCATCTCTTCATCTCTGTCTCTGTCCCTCTGTCTCTGTGTCTGTCTCTGTCTCTCTGTCTGTCTCTGTCTCTATCTCTGTCTGTCTCTGTCTCTGTGTTTGTGTCTGTCTCTCTGTCTCTCTCTGTCCCTGTCTCTGTCTCTGTCTGTATCTCTCAGTCTCACACTCCCCTCCCGGAGGAGGACGGGCAGTCGGGGTGGGGCAGCCTCAGACAGGCCCTGCAGTGCGGCCAGTGACCACAGGATGGGGCCCTCGCCCCACTTTCGGGAGGTGGCTGAGGACAGGCGTTTGTGCCCCAGGTGAGGGGAGAGGGGGAGGAGCCGGGGGCAGCTGGGATGGGGCTCAGGGACCCCAGGTGGCCCACAGGACCCCAGAGGGAGGGAGGGAGGTGCTGTCACGGGTGGGGGGAGGGCCAGCTGGGCATCCCCAGAGGTGCTGACGCTGCCCAACAGGGCGGGCTGACGGGTGTCCCGAGGAGGCCCCTGCGGGAGGCTCATGGGGACAGGGGTCTCCAAGGCTCCCTCAGTCCACGACGGAGTCCAGGGGACATGAGGCCCAGACACACACGACACACACGTGCACATGTACCACACAGCACACCTGCGCACGCACGGCCACAGCACACATTCCCACGCAAACACGCACGTGCACACGCATGGCACACATGCTCCCGCACAGCGCGGTCACACCCGCCCTTGGCAGCCCCCACCTGGCAGCGCAGCCTGCATGGGGGGGCCAGCACGGTGATGGGGACGCTTGCGACACCCCCCAGCTCCCAGCCAGGCACCAACGGGGCAGGTGGCCCTGGGCTCTCTCGCCAGAGGATCAGCATGGCCAGGCCACCCTCCTGCCCCCATCCGGCCCCCACCCCCCCACACCCCTCGGGGCCCTCACCTGTCCCGGCCGCACAGGGCAGAGCGCGCACGTCCGGTGGGAAACGCCATGAGTTGCCACTGAGGTGGCCTCACGGCCCAGGTGCTGACCTCAGGGGCCCAGAGGGCTGGCAGGTGGCACCTTGCTGGGGGCCAGTGTCCCCCCCGGGACCAGGAAGCCCCTCTCAGGCCCTGCCCCAAGGACAGAGGGGCACCCTCCCCTCCTGGACCCCCATAGGGAAGGGGTCGGGGAGCTAGGAGGTGGGCCTGCCACCCGGTCATCTGCACACCAGCCCAGCCCCAGGTCGGCCCAGTCCTGGTGGGCAGCAGGACAACACCCCAGGGCCAGCATCCTCCTTGACCCTGCACTAGGCCTGGTCCTGCTAGAAACACGAGGGTCGGATGAGTGGCCAGGCCCCAGCCTCCCAGCCTGAGTCACCTGAGCCTGCAGGGCCCTTCTCCCGGGTGTCTACACACACACACCCAGCCCTGGACCTTCTGAGCAGCGGGGGCCAGGACCTCGCCCGCTCAGCCCATCGTCCACCCTGGGCAGCCTGACCACCACGGACTGAAGGCCACAGAGGAATGGCCTGGAGAACTGTCGGCCGTGGCGTGAGTGGCCGCAGAAGCTGGCCAAGGCACAGCCAGGACCTGCAGACAGGAGCCACTGGGGGCCAGGGAGAGTCGGACACAGCTGGACTCTCGGAGGGCCCTGGCCAGGCAAGCCGGGGAGAGACAGCATAGAACCACAGAATCTCCCGTTTCCCTGTGGCTCTCATGTGGGATGGTGGCGGGAGGGACAGGGCCAGCCTGGTCCTGACCGGCTGCTCTGTGTCACCGCGGGGGGCTCCCCGAACACACTTCCTCTTTCCGCAAGGCTGTGGAGGCTCCTGGGAGGAGGAGGCAGTGAGTGCACAGATGGATGCTGGGGGCTTCCTGCTCCCCACACCGGGACCCCAGTGTCAGGGGGTCCTTCCTCCTCAGCCGGGGCCTTGCCGAGACAGGGACACTCTTGCTGGAGCCTCTGGCCGGCCAGGCACCCTGGCACCCGTCAGGGACCTCCAGGGCTGGTGCAGAGACTGCCCCACCCCAACACAGGGCACCCCCGGTGCTGACATGGACCACCCCATGGGACCTCCAGGCCACTGGCGGGGCAGACTTGTCGCCAGGCCATTCCTGCAAGGCCTTTATCGACCACCTACTATGTGCGCCCTGCTCTGAGTGGGGCCAACGGTGAGCCAGACGCCTGTGGTCAGGGCAGTGAAGTGAGTAAAGTGCTTATCCGGGAGTGGACTGTTGCCTCCTCTGACCACTCCCAAGGCCAGCCGGCCAACTGGGTGTCACCCCAAGGTGGTTCCTGGGTCCCCTGAGGCCTCACGCCCTCATTTCACCTGTTACTCCCTTTGGGGCTGCACTGATATCCTTTATAGAACTGCTTCGGGGGCTGCTGTCCTGCGGCTTCCTCACCCTCTTCCTGCAAGGCAGACACCGCCGCACCTCACCAGGGAGGGGCCGAGACCGGGAAAGCTGGCCAGAGTGTGCAAGGCCCCAGCTGGCGGTGAGCCTCCTGGGCTGCATCCCGGCCCCAGGAGACCTGCTAAAACGCCCCTCCCTCCCATCCCCTGCACCTGCCCACCCACTCTGGGGTGTGCCCCACCCCCTGCCTGCCCCCGTTCCATCCTCCAGCATTCGCTGGGTACAAGCAGCACCCACAGGACTGGACAGGGACCACCACATGCCAAAAAAAGTGGACTCAGCATTGACTGATGACCAAAAACTAATCCTCTAAGGTGAAAGATAGATATTTTCAAAGCAACTGAATTAATAAAACAATCCTACAGCTTTAGAATGCTTTCATTCATTAAGCAAGGAGTTCCTGGGAGTGGCTCTGCATCATGTGGGCACATGGAGGCATGTTCATAACTTAATAAGAAATAAGTTGCGATTCAACTCATGCCCATCTGCTCAGTAAAAGGGGTGAGATTTAATGAATAGATGGATGAACAGATAGATAAATGTAGAGATAGATGAATTGAGAGAGAGAGACACTTAGGTAGATCAATGCTTGAAGAGAGGAAGAGAGGGAGAAATGGATAAAGGGAGGGAGGGA
>NW_012149474.1:1674049-1687232 GCF_000956105.1 Propithecus coquereli
GGTGGATGGATGGATGGGTGGGTGGTAGATGGATGGATGGGTGGATGGGTGGGTGGCAAATGGATAGATAACTGAGTGGGTGTGTGGGATGATAGAGGGATGGTTGCATGGAAGCTGAGGAGACAGCTCTTTGACGTATTCGTAGTGTCACATTTTTAAAGACCCAACTCTTGTGTCCTGCCTGCTCTAAGATATGCTTGAGTAAGTCCTCTTGTAAATACAACAGGACCCAAATCCTCACAGTGTCAAACTTGGTAGATAGTTAACATCACTCCGAAAGCCTGGGCTCACTTGGATCTTAGCCACGGCGGGGGAGCTGGCCTGCTGCTAACCTGGGTACCTTCTAAGTCTCGGCCAGGCTTCTGCACGGCGAGTCAAGATTTTGTGGAGAGACAGATGGATGAATGGATGCTCATGTCTGTGCAGCACACCCCCCAGGGAATCTGTGGGCTGCTAAGAGCTTGTCCACGTCCCTCTTGTCATCCAGGTGCAGCAGAAATGTCACCCTCTCCAGGAAGTCTTCTCTGAAACGAAGGGCTCCCCTGCCCCCACCCCATCCCT
The DNA here is from genome assembly GCF_000956105.1 of Propithecus coquereli. Classification (NCBI taxonomy): domain Eukaryota; kingdom Metazoa; phylum Chordata; class Mammalia; order Primates; family Indriidae; genus Propithecus; species Propithecus coquereli. The sequence goes on from NW_012149474.1 coordinate 1,674,611, forward strand.
GTTGGGGCCACTAAGACCCCCGTGAGTCCCCTGATGACTGGTCTGTCCTGGGCGCCTGCTAGGCTCTGCCCTGAGTGGGGAGCAGGGCCCTACAATGCAATGCCTGGGCAGGGGGGAGGCTGAGACCACACCCACCCCCAGCCCTGCGCAGGACCCACATCCACCTGGCAGGCCCTCCCTCCAGACCAGCCATGGCCAGGGCCCAGAGAGGTGGAGAGGGTGTCCCTGAGTCTGCAGAGCCACCGAGCCCCCCAGCCTCCCCACCCTGGCTGTGCCTGCCAGAGCCACCCGGGAAAGGCCCCTTCCCCTGGCCCCAGGCCTGCACCCAACCCACACTGCCCCGCACTGCAGGGGTGCGGGATCTGCTTCTGGGGCCTGGGTCATCCTAGGGTGGAAGCTGGAGGCCAGTGGAAGCCCCTGCCCCAAGGCCGACCTCCCCTCCCCTGCCCGCCCGCCCTCAGAGGAGGTTTGAGACCCTCTGTGTCATGACCTGTGGGTCCTGTTTGGGAAGGAAGGCGGCAGGTTCGTGGGGGCCAGCTCGGGCGGGCGTTGGCGAGGAAGGAGGTGAAGCGTGCACAGGAAGCCTGGCGGGGCCACCCACGTGCATTTGCACAGGGACCCTGGGCGGGCGGGGCAGGGGCGTCAGCGGGAGCCGGGGCATGTGTTCAAACACGGGTGTGTGTTCTCAGCATGCCTACCTGCAGGGGTGTGCACGGGTATCTCTGATGTGGACCCCAGGCCTGCAAGAGTGACTGCCTGTCTGCCCGAGGTGCTGGGGTCCCATCCCACCCACCAACGACTGGTGCCCCCACCCCAGGGGCCTGGGCGGCAGAGGGAGGAGCCACCTGGGAGAAGAGGACCCCCAAAACCCGTCCCCGCCAGCCCCACGGACACACTTGACTCAGAGTCTGGAGGCCACACAGCAGAGGGGTGGGCTGGCATAGTCGGAGGCCCCGCCCTCCTGATGGGCCCCCTCCCAGGGAGACTAGGGGTTCAGGAATTGGGAGGGCCTTTTACAGAGACCAGAGGGCACAGTGCCAGGCCAGGACTCCCACAGCGGTGGGGCCGTCCCTCTGCCAGGGCCACTCGAGGTGCCGTTGCGTGGGGAGGGCAGCTCGGCCCGGTCTCAGGAGCCCACGTACGGGAGTGGCGAGGCAGGTCTCAGGGCTGGGGCTCCACGTGGGACTGGGAGGGCAGCGAGGGCCCCGCGGGGCCCCTGGCATGGAAATCTCTGGGTCCTGAACCATAAAGGGGCGCCCGCCTTTGTGAGTCCGCAACTTTACGGCACCCGGAGGAGATAAGTCAGCTTTGAGTCTGGCTGTTTTATTAGCAGCTGACTTTACTCCTCGGTTCCGGGAACAGACGGTTACGGCTGGTCCCCGTCGCCCTACCAGCTGCAGGCAGGGCAGCGCGCGCTGGCTCCGATAAGCCGGGTCCTGTTTCCTCCTTGCTCCTCAAGGCCCCTGCCTCAGTTTCCTCCCTGAAGGACAGGGCACTGATCAGCTCAGGCGGGACCTGGGGACAGCTCAGCCGGGCCAGCGCCATCCGCTGTTGCTGTCGAGGACCAGGGGGTGAGGACGTTTGGCCACAGGCAAGGGGCTGGCCCTCGGGGCCCTGGGGTGAGCAGACCCCTGACTCAGGCTGGGGGCCATGTGCCTCTTTGGAGACCTCTGCTCAGAGGGGCACAGGGCAGTGCCCGGCTTCAAAGGGCGAGAGAAGCCTCTGGGTCCCGCCCACCTGCGGTTCGGGGACATCAAAGGGCCCCACCCAGGGGTGGCGGCAGTCGGAGCAAGCCTGGAGCTGCCCAGACCTCAGTCTGCACAGGGAGTGGCCGCGGCCCAGCCCCAGCCCTGGGTCCAGGGGAGGCCCTGACAGCCCCCCGAGGCCCCCACCTCACCCCGAGTTTCCGCCTTTGGGCCAGGGCCTCACTCCCAGGGGTGGCGCCTGTAGCCAGGCAGAGGGCAGGGTGGGGTGGGGGCCTCCTGGGGGCAGGGGCGTGCCCCTCCACCTGGCGACCACCCCGTGTTGACAGGATCAGGAGCTTCTGGGGGGCTGGGGGTACCACGGGGTCAGCCCAGCCCGGCTCTCCTGACAGTCTCCCAGGCCGCCACTGTCGGCTGGGCCACCCCTGGGCAGCGCTGTGCGGCGTCTTCCAACCCACTGGGGCCCCCAGCCCAGCCCCTGGCATTCGGGAGGTCTGCCTGCAGGGGTGGGGGTGCCCGAGAGCTCCCCTCGGGGGCCCAGGTGCCACCCGCCCTGGCGGCAGCAGGTCCCCGGAGTGACAGCAATGCCTTGGCTGTGGCCCTGCTGTGGGCCGGGCAGCAGGACACGGCGTGACCGGCATCTGCTTCGCTCCTCTCCCCAGCCCTTGGCGGCAGGGATGGGGGGGTGTCTTCTTCTTGACCTGGGGGAGCCCGAGGGTCAGACAGTGGCAGCGCTCAGGGGGTCACAGGAGACACCCACCCCGTCCCGCTGCCCAGCGCTGTCTGTGCAGAGGCTCCTGCTCCGATTCCTCCCCCAGGCCCCATTCCTAGGATATCTGACAGAATTCCTGGTGGGGGCGGGACTCTGCAACTCCACCGATTCTAGAGGATTCTGTGGCAGGGCGGGTTGGGCCTGCTGCACAAGGACCCAGATATGGAGGCCTCCTTGGGTAGGTGTGAGTTCAGGAGTTTCCCTGCCTCTGCCAGGGAAACTGGGGCTCCCTGGTGCTGCAGCTGGTGGCACCGTCCCTTCCTGCCACTGGTCTTCCAGGGCAGGGGGTGACAAATCGGTCATTGGCATCTGGGACGGTGCTGCGCCTGACCCGGGCTGTCCTCGGGGGCTAGTGATTCACTGAAAAGCCAACACTCTGCCTCCCAGCCTCCCTGCCTCCCTCCTCCCCTCCTCCCAGCCTCTCTCCTCCCAGCCTCCCAATCTCCCTCTTCCCCTCCTCCCAGCCTCCCTCCTGCCCTCCTCCCAGCCTCCCTCCTCCTAGCCTCCCTCCTCCCAGCCTCCCAATCTCCCTCCTCCCAAGCTCCCTCTTCCCCACTTCCCAGGCTCCCTCTTCCCCTCCTCCTAGTCTCCCTCCTCCCAGCCTCTCCTCCTCCCTACTTCCCTCCTCCCAGCCTCCCAGGCAGGTTCGTGATGGTGGCCACAGGTGGACACTGACAAACTTGGCTGCCCCTCCTGATGGTGACCCTCCACACTCCAGCCCCAAGCCTCGCGGCCCATCTGGGGAGGGCGGTGAGCCTCGGCTGTGACTGGACATGTGTGCTGGCATCTGCTGTGAGATCCAGACGTCGGCAGAACAAGCAAAATCCCCCGGTCCGTAGTGGGGCCCCTCTCGGGAACGCGGCATCCTCCGGCCCCGTCCATGGCCACGAGGGGATCCCTGTGGCAGGGGAATCGGAGGAGGGCGCTGCTGGGGGACAGGAACCAAGTCACGTTGCCGTATTTTGCTCCACGTGCGCACAGCAGTGACGCGTGCCTGTCCAGCGCCCAACCCGTCTTGCCGAGCGCTTGCAACACGCAGGAAACGAAACTCTGTGGGATGGGAGCCCAGTCGCGTTGTGTGGTTCCCATTCCCTCCCTCAGAGGGACGACAAGGTCACGGCATAGCCCGCTGTGGTCTGTGCTGCCGCGTCACCAGCCTGTCCCGTACATCCGCATTTTACTGAGTTCTCACCGCTGCTGTCTGCGGCAGGGCCTGCGATTGCCCCGTTCCGCACGAGAAAACTGGGGCTGGGGCTCAGGCCCCCAGGCCCGTGTGGTCGTCACGTCACGCGGAGGCAGGCGGACTTCCCCTTGCAGAGAGTCCCCTGGAGTCAACCCTGCCGCCCACCAGCGGCGGCTGGAAACCAGGTCGCGGTATTATCGCCCCGCAGCTCCGGAGAGGACGGGCCCGGCCGTGCGGCTCCTGCGCACTCAGACGGCCGCAGCTGGCTGTCTCAGAGCCGTCCTCGCCGAGTCTGCGGGTCGCCATGGGCCGGCACATCCGCACGCGGCTCCGCGGAGGCGCCCCGGCTTCCTCACGGCGCGGCCGCTGCCTCTGAGAGGGGCACGCGCCCCCGGAGAGCCAGGAGGAGGCAGTGTCACCTTTCGTGCCCTGGCCCGGGAAGTCACGTGGCAACCCTGGCACCGCGGTTCGAAGCCTGCCCAATTCTAAGAGCGGGAACAGAGGCCCCCACCTCGGGTGTCAACACCACAACGGGGGAGCAGCAAGCGCCGTCGTAGGAAAGTACTGTCTGTCTCGGGGTGGCGCGAGGTCACATGATCGCACGTGGGCTGTCGCCCAAGAACAGTCTGACCGTGGAGCCTCTGCCCTCCCCAGACGTGTCACAGGAGATGACGCCCCTGTGGGTTCACGGCGTCCGTCGGCCGCGGATCCATCCAGCCCACCCCAGTGGCGCGGAGCGGGGTGCAGGCCCCCTCTTGGGGGGACACAGCAGCGAGCAGAGGCTGTCCCCACACAGCTGCTTTCTGGGGAAGGGAATCTGACGATCAGGGACAGACAAGTGTCGTGTGGAGATGTCTGACGCTGGCACAAGGAGAATTCGGCTGGGCAGAGGGGACAGTTTCCACGCGAGGCTCTCACTGGGCCTCTCGAATGTCTGCAGCAGCGTGAAGTCCCGGAGGTGGGACGAGTGTGTCCCCCGCCTTCAGGACCAGCAGGAAGGAAAGTGGCTGGCGGGGAAGTGATGGGGGAAGGTGCCACCACGGAGGGAGAGCCAGGGGGGAGGCCACGCCCCGGCTTGGCCTTTGGCACATGGGGACACAAGGGAAACGCCAGGCGTGCCTGGGCTCCGGGGCCTCGGAAACGCCCGCGGAGTTTGTGAAAATGCAGATCTGGGGCCAGCCCTGACTCAGGGTCTGTGGCCAGGCCTGGGGACGTGCATTTGACCCCCCCAGGAACGTCCCCGGAGCTCCGGTGCGCAGGCTGGGGGGAGCCCCCGCCTGGAAAAGCAGGGGGCCTGGGAGCCTTCTCAGAGGCATGGGGGTTTGGGAAACCTCAAGGAGGGGGTGCGCTGGGCTCCCCCAAGGCCCCCGGCTGCAGGCGGGCGGCCTGGGCAGCAGCCTCAGTGCCCTAGCACGGGCCCCGCCCCGACGGCGGGCCAGTGGCCAAGCAGAAAACGGGGTCACCGCCCCTACCTGCCAGCTGCTCTCAGCACCTAACTCCGCCTGTCCCTCTGGAGCTCTGCTGTCCCATAGCGGCCGGCTGTGCCCACTCCTGCCCAGGTGCGGCCCGGCCCTTCTCCTCCCAGCAGGGAGGTCACTGCTGGCCACGCAGGCGGCAGAGGGGCAGCCAAGAGCCAGGGGCCGGGATGCAGCCGGCAGGGAGTGGAGGGGTGGCAGAGCCCTGAACCCCGGCAGGACAGACATAGGGACAGCCTGGTAGGCCGCCAGGACAGACACAGGGACAGCCTGGTAGGCTGCCGAGAGAAGGCAGGGGTGGTGCAGGCGAGGCGGGGGCGGTGGCTTCATGAGACGGGCTGAGGGACACAAGAGGGGCGGACAGGACTGTGCTTTGACACTGGAGCTGGCCACCAGCTGGGGCTGGGGGGCTGGGGGGCTGGAGGGCTGGGGGGAAGGCGACTGGGCCACTGGGACAGTGGGGGAGGGGAGGGGCTGGGGGTGCCCCTCTGCCCCCAGCACAGCCAGCCCCTCACCCGGCCCCATGGCCAAGGAGCAGGCTGGTGGGGCCCCAGGTCACGGCGCAGCCCCAGGCCCAGCAGCCGTCTCTGGGATTCCCAAGCCGCCTCCCCCACTCCACCAGCCGCAGGCCTGGACCTGCCCCCACCAGCCTCCTCCTTCCCCTGCCACCCACGGTCTCCCCAGGGATCAAGTCCCAGCCGCCCAGTCCTGTCCTCGCTGTGGGTGGGCTCCAGCCTCAGTGCTTGCACACCCCCAGGGACCAGGCGCTCACTCCCTGGACCACCCTGACTGGGATGTCCACACCACTGCCCAGCCCCACCAGCCCCACCAGCCCCCGCTTTTCCCGGCTACGGCTCTTCCGTCCTTTGTGGGGTGGCCCCGGGGAGAAGGGGGAGCCCAAGCCGGTCTGCGCTGCCTCTGCCCACCGAGGGCTCTGCCCAGGACACTTTCCAGCCTTGTCCTCCTTGCTGTGGCCAAAGCCCTAAGGACCCCCGACTGGTCTCCCGGGTCCCTGTCCTGGTGGGATTCCCACCCCGGCTGTCCTGGCGGGGTTCCCACCCTGGGTGTCCTGGCGGGGGTTCCCAACCCGGCTCCAGCCAGTAGGATTCGGCAGAAGCGGAGCCATCGCCTTCCAGCCTGGGGCACATAAGGCTTTCGTTGCCGCAGGCCCGGGGCAGTGAAGGCCAGGCGCCGCCGTCCAGGCCCATGTCCTCCTGTCACTGCAGTGGCCCCTGGAGGATGGTGGCCGGCCCCTCGTCGGGGTCCACAGCCAGCTGCCGCATGAAAGCACACGTGAGCCCAGTCGGCCGTGCCCCACGCGGCTCCGAATGGGGCCCTCTGCCATCGGGTGGGTGTGTCCACTCGGTGTCCAGGCACATCTGGAAGGGAGACAGGAGGTGGTGTCCCCTCAGACCCCATGCCAAGGTACAAGGGCAGCCTGGCCCCAGGCCCATCCCCTGCATGACCTCTGGTCACGGCCAGGCTTAGACCGGGACCTAAGACCTCTGTCCACAGGACCGACCCGGCCGAGGTCCACAGTCTCGGCTGTCACCCAGGGACGAGGCGCACAGGGCCCTGGTGGGGTGAGGGGCCAGGGGCCAGAATGGGTGTCCGGGCAGCCCGTGAAAGGACGCCCACTGGGGAGCAGAGGCCCCCCGAGCAGGGGCTGCCAGGTGGTGCCTCCCTTCCCAAATGGTCACTCATGTTTAAAGGACCTGCTCGCAGGTGTGTGAGAAGAAGATGAGCTCAGCCCTTCTTGGGCCAGCGGACTCCAGGCTGGCCTGGGGCGCATGGGCTGGGGACAGCAGGACTCACCCGGACACCCGCACCAGCCTCCCTGCCTGGGCGGTGGCGGGGCCGCGGTGAGCGGGCTGCGGGCTAGGAGGGCCCGGCCGGCCGGGGAGGTTTATGGCCACCGTGCGGCGCACCCCAGCTTGGCAGCCGGCCGAGCCCTGCACCTGTCTCTTTGTTCGTGCAAATCCCGTCCCTGATAGACTTAATCGCGAAGCTTTGATGCCCGTGCCAGGGCCCCGCGCAGGCCTCCGCGGGCTGCGCCGAACAAACACACCATTGTCTCCAGCCACGCCAGGGCTGGTCTGTTAATGGTTAAACCGAGGTAGAAGGACGGTGGCCCCTGCCGAAAGGCATGGCCTGGGCACCGCCCCCACCCGGCCCCACCAGGGCACTGCCACCCTGCACCCGGGCCGCAGCAGGCAGAGAGCACATGGCCTCTCCCTGGTCCAGAACCAGCCTCCCAGCAACCCTGGCGCCGGGAGACCCGTCCAGAGGACACGGGTGGAGCTGCCGGCAAGACGCCAGCCCCCACCGCAGCCGGGCGCCAGCCGGGCCGGGGCTGTAGGACACACTGGGACACGGGAGAGCCCGCACCCACGGAGCACTCCCGGGCCCAAAGGACAGGAGTGGGAACGTGATTAAACCCTTGAGTGTGAAGCGGTCCAGCCACCAGGGAAATGGCCTGGCAGGTCTACACGGCACTGGACACGACCCCACGGTCCCCCTTCCAGGTCCAGCCCCCCAGAAGTGAAAGCTGAGACTCGGCCACGCAGCGCCGGCCACGGCAGCCAGGAGGTGGGAGCCACTCCCGCGTCCACCAGCCAGCGGCAGGATAAGGAAGTGTTCTTTGGCCGTATGGGGATGAAGCGCTCACATGTGCTATGACATGGACGAGCCTCGAGGACACGCTCAGAGCAAGAAGCCAGTCAGCGAAGGCCACAAGCCATTGCCCCCGTTTATGTGAAATTTCCAGAATAAGCAAATACGCAGAGGCCAGGGCGGATGGCGGCCACGGCAGCCGGGCTGGTGGAGCAAAGATCGGTGGGCTCCTTCGGGCAGATGTCAACTCCTGGAACCAGGCGGAGGTCACGGTTGCGCAGCACCGTGAACATGGCAAATGTCACTGAACTGTGCACTTCAAATAGTCCATTCTGTGTTATGCGAATTTCACCTCAATTTAAAAACAACAACCCACTGAGACAGGGACAGACAGCGGGTCCCAGACCACGGAAGCCCGGAGGAGGCTGGGGGACCAGGCTGGGGCGCAGATGCGTGAGCAGCCTGGCTCAGGCCAGCGTGTCTGTGACTGGCTGGGCCGTGGTGGCCTCTCTGGGCCTCAGCGTCCAGCGTGCCGGGAACCGGGCAGCCCGGGCAGGGCTCCAGCTCCACAGCCGGGAGGCCCCGAGCAGCCGTGGCCATGTGCACACCCTCAGGGCGCTTTCCCACCGCGCAGCAAGACCCGCCCCGGCCAGGGCTGGCCCAGCTGCAGGACACAGGCGTGGGCAGGCGGCCCCAGCGCCAGGCAGCCGGAGGGGAGCAGGCAGGGGACAGGGCCTGGTGGCGAATCCTAACTCCCAGCCCCTGGCACCCCCACCCACTGTCTCTGGGGCTTCGACAACCCTGGGGACCTAGGATCGGCGGAAGCACAGGTACGGGTCTGTCCTTTCATGTCCGGCTTATCTCACCGAGCGCAGCGTCCCCAAGCTTCCTCCCCGTCGTAGCCTGCACCAAGATTTCCTCTCTTTAAGGTCGAATGATACACCATTGCAGGGATAGACCACACTTTGTTTATCCACGCTGACAATTGTTGCAAACATTTTAACTATCTGTTTATTTTAGTTGTGAAATAAAAATTGTATAATCCATCAGGTGCAGCGCGTTGCTTTGAAATACACTGATAGATTATTATTAATCAAAGTCCACAGTCCACGTTAGGATGCACCGTCGGTGTTGGACACTCCCTGGGTTTGGACACGCCCTGCCCCGTGCCCCGCCCCCAGCATCACATGGGGGAACGTCACTGCCCTAAGACCCTCAGGGCCGCACGTGTGCTCCCCTCCCGGTGGCATCGCCTCGGCCCCTGCTGCAGCTCCCGCTAGCCCAGGCCCCCACTCTGGCCCGGAAGCCAGCTGCCCTCTGATGCTCTCCGATGGTGGCAGCTCAGCCTCGGCCACCCTGCCCGGAGCCCCAGGGCTCCCCACCACCCCCCTCCTTGGGGATGCACTACCCTCCCACCACCTGCCACTCCCACCCACATCCCATCCATCGGCTGCTCCGGAGCCCCCACCCAGAGAGCAGCGACCCACGCTGTGGCCTCCCTTCACCCTCCCTCGGCCACTCGGTTCCTCTGGGGGCCAGTGTGACCTTTGCGAGTGTGAGAGTCAGCCTGTACCTCCTCCACGCTAGGGCCCCAGGGCACCTGTTGGCTTTTGACAAAGCCACAGACAGAACTCACATCTCGGCCTTTGCCCCTGGCCTGGGTTGGCTTACCTGCCCCCCCAGGTTTTGGGGGATGCCCACCAATCCCAGCCTCTCTGTCCTCTGCAGGACCATGCAGCCATCAGCCACAGGGCCTTTGCATGTGCTGCATCCCTGACAGCTACTGGAGTGCCACTCCCTCAGGAAAAGCTCCCAGCAGCCCAGGCAGGCCACACTCCCGTCCTGGCTCAGAGAAGCACATCTGTCCCCTTCACGCACATGCCAGGCACCGGGGCACAGCGAGAAACAAGCCAGACCAGCTCAGGAACCGCTGGTGGGGGAGCAGAGACCAGACAGGTCAGTAAGTGGGGGCGTTCATGGAGCCGAGCTCTGCGGGAACGGATAGGGTGCAGTGACGTGTGTGCAGCGGATGCTGGCTGTGCCAGGGCTGGAGGCAGCAGGCACGAGTCCCAGGTGAGGCTGTTTAGAGAAGCCCATGGGGCCCTCAGGTCTGGAGCTCGGGGAGAGGCTGGGGCTGGAGGCAGGACGGTGGCGGCGCGTCTGCAGGGGGCAGAAGAGAGCAGCTGGCAGGGGGCTTCCCACTTGCTTCTGAGCCTGTTTCCCAAAGACTGTCTCCCCCGGGACCACAAGCTCAGTGGGGGTCCCTGATCCACCACCAGATCCCCGTGCACACAGTAGGTGCTCAGTAAATGCCAGTAGATTAGAGGGGTGCTGCATGGCTCTCCAGGCAGCCCCCCGCAGGTGCTGGGAGGGGCCTCCTTGCAGGACAGGCCCAGTGCTCACGAGACGCTTTGGGGGGCCACCATGCCCGTTCACAGACGAGAACCCTGAGCCCGGAAGGGGCAGGGCCTCCCCCCAGGGAGCAGTGGGCACCAACCGGGCACAGCCCCGGGCCAGACCCACGACTCAGAGGGCGCTGGCCCCACCGAGCGGCCCCAGTCATGGCCCATTCCCAGGAAGCCCCCAGGGCTGAGGGAGCTGCAGGTGCTGGCTGGTGGTCGGCGTGGGCTGCAGGTCTCCTGGGACGGGAGGGGTGGGAGCTGCTGCTTCCTTGTCCTGTGTGAGCCCCCTGCCTGCAAGCAGCAGGGTCCCGGCAGGCACCCCCACCCCACTCCCAGGGCCCCCCCAGGAACAGAGACCAGACACTGCCCATCCTTGGGGCGGGCTCCCCACGCCCAGTCCCTTGGAGGGCTCCAGGCATGCACAGGTACACTCGGGACACGCATACACACACAGCCACACAGACACACACGGCCGAACAGGGGCACGCAGAGACACGCGGAGACACGTGCCAGGCCTCTCGCAGCCACGTGCACCCACACCCACTGCCACACCCGCCACTCCCACCACAGCTGCCTGCGGCAGCAACGAGCCCGCAGACACCCAGGCACACGTCCTCAGCTGTGTCCACCTGGGCCAGCAGGTCCAGACAGACACTGCCCCAGGCGGAGCGTGCCTGGGTCCCATGTGCTGGGACACGGAGACCTGCGGGTGTGGGGATGCGCCGGCTCACTGCCCTCCACCCGGGGCACGCACCGGTGCCCACCTCCAAGGCCCAGGGAAGGGCTGCAGGCACCTCCCCGGGGCCAGAGTGGCCTCCGGACAGCACCGAAGCCTGGCCCCGGCTCCCCTGCGGACTCGCTCTGCGGGCCTGGCCTTGGAAGTGGCACAGTTCCTTGGTACACGGCACTGAGCTGTCTGCTCTGGGGGATGCTGAGCGGCCCGCGCCCCTGCTGGTCCCTAGACTGGCCATGCATACAGCCCAGCCACCGAGGCCGGCGGCACCTGGCCAGGCGAAGGGGAGGCCGTGCCCGGCCCGGGCGGCAGGGGCAGGGAGCGACGGCTGGGAGTGCAGGTGCAGCCCCTGCCCCCAGGCAGGACCAGCTGTGGTGCCATTTTGCCCCGGAGCTCCCTGGGCCCGGCTGAGGCGTCTGCTGCGGAGACCCCTGGTGCCTGTTTTCTCAGTCCCTCCCCAAACCACCCGTGTGGTCGAACATCCCCGCTGCAGACCCGACCTCGGAGGAACAGGCCTGAGACAGCCGGTGCCCAGCGTGGCGCAGGAAGCCGACCCTGCGTGGGGGGCTCTGATCACCTTCTCACCTGCCAACAGCAGGAGGAACCCCTCTGGGTGAGCAGGGGTGTGGGTGGGCAGAGCCCCCGGCAGCCTGGCGCGGGACGTTGGCTGCACTGTCACTTGCCGAGCTGGGACCACACGGCCCCCCGGTGCCACGTCTCCGGCACTTGGCACTCGAGAGCCACGGGAGCCTCAACCGAGGGCAGTGGAATGGGCAGCGCTCGCTGAGGGCCACCGAGGTCCTGCAAGAAGCCGTCAAGCTCACGGCTACGAATCTGCAATTTACAGTCAAGCGCGAGGGTCCTAACGAGGTCATGAGTGTGGCCTTTGTCTCAGACCCCCGAGTTGCCACGAAGGAACACCCGAGGCCGGGGACTCTGCAAAGACAAGACGTCTACTCGGTCGCGGTTCTGCAGCTGCACGAGGAGCACGCGCCAGCCGTTCCCACTCACGGCGGGGGGCGAGGGAGCCGCGAGGCAGAGATCACGTGGCGAGAGAGGACAGGGCAGGCAAGGCACGTGTCGGGCCCTTTTTAACAACGGGCTCCCCAAGAACCGAGCGAGTGAGAACTCACCCCCCCCCCCAGGGAGGACGCCGATCTGTCCAGGAGGGACCTGCCCCCGCGACCCAAACCCTGCCCTCGGCCCCACCTCCAGCACTGGAGCTACGGGAACAAACACCCAATGCAGCAGCTCAAATCCCACCTGACCCGTCCTTAAAGCAGAGACCGGGTCACAGACACACACGGAGGACGACCACGCGAGGACACAGGGAGGAGACGCTGTCTGCGAGCCTGGAGGGAGGCCGTGGGAGGGACCCGCCCCGAGACGCCTCGACGCAGACTCCGGCCTCCAGACTGAGAGAAGACACCTGTGTGTTTCAAGTCCCCCGGCTGCGGTGTCACAGCAGCCCCAGGAAACGAATGCCGGCAGCAAAGTGGCCATGGCAGCAGGCAGCCAACCCGCCGGGACACACGTAAAGGGGGACAGGAGGGCCGCCAACCAGTGATCACCTAACACACACGGGCAGGGGGTCAGGACTGGCGTCCTGAGGCTGAGGTCACACTCTCATGTGCAGCCACGACCCTGCGACCAGCTCCAAACAGGGCCCGGTTCTGACCCAGACCCACCCGTGGAAGGAGACGCCAGGTCCCCGTGACACAGGGCCCCGGAACAGATGCCA
>NW_012149474.1:1688912-1703946 GCF_000956105.1 Propithecus coquereli
GGCTGGTCTCGAACTCCTGAGCTCAAACAATCCGCCCGCCTCGGCCTCCCAGAGTGCTAGGATTACAGGCGTGAGCCACCGCGCCCGGCCAGACCGAACTTCTTGACGCGAGCGTGGCAATGTCTGGGACGGAAACACGCCAGCGGGATTCCTGGCCTCACGCTGATACAAACGCCCCGGCGGCCACCAGGGTAGAGGTGCGTCCGTGGTCATTTGGACGGACGGCTGGTGGCCGGCTACCCTGAGGGTAAGAAAGTCCTGGGGGCCGCAGTTGTAGGGTCCCCACCCCAGGTCCTCACCATGAAGAGCCAGGGAAGATGCCCTCGTGGCCCCGGGGGGAGGGTGAAGAGTGTTGCTGAGAGACAGGCCCAGAGTCTTCCCCTAGCAAAGGCCCCCTCCAGGGGACAGACGTCTCCAGAGCCTTGTCCCTGCTGGGGAAGGGACCGCCCCAGCCCAGCCCCTCTAACCTTCCTGTTTCCCCCAGGGCAAAGGCGACACCGCTGGGAAATACCTGTGAAGGTCACAGTCGGGGACACAGGCCACTGTCAGGCAGAGTGACCTGGAAGGCCACAGGGCACTGTTCCCCCCACACCTCCGAATCCCGTCAGAGCAACACGAACCCTCACGCCAGGGGCCTCTTTCTCCAGTTCCCATTACCCAGCACGGGGCCAGCCTTCAACAGAAAACTACCAGGCACACCCAAAGGCAGGAGAAAACACGGTCCGAAGAGATAAAACCGGACTCAGACACAACACAGATGTGGGAGTGATCTGACAGCGAATTTAACACAACTGTGATTAACAGCTGAGAGCTCGGATGAGAAAAACATGGACAGCATGTAAGAACAGACAGGCCGTGTACACAGCGATGTGGACAGTCTAGGGAAGAATCAAAAGGAAATGCTGGAAATCAAAGCCACCGTAGCAGAAACATGTGACGTCTCCCACCGGCTGATCAGCAAATTAAACACGGCTGAGGAAGGAATCCGTGTGCTGGAAGACAGGTCAGTAGACACGCCCCAAACCAAAAAGCAAAGAGAAAAAAAGGAATTTAAAAATCCAAACAGAACAGAACATTCTAGACTGTGGGACAAGTTTCAAAACTGTAACGTGTTTGCAGTTGGAATAGCAGAAAGAGAAGAAAGAAGGATTGGCACAGCACACGCGCCTGCAGTAATGACAGCTTAGAACTTGGCAAAGTCAACGACGGACACCGAACCACGGATCAGGAGCTCGGCAAACACCAAGTAGAACTTTCTAAAAGTTAAAAGAAAGCCAAACCTACCCCTAGGCACAACATACTCCATCTGGGAAGACCTAAGACAACAGAAAAGCTTGGAAGACACAAAAGGAAAAGCCACATTGTCTAGAAAGGGCGACGCATGAGAATTAGTTTCTGGCTTCCTGTTAGAAACCACGCAAGCAGACGGAAAAGGGACGTGATTAAAATGCTGGAAGAAAAGTTCCGCCAGCCAAGAATCCCGCATCCGGCAACAGTACCCTTCAGACGTGGAGGGAACATACTCTCGCAGGCAGACAAAAGCGGAGGCTCCGCCCCAGCAGCCTGCTCTGCACGACGTGCTTAAATGTTTTTCCCTCCAGACGGAGGGAAATCACAGGTCAGGAGCCTGAATCTACGAAAAGAAAATACAGCATCAGAGAAGGCGTAGATGAAGGTAAACGTAAAATCTTGTATTTTTCTTATTCTGAATGGATCTAAAGAGATCTACTTGTGTAAAATAATGCCAGGAAGAACGCGCCGGGCCGTCACAGCGCGCGGACACGCACGGTAAGTGGCAGGCGTCGCAGGGAGGGGAGGAGGGGCGGGAACACCTGCCCTGAGGCATCCGCACCACCCGCAAAGAGAAAAGCTACCGTGTGAAGATGGACTCCGAGTGATCTGAAGTGTATTTGCAAGCCCTAGGGCAATCGCTAAAATAATTTTTTAAAGAAATATAATCGATACACTGAGGGAGAGAGAAAGCAGAATCACATAAAATGCCGCACTAAAATCAGAAGAGTTGCTGTGGACGGGGTCAAGATGTCTCAAAATCAGAAAAGATGAAAAAAAGAGGCCCCTCGTGAACGATATTGCCCCACATATGCCAATAATCACCTTAAATAGAGCCGTCTGAATGTGCCAGTCAAAAGAAGCAGCGTCCGTGCTGTCTGTGAGGACGTCCCTGAGGTATAAGGCTCAGGGAAGACGTGGAGAAGCTGTGTCAATACTGCGCTCATGACAGCCAAGAGGGAGCTTGTTAGTTTCAGACAGGAGGACTTCACAACCTGGAAGATCACCAGGAACAAAGGCCTTCCACGGTGACAAAGGGCAAAACCTCCACGTGGGCACCACAGTCCCCGATGTTCGTGCCCGACTACAGGGCATCCAGACACTCGTGGCAGAGCCGGGGGTGGGGGGCCGGCAATGAGAGACTCCGGACAGCACTGCCAGAGACCGGCGGACGGAGCAGGCAGACAACAAACAGGTCAGGACGAAGTTGACCTGAACGGCGCCATTGCTGGACCTGCTCCGGCGGGCGTGTTAGAGCCCCGACCAGAGACAGGGAATGACGCAGGCTCACATCAAGCCCGCACGGAGCAGTCGCCCTCTCCCCGGGAGGCAGCGCTTCCTCTACAGCCTGGACCTTTCCCGACACTGGGGTGCAAATGGGCCGTTTGAGCCTGGCCATGGCCCCCTTAAACCCAACAGACGGTTCCACTGTCTCCCCTTTCAGCGAAGGCCAGCTCCTTCTGGCTCAGGGCAGATGTCCTGGCGCCATCCTCAGCTGTGCTGTCCCGCGTACCCACGGTTAATCGTGAGCGGCTCCGGCTGGTTCTGCCTTCACGGCGCAAGGAGACCCAGCTGCTCCTCCTCCCGCCAGCGCTGCTGCAACAGCCTGTTTCCAACTCCTCCTTCCCTTCTTCGTGACACTGTCGTCACTTACTTTACATACCCATATGGTAACACAGCCATGTGCCACATCCTGGCATAAAACATGATTTAACAAAGTTAAAAGAACAGAAGTCGTGCGAAGTGTTCTCAGATCACAACGGAATTCAAGTAGAAATCAGTAACCGAGAGCCAGCTGGGAATCCCCAAACATTTGGAAATTAAACAACACACAGGCCAAAAGAGAAGTCTCGAGAGAAATTTTAAAAATATTTTTAAGTAAATGAAAATGAAAATACAACATAAATCTGTAGGGTTCTGCAAAAGCAATGCTTTGGAGAGAAACTGACAGCCTTAAACACACATTACTAGAAAGCTAATCAATAACAGCGTCCCCCTTAATCCTCAAACAAGCAGAATAAAAAATTAACAAAAATCAGAAGAGAAATCAATGAAACTGAGAAGAGGATAACAAAGAGAAATGCAACATAACCAAAAGTCGGTGCTTTGAAAATATTAACAAGCTCGACAAACTTCTAGCCAGGCTAACCAAGAAGAAAAAAGACACAAATAAACAAAATTAGACATAAAAAAGGGCCATCACTGCTGATCCCGTGGGCACCACAAGCATAATAATGGATTTCTGTGAACAACCCATGCCCACACATCTCATAATTTAGGAGAAATCAGCCAGTTTCTTGAAAGACACAAATTACCAAAGCTCACACAAGAAGATATAGATAACTGAATAGCCCTGTGTCTATTAACGAAATCAGATTAATGATTAGTAGCCTTTCCCCCAAAATCACCAGGCCCAAATGGTTTCAGCAGTGAATTCTACCAAAAATTTAAAGAAGAAATAATACCAAATTATCTACAATCTGTTCCAGAAAATCAAAGTGAGGTGACACTTTCTAACTCATTCTACAAGAGCAGCAGTACCCCAATACCAAAGCTCAGGTAAAGGAGTTCAAGAGAGGAAAACTACAAACCAATACCTCTCATGAATACTGATGCAAAACCCTCCAAACATAAGCAAAGTCAACTGAACAACAAATAAAAAGAATTATGAACCATGACCGAATGAGATTTACGCGAGGCGTGCAGAGCATCTCGGACAAACGAAAATGGAAACACAGCAACCCAAAACTTGCGTGAGGCGGAAAGGCAGTTCTAACAGGGAATTTCATAGTGAAAAATGGCTACATGAACAAAAAGGGAAGGTTTTGAATAAATAACTTTACACCTGAAAGAACTAGAAAAAAGAAAGACAAACCAAGTCCATAGTCAGCAGAGAAAGGAAAATAACAATCAGAGCAAAATAAATGAAATAGAAAAACGACGGAAAACTTCAATGAAATTAAGTTGTTTTTTTGAAAAGATAAAAAAATTGACAAATATTTAGCTAGACTAAGAAAAAGAAGACTCAAATAAAACCGGAATGAAAGAGGAGGAATTCCGCAGACACGTGAAGGATTATAAGAAAGTGCTGTGAACAGCTATAGGCCAGCAAATCGGATAACCTGGAAGAAACGGGGGAGCACCTGGCCACATACAACTCAGACTGGGTCACGAGAAAGCAGAAAGTGTGAACAGACGAATAATGAGGAAGGAGATGAAATGAGTAACCGGAAGTCTCCACAGGAAAGTCCAGGACCTCAGGGCTTCCCTGGGGAATTCTACAAAAAGTTTAAGGAAGAACCAATATGAATCCTGCTCAAACCTTTCCAAAAAATTGAATTTTTCGAATGTGTTCAGACTCATTCTGTGAGGGAGGAACACTCCCAAGCTCATTTTGTAACACCAGCATCACCCTGATCCCAAAGCCAGACAAGGGCACTACAAGGGAAGAAAATTACAGGCCAATATCAAAGGGGAACATGGACGTGAAAGCCCTCCGCAGACCACCAGCAAGCCAAACCCAACAGCACGTCACACACCAAGGCCAAGTGGGATTTATGCCTCAACATACACAAAGCAGGAAACGGGCTACACCACACCGATAGAATGGGGAATAAAAATCGGAACGACCATTGCAACAGATACAAAAAAAATCATTTGACAAAACTCAACATCCTTTCACGATAAAACCTGTCAACAAATTTAGTGTAGAAGGAACGTACCTCAACACAACAAAGGCCGTAGCTGACGGCTCACTCAATTTAACACCACGCTCAGTGGTGAGAAGCCGAAAGCTTTTTCTCTACGATCAGGAAGAAGAAAAGGATGTCCGCTTTGCTGCTTCTACTAAGCACAGTCCTGGAGCCCCAGCCACAGCAATTAGGCAAGAAAGAGAAATAAAACGTATCCAAACAAGAAAGGAGGAGGTAAAGTTGTCTCTGTTTGCAGATAACGTGATCATATATACAGAAAACCCTAAAGGCTTCAGCAAAACTGTTAGAACTAATGAATAAATGCAGCAAAGTTGCAGGATGCAAAATCAATAAACAAAAATCTGCTGCATTTTATACACTAAAAATGAGCTGCCCAAAATAGGAATTAAGAAATCAATCCACTTACAATAGCATCAGAAGAAATGAAATATTGACGAATGAATTCAGCCAGGAGATGAAGGATACAAACACTGAAAGCTGTAGGACTTTGAGAAATGACATTGAAGAAAACACAAATAAATGAAAAGCTATCCTGTGTTCGTAGATGGAGGAATTAATATTGTGAAAATGTCTATAAAACACAAAGAGATCTACAGAGTCAATGCAGTCACTACCAAGACTCGAGTGGCATTTTGCACAGAAACAGAAAAAACAGTCCCAAATAGCTAAAGCAACCTCAAGCAGGGCCGAGACAGAGGAATCGCACTTCCTGACTCTCTAAGACGGCAAGTCCCGGCCACTTCAATAAGACAAGAAAAGGAAATAAAGTGTGTACAGCTCAGAAAGGAGCAAATAAATCTGTCCATATTTGCAGATGCCATGATTGCACACACAGAGAATCCCCAAGAACCAACAAAAAACTGCTGGAACTAAAAAGCAATATAGCAAGCTTTCAGGATACGTGTTAATATGCAAAAGTCGATTGTGAGTCGGGAAGACACCTGCACTCGAGTGTTTATTGCAGCACAATTCACAATTGCAAAGATGTGGCACCCACCCAAATGCCATCCACTCATGAGTGGATTAACAAGATGTGACATATACACACTATGGAATACGACTCATCCACGAAAAGGGGTGAATGAAGGCCTTTGCAACAATTTGGATGGAACCGGAGACCGTTAGCTTCACTGTCTGTAAAGATACGCAGAATGTCGGTGTCGGATACTTCTAAGGAAGGACCTCAGTGACTCAGGATTTGCTGCTGCGGCACGTTTGTGGGGAACGGGGAACGTTCTGATGCTGAGGTTGCCGCTAACGTTGCTGGGCACGGTGGTGAGACGCGAGGGTAAGCAGGCTTTGGAGTCCAGCTCGCAAACCGCGTGGACGGCCCAGAGCGCGGGGCGCGCCCTGAAGGGGACTCTTACGTCCCGTGGCCGCAGGGATGAAATGACTGAACGTCGAGCGCAAGCCCCCGTCACGCGACTCTCGGCCTCGCAGGTGTCGTCGTTGAAGCGCGGGCACGGATGGGGCAAGAATGGGCAGGCTGGGGCGGGACCTGCGGGAAGAGCCCAGGGAAGCTGGGGACACTGAGCCCCTAAATCCCCACGGTCGTCTTCTCAGCAGCAGCAGTGGCCTCCCCACACCGGGGGTGCCGCCCTTTCCCGCCATCCGAGGGGACTGACCCTGAGCTGCCTGGGGACAGGGAGGGGCTGACTCTCCTCAGGACACACCGGCCGCCCCTCTTGGCTTCCAGACCTGTGACCGGACCACGGCCCAGCAGGCCCTAAGGGAGGTGAAACGGTGACCCACAGGTGGGGCTGACACCCCGAAAGCCCTACTGGGAGCTTCCTGAACCCACAGACAGACATCGGGACAGTGTGGGGTGGAGATCGAGGCTGCAGGGAGACGGGAAAGGAACAGGAAGGTGCTTCAGGCTGAATTTACTGCCGGGGCTGCTGCGCAGGGATTCTGCGCGCAGCGCTGCAGCCAGGGCGTCAGGGAGCCTCTCGCTGTCTGCGTGGCTGGGACAGGTGCGGGGAGGCCACCTCGCACAGCTGGACTTGCCCGACCCCCCTCCGCTCACGGTACAGGAGGCATCAAAGGTTTGGACAGCCTGGAGCGCTACCGTGGTGTCGCCACGCCCCGTGCCAGGGCCCACGGGAACCACGGCACCCCACGCAGGCAGCACTGGGGATGGCCCAGACCCTGCACATGTCGGGGTCCGGGTCCCCACGCCAGATGCAGAGCCAGCGCCACCCGAGGGGTTGTGAGGGGAGAGGGACATGGCTCGGAGAGCAGAGGTGGGTAGAAACACCCGGCGTGACCACGGCACGGTCACAGGGAGGGGGACTGTGACTGCCATGAGCTTGTCCTCCCTGAGTCGAGAACACACGTCTGTGTACGATGTTAGCAAATATCCTCGTTTTCCTTGCTCTCTTCCTCCCTTACCGTGTGACACACGACCGTGGCCTTTGTGTCAGTCTTTAAGTGCTGCTGACGTGACATCATAGCGTCTGAGCTGCGGGATGTGGGGAGCACAGGGAACACCCCTCAAGGACGTCCCTCCTCTTCTGGGAGAGGCACGCCGAGCTGTGCACAGGACAGTCGTGTCCTGCTAGTTAGAACCGTGACCTGGCTGTCCGGACTCGGAGCCCGGGTGTCTGTGAGGAGGTGTGTGTGGGGACACGCTCTCCCTCCCTCCCTCTCTGTCTGTCTCCTGGAGCAGGGACACCGTCTTCTCTCGCCCTTGGACACCAGGACTCCAGCTTCTCTGGCTTTAGGACTCTGGATTGCACCCGTGGCCCCATTTCTCAGGCTTTCGGGCCAGGACTGAGGGTAGCACCGCCAGCTCTCCCGGTTCTCAGACCTTCCAACTTGGACCCAGCCAGGCCACCAGCGCCCCGGCTCTGCAGCTTGGAGACGGTGAGACCCCTCCCTCCGTAACCGTGGGACCCCACCCCGTCGTGGATTCGCCCTCACGCGTCCGTACGCACAGGCACCTCAGAGACGTCGCAGGTTCTGTCCACACCACGGCACTCAGCAAGGCACACGGAATGTTTGGTTTCTCAGTTCGTATAAAAGCTGTTTACATTATACTGCAGTCGATTAAGTGAGCCACAGCATTATGTTTAAAAAATATACACACCTGAATTTTACGTACTTTATTGCTAAAAATGCTAACGATCACCTGTCCTTCGGGGAGTCGCGATCATTTTTCAGGGGGAGGGTCTCCCCTCGATGTGGATGCCGCTGACCGATCGGGCGGCGGCTGCGGAAGGCGGGGGTGGCTGCGGCAGTTTCTTAAAATTAGACAGCGGTGGGGTCTGTTGTTTCAGTTGACTCTTTCACCAAAAGCTTCTCTGTGCTGTTGGATCGCATTTTACCCACAGGAGAACTTCTTTCAAAACTGGAGCCAGTCCTCCCAAACGCTGCTGCTGCTTATGGAACTCAGTTTATGGAACATTCTAAGTCCTTTGTTGTCATTTCGAAGATGGTCACAGCATCCTCACCAGGAGTTGATTCTGTCCTTAGGAACCACCTCCTTTGCTCCTCCCGAAGAAGCGACGCCCCGTCGTTCAGGTTTGGTCACGAGACGGCAGCAACTCAGCCGCATCCGCAGGCTCCACTTCCAACTCCAGTCCTCTCGCCGTTTCCGCCACATCTGCTGTGATTTTTCTCCACTGAAGTCTTGAACCTCTCAAAGTCATTCACGAGGGTTGGGATCAGCTTCTTCCAAACTCCTGTTAATGTCGACCTTTTGACCTCCTCCCGTGAATCACGAATGTTCTTAACGGCATCTAGAAGGGTGAATCCTTTCCAGAAGGTTTTCTATTTACTTTGCCAAGATCCATCAGAGAAATCACTATCTATGGCAGCTATCGCCTTATGAAAAGTATTTCTGAAATAATAAGACTTGAAAGTTGAAATGACTCCTTGATCCACGGGCTGCAGGATGGATGCTATGTCAGCAGGTATGAAAACATCATTAACCTCCTTGTACATCTCCATCAGAGCTCCTGGGTGACCAGGTGCATTGTCAATGAGCAGTAATATTTTGAAAGAAACCTTTTTTTCTGAGCAACAGGTCTCAATGGTGAGCTTGAAATATTCAGTAAACCATGCTGTAAACAGAGGTGCCATCATCCAGGCTTTGTTCTTCCATTTACAGCGCACAGACAGAGTAGATTTAGCATCGTTCTTAAGAGCCCTGTGATTTTTGGAAGGCCAGACGAGCACTGGCTTCAACTTAAAGTCACCAGCTGCATTGGCCCCCAGCAAGAGAGTCAGCCTGTCCTTTGAAGCTCTGAAGCCAGGCACTGACTTCTCCTCTCTAGCTATGGAAGTCCTAGATGGCACCTTCCTCCAATAGAAGCCGTTTCATCTACACTGAAAGTCTGTTAGCGCGGCCACCTTCACCAAGATCTCAGCTAGATCTTCTGGAGAACTTGCGGCAGCTTCTCCGTCCGCACCTGCTGCTGCCCCTGCGCTTTAGGTCCTGGAGACGGCTTCTTCCCTTAGACCTCCTGGACCAACCTCTGCCAGCTTCAGACTTTTCTTCTGTGGCTTCCTCGCCTCTCTCAGCTGTCACAGAACTGAAGAGAGTCAGGGCCTTGCTCTGGATTAGGCTTTGGCTTGAGGGAATGTCGTGGCTGGTCTGACCTTCCGTCCAGACCACTCGAACATTCTCCGTATCAGCGATAAGCCTGCTTTGCTCTCTTACCGTTCGCGTGCTCCCTGCACTAGCTCTATCAGTCTCCTTCAAGAGCCTTCCTTCGCATTCTCAGCTTGGCCGACTGGCGCAAGAGGCCCAGCTTCCCGCCGATCTCGGCTTGGACCTGCCTTGCTCACTACGCTTAACCATTTCTAGCTTTTGACGTAAAGTGACAGACGTGTGACTCTTCCTTTCACTTGAACACTTAGAGGCCACCGTGGGGTTATTAACTGGCCTAATTTCAGCATTTTTCTCAGAGAACCGGGAGGCTGAGGAGAGGGAGAGAGACGGGGGAGCGGCTGCTCAGAGGAGCCGTCGGAAAAAGCACAGTTACTAAGTTCATGGCCCCGTGAAAGAGGTGCGCGGTGGTCCCAAAACAACTGCGACAGTAACTTCAAAGATCACCCATCACAGGTCACCGTGACAGCCACGGTCATGATGAAAAGCGAGAAGAATCGTGAGAATTACCAAAGTGGGACGCAGAGACAGGAAGCGATCGCGCTGTCAGAATAGTGATGCAGCCAGACTTGCCTACACAGGGCGGCCGCAAACCTCCAGTCTGCGAAAGACGCGGCGTCTGTGACGTACGATAAAACAAGACATGCCGCTATCCTGCTGGTCCTGCCTCTCTGGAGAAGCCTGACTGCTACAGACCTACATGCAAAACATTACAAAACACGAATTTAAGAATTTAAAGCAGCTCTAAATATACGGAGAAATATTCTGTGCTCATAGACTGTAAACTCGATATGGAGATGCCGATTCTTCCCACCCTGATATGTAATTAAATGCAGTCCCCACCGAAGCCAAGCAGACTGTTTCTGCAGATACGAACGAGCTGATGCTAAAGAGTGCATGGAACAGCAAGCGGCCTACAGTGGCCAACGCAGTGCGGAGGGACAGAGCCGGGCATGCGTGCCGCCGGTGTCCACATTTACAGACCACGGTAGTCAGGGCAGCGTGACATCATACCTGTGGTGTTGGTGAAGGAGACCCCAGAAACGGACGCACACAACAGTCCACGGGTCTCTGCCAAAACAGCCAAGAAGGAATATCGATGCATGTTGCTAAGTGAAAGAGGCGAGTCTGAAAAACGACATTCTCCATGGTTTCGATTACACGACATTCGGAAAAAGGTAAACTGGACAGGCAGGAGGCAGGTCAGTCCTCACCGGCAGCCGGCGGAGGGCAGAGGCGAGGTGCAGCACAGAAGTTCTCAGCGTAGTAAAACGGTTCTAAGATACTGTAGTGGTGGATACGAGGCCTTAAGCATTTGTCCAAATCCGTAAAACTTTATAGCACAGAGTCAACCTTAATGTATGCAAAACTTTAAAAAATAATTTTCCAAGCCAGGGATGGAGCGCAGGCTGTGATGACTGAGACGCCTCAGCTGTGTTATCAAGGATGACACGACCTCCCTGAGGGCGGGGATGCAGGGCTGATCTCGGTCACCGTGGAGACCAAAGGCGGAAGGAACTGCACATGGCTCCGTGCTCTGTGGACAGAGCCGTCTCCCGCGGGGCCGTGGGTAGCAACTCCGATACCCTCAAATACAGACGCTGAAGCTGAACGGCAAGTGCACGGCCAGGGGAGGGGCCGGGCTTCCGGCTGCCGAGCAGGACAGGCTGGGACACTCGTATGGCGATGGAGTAGAGACGTCGGCATGAAGTCACGGGTAGCTGACTACAGACACAGGTGCTTCCCTGTGCAACATTCCCAGATATGTGCACACACACAGGTTAGTGTGCACACACCGATTTCCTTTCCCTGTCAGCTGAGGGGGCTTAGAAGCAGAGAAATCCCAGGAGCAACCTTGGCGCCCAGACCCTGGTTTCAACACCATTCTCCAATAGAAGGAACGTTGGCAAGATGGCTGGCTCCGGGAGCAGGACGGGAAACGTGGCAGATGAGCCGGAGCATCTCATAGTGCCAAAAGTAAGAGAGCCCTACAGAATTACCCACGACGACGGGGGTGTGGCACAGGACACAGGAGCCAACTGAAAGAGAGCCCCATGGCCAAATTTGGAACAATTTGAGCAAAACAAAATAAAATAAACAAAACACAATAAATGAAGTAGTAGTGGATCAGAACCCAAAGCACAAAATAAACATCCATGAGTCTAATCGGATAAAAATAAATGATCAAGGCCGGGCGCGGTGGCTCACGCCTGTAATCCTAGCTCTCTGGGAGGCCGAGGCGGGTGGATTGTTTGAGCTCAGGAGTTCGAAACCAGCCTGAGCAAGAGTGAGACCTCGTCTCTACTAAAAATAGAAAGAAATTAATCGGGCAACTAAAAATACATAGAAAAAATTAGCCGGGCATGGTGGCACATGCCTGTAGTCCCAGCTACTCGGGAGGCTGAGGCAGGAGGATCGCTTGAGCCCAGGAGTTTGAGGGTGCTGTGAGCTAGGCTGACGCCACGGCACTCTAGCCTGGGCAACACAGTGAGACTCTGTCTCAAAAAATAAATAAATAAATAAATAAATAAATAAATAAAATAAATGATCAAATAAGTAAATAAATAGGGGAAAGAGACAAATCTCTGGTGCAGAAGAATCTCAAACAATTACGTGGCCATGCCACGCCTAGCTCCCCGCTCCTCAAGTGCGGGCCGCGCTCTGTGACTTTCTTCCAAAGAGCCCGCCTGGAAAGGCAGAGAGAGCAACTTCGCGGTGGAGAAAGCTGAGACACAGCACCATGGCCAGGTGACCAAGGCCGATACCAGCAGTGACAAGCCGTGTCGATGGTGTGCAGCCTTAACATGGTGAATGGCACCTCACCTCTATCGTCACACCCCCAAACCCAGAACCCCAGTGTGATCGTGAGATACGTCAGACAAATCCCAGCTTAAGATAATTCTACAGAACAGCATTGCTCAAGACTGTCAAGGTCATCAAAAAATCAAAGTCTGAGAGACTGTCACCACCAAGAGGAGCCTAAGGAGACGCAACCACTGAACGTGATGCCGTGTCTCCGACGGGATCCTAGAACATTAGGGGAAAACTGAAGAAGTCTGGAAAAAGTGTGGGCTTTAGTTAATCATAACGTATCCGTGTTGGTTCATCAACAGTGATAAATGTCCCACACCGACGTAGGACGTGGATGAGAGGGAACCGGGTGTGGGGTGTGGGGGGACCCTGGGCTATCTCTGCGATAGTTCTGGAAGTCCACAGCTGTTCTAAAATGTAAACATTTATTAAAACAGCCAGCACTTCCTGTTCACCAGGTCTAAAATAAGTAAATAAATAAAACAGTCGCAGTGGCCCCAAAATTCCAAATGTGAGAAAACCCGTAACTCGCAGATCTAAGGATCAGAAGCACAGAATCACTAGGAGAACCGCACTGAGGCTCACCGCGATCACGTTTCTTGAAATCAGTGTTGGAGAGAAATCTTCCAAGCAGCCAGAGGGGGAAGGCCTGTTACGTGCAGAGCAGGATGACAAGAGCGGACGTGCATTTCTCACCAGGAACAAAGCAGGCATCGGACAAGGGGGCCACGTGGCGAGGGCAGCAGAGCAGAGAAACTCCACGTCCAGCGACGAGGTCTCTCCAAGGTGCAGATGCGGGGAAGGCTTCTTCAGAGTCAGCGGCAGACCTGCCCCGCCAGAAATCTTACAGGAAGTCTTCAGGCAGAAGGAAAAAAGTGACACGATACCCATACGTGATCTACTCAAAGTAACAAAGAGTACAGGACGTGGGTAAATGTGTACTTTCTGTGTCATCATTTAAGTATCTGTAAAAGGTAATTGTAGTTGTAACGGATGCACCGAAACAATGCAGGACGTTAACCACAGAGCAAACCGGGTGTGGGGTGTGCCGGGAACTCTCTGTACTAACTTGACAAAATTTTGGAAAACCTAAAAGTATTCTAAAATAAAAATTTTATTTAAAAGCGGCTGTATAAACAAAATTAGTAACAGCAGCGTGAGGTTCACAGCATGTAAAAGTGAAACACATGACAAGGGCGGCGCAGGTGTGGGGACGGACACGGGAACACGCCGTTGCCTGGCTCTCGCGCCATGTGCGACGTGGTCAGCGTGTGTCACGAATCCGGGCGCGACCGCTAAAATAACAGAGTAAACGGCTGTGGATAATAAGCCGATGAAGGGACAAAATGATATCAGGAGAAATAGCAGGTCCCAAGGGAGCGCGGATGAAGGAGCACAAAGCACATCGCAGGGCGGGGCCGATTTCACACCAACGGTCACATGGAACACCACGACCCCAGCACCCCGTGGACACGCGTGGACTGTCGAGTTGTGTAAAAAAAGACCCAACTGTACACTGCTCACAGAAAAGGCGCACTTTAAACATAAAGGCACAAACAGGTCAAAAGCAAAAGGATAGAAAAGTATAAGCAAAACTAACACTAATCGGACGAAAGCTGAGTGGCTACGTCAGTGTCAGAGAAGCAGATTAATAGCAGGGACCGTGACCAGGACAAAAAAGTGCATTTCGTGATGATAAAGGGGTCAGTCCGCCAGGAGCACTGAGCAATCTCAATGTTTACACACCGAGTAGCAGAGCTCCCAAACGAAGCAGGAAAGTGATCAAATTAATATATGGAGAAACAGACACACTCACATCATAGCGGGAGACTCGATCTTCCTCTCTCAACACTGCACAGAACAAGGAGGCGGAAAATTGCTGAGGACGTGCAAGATGTCGACAACCAGCCAAGGAAGCTGACTCGGCTGACGTCGATGCAACACCCCACCTGACAGAAGCAGAACACGCTCTTCCCCGCGCATGGGGAACACCTGCCAATCTACCTACACCTTGTTACAGGCCACGCGGCGAGCATCAGTGATTCCCAAAGGACTCAAGCTACACAAAGTACACTCTCCGACCCCAGTGCAATTAACGTAGAAGTCGAATTAAATTCAAAGTAAACAAAAAGAAAAAGGTAATAAAAGTTGAGGAGTAAATCAAGGAAAGAAAAGAGAAAAAATCAAAAAAAATCCATAAAACCAAAAACTGATTCTTGGAGAAAAATCAATCAAATTGAAAAACTTCTACTAAGATTAATCCAGAAAAAAAGACACATGAAATTGTCAATTTAGAAAAAAAGAGAGGTGACATCGTTACAGAGTCTACAGATTCCCAAAGGATGACAGGGATTATTACGCACAACTTATGCCAATAAGTTTGACAGCTTAAATGAGAAGGACAAATCCATTCAAGGACACAAACTACCAAAGCTATACTAGAAAAAATAGATAATCTGAATATCCACATACACACACATACACATTTGGGCATGTACACACATATATACATACGAAGATATATACACACACATATATATACACACACGTATGGATATATATACACACACACATTCAATTTGTAGTAAAAATCCTATTCACAAAGAAA
>NW_012149474.1:1703996-1722527 GCF_000956105.1 Propithecus coquereli
AAAAATCCATAAAACCAAAAACTGATTCTTGGAGAAAAATCAATCAAATTGATAAACTTCTACTAAGATTAACCCAGAAAAAAAGACACATGAAATTGTCAATTTAGAAAAAAAGAGAGGTGACATCGTTACAGAGTCTACAGATCCCCAAAGGATAACAGGGATTATTACGCACAACTTACGCCAATAAGTTTGACAGCTTAAATGAGAAGGACAAATCCATTCAAGGACACAAACTACCAAAGGTATACTAGAAAAAATAGATAATCTGAATAGCCACATACACACACATACACATACACATTTGGACATGTACACACATATATACATATGGAGATATATACACACACATATATATACACACACGTATGGGTATATATATACACACACATTCAATTCGTAGTAAAAATCCTATTCACAAAGAAAACTAAGGAAGCTTCGTGGCTTCACTGGTGAATTCTACCAAACATTTAAAGAAGAATGATACCAATTCTATACATATATAATCTTCTCTTCCTGAAAATTAAAGAGAAGGAAATACTTCCCAACTATTTCTGTGTGACCAGCATTGCCCTGATACCAAAACAAGACAAAGACACTACACGAAAAGAAAACTTTAGGCTAAAATCCGTCCTGAAAATAAATGCAAGAATTCTAAACAAAATTTTAGTAAATCAAACCCAAAAATATATAAAAAGGATGATACATTATGACCAAGGGGGAATACGGGTTTGGTTTAACATTTAAAAAAAAAATCAATCAATGTAAATTTTCAAAACTGAAAGAAAAAGCATATTATCATCTCTGTACATCCTTGTACCGGTCAGGGTTCTCCAGAACCAGAACCAGTGGGGTGTGTGGGGGTAGGGGGAACAGAGAGAGAGAGAGACATTATAATTCTACATTTTTCAAAATAGCACCATTTATAATAGCACTTAAAAATGAAAGACTTGGGTATAAATGTAACAAAAAAGGTGCAGATTCTGTATGCTGCAAACTATAAAATGCTGATGAAAGAAATCAAAGAGAAACCTAAATAAATAGAAAGATATACCATGTCCATGGACTGGGTGATTCAATATTGTTCAGATGTCAATTCTCTCCAAATTGATCTTAGTAGTCACACATCCCAATCATTTTCCCAGCAGAATTTTTTGTAGATGTTGACAACTTGTTTCAAAAATTCATATGGAAATGCAAAGAAATGAGAATAGTTAAAATAATTTAGAAAGAGAAAGTTGTAAGACTCCACGACCTGGTTTCATTTAAGTTCCTACGTATTTACCACTCGCTATCTGATTTTACTATAAAGCTACAGCAATCGAGACACTGTGGTGCTGGTGAAAGGGTAGACTCGCAGAGCAGTGGGACAGAACGGACAGCCCCGAAGACCTGCATACATGTGGTCAATTGAGTTTTGGCAAAGATGCGAAAGGGAATCAATGCAGCAAAGACAGTCTTTTCGACAAATGGTCCTGGATCTGTTAGACATTCACACGCAAGAAATGAACCTTGACACACGTATGTGACACCCGAACACAAACGATTCACTCAGGGTTAGTGCAAAGATTAACCCCAAATGAATCAGGGACCTCCATGTAAACTACAAAACTTCTAGAAGAAAATCTTCGTGGCCTTAGGATGGCCAGGGTCTTCAGCCTCAGCACGGCTGCCACTGGGGCCGGATACCTCTTCGGGAGGGGCTGCGCTGTCTGCGCCATGTGATATCTGGTGGCAGCACTCTCCAGTTGTGACATCCCAAAACATCCCCGGACATTGCCAGAGGTCCTCTGGGGACAAAACGGTTCTGAGTTGAGAACCGCCAGGTTAGACAGAGTTTTTAGCTGTGGCACCAAAGCATAACCCACAAAAGAAAAAAACGATGCACTGGACTTTGTTAAACTTAAAGCTTTTCTTCTATAAAAGGCAGTGTTAAGACGTTGAAGAGACGACACACAGGTTGGGAAAAAGTATTTGCAAATCACTTATCAGATAAAGAATTTGTATTCGGAATATGTAAAAAATTCTCAAAACTCAACAATGAGAAAACAATTCTTAAAAATCAGGAAAGGACTTGAGTAGACCCTCCACCGCGGCTGAGCCCACGGAGGCTGCACCGCACCGCTGGCCACCGGGGAAATACGGATAAAGCCACGAGGAGATGCCTCTCCGCCAACTGCAGGGGCTACGGTTACAGCAAAATGGCAGAGACACAGGGCAGTACCCAGTGCCCATGAGAACGTAGAGCAGCGCGACTCTCATGCCCCGCTGGAGGGACACCCCGCAGTGCAGCCCCCTGTATGTCGGGGGGCCTGTGGGGCAGAGGGAGGAGGAGGGGCGCCCGCCCCAGGAGGCTCATGGTGCTGGGCCTGCGTCAGCTGCTGCCTGAGGCCGCAAGTCCAAACCTGCTCCGGGTGTGTGCATGAGCGTGTGTGTTTCTGCGTGTATCCATGTGTATACGTGTCCGTTCACGTATGTGTGTCTATGTATGTGTTGTGGCTGTGTGTGTCTATGTGCATATATGTCTATGTCTGCGTATGTGTGTCTCAGTGTGTTTCTATAAGGTGCCTGTGTGTCTGTGTGTCTGTGTCTGCATGTGTGCAGGATGGAGGGGGAGGGCTCTGCGCCTGGTCTGTTCTGCGCAAAGGCCCTGGGGCTGAGGGAGGGAGCGCAGGAGGCTGAGCTGGGCCCGAGGTGGTTCCAGCCCGCAGATGAAGTGAAGCAGAAACAGAAGCTGGAATCCAGCCCCAGCGGCAGTGGCGCCTGGCCCTGCCCAGAACAGGTTCAACCTGAGCCAGCACTGCCCCTGCCCTGGGGGGTGGGGGAGGCTGAGACAGGGAGGGGAGCAGGGCCCCAGCGCTGGCTGAGCAGGCCTGGCCTGCCGCCCACTGCCCACGCCCCACCCCTGCCCGGGCTGTGCTTCTGCTGCTCTGGGGCTGCGCCAGGCCCACCCCAGGATCCCCCAGGACACCCCGGGGTCTCCCTTGCAGCCCCTGCCTACCTGGCACATGGGCTCTTGCCTGGGCCCTGGAAGCCCCGCACCAGGTCACCTCCCGGCACCTACGGGGGCTTCAGAAAGGCCAGGAATCCCAGATATCCGGCAGGACGGGTTCCCCAGAGACCCTCCACCCGCCACCTCCCTTCAGCTGCGACTGAGGCCCGAGGGGCACTGCGGAGGGAGGGCGGTTTTGGCAGTCGGGGCAGGGTCCTCACTCCCCGTCCCTACCCCAGGCCGGGGGAGGGAGGTCGCACGGGGCGGGGCACGTCCCCACAGCCACTGGCACCCTCACCCGCTCTCTTTCCCTTTCACAAGGGGAGCATCTGTTACTGTTGACGACTGCCTCGGCCCACAAGGAGTGTGAGGGGAGGGGAGCAGAAACAGACGCCCCAGACCCGAGTAGGTGTCTGCAGCAGAGACAAGGACACCTGATGGGGCGCGGGGAGAGCCGAGGGCACAGGGCACGCCCGGCACACAGGATGCGGGGGGACGAGGAGCAGGGGTCTCAGCATCCGCCCAGCACCCCCCAACACACACACCCGCCGACTGCAGCCCTGGAGGGCAAGGCCAGCGTCTGCCGTCAGCAGCCACCCTTGACGCAAACTTGGGTGACAGCTGGGCCTGGCCTGTCCCCTGCAGAGCTCAGGTCCACCAAGACACAGCCCCAAGGGAGCCCCCCAGCACATTCACGGCAGCCGACCCCTGGAGCTGCCGGGCCCACCGACAGGAGTGCGAAAGGCGAGTCCCGCGTGGGGCGCTGTGGCAGCCTGTGCCGCCCGCCGCGGGCAGGAACAGGATGACACACAGAAGCCGGACAGAGAGGTCCACGCTGTGGTTACACTTATGTGACACTCCAGAGCAGGCCTGGCCGATCGTGCCAGAGGCCACGACCCTGTGAAGGGTGGGGGAGGGAGGGGCCGGGCGGGTCTCAGGGGAGCACACCGTGTGGTGACTGGGTGGAGGCTCCACAGGTGCAGACACGCGCCCAGCTCAGCAGCACGCGCCATTCCTGAGCTGGAGGTGTTTGTACTCAGTTAAAAGCGGCTCACCCGGCGGCCCCCACTCGGATCCTCCAGGGTGCCCTGGAAGGCCCTGGAGGGGAAGGGACCCCAAGCTGGGCATGGGCGGTCCGCAGGCTTCTGGAGAGGCCCCGCTCGGCACCTGTGTCCAGGAGCACACCCAGGGGGCACGTGCCCACCCAGACAGACCCCTGGGAGAGGGCCTGGGAGCCTCTGCAGGAGGGCGTCCTGGGCCCAGGGCTCCCAAGGCTGAGCGCGAAGGTGCGATTCTGGGCTGACCCTCTCCCCCAGGCTGCAGCACCCCTGCTGACCCCTCTCGCCCCACCTCTTCTTTGCAGCCACGGAGGCGGCCAGGACACGCAGGCTGGTTCAGGGAGGCAGGCAGTGCTGAGGTCACCCCGCCCCAGGCATGCGATGGGAGATGCGGTTACTTGAGGAAGACCTGAGACTCGCCCCTCCACATTCCAGCCGGGCCCTGCCAGTCCGTCCCTCTCTCTGCGGGACCCACGGGCCAGGCCGGCCACAGCCTTAGCTGCCTCCTGCCCTGCTCTCTGGCTGCCAGCCCTGGGCCACGGCCCAGACTCCAGCCCCGAGTCTGCCCATTCTGGGAGCAGAATCCTGCTCCCTCCAAAGACCCAAGCGTTAAATCCAAGGCCTGAGGTGCTGAAAGACACAGCCCCTTCTGTCCTCTGAAGTCCCCTGCCACCTGCAGCTGCCCTGGGGCTCCCTTAGAGGGAGGGCAGGGCAGGGGCCCAGAAGAAATAGGAGCAGGGAGGACACGCAGGGCCAAAGGGGGGGGCAGACGGGCCCCCCACCTCCTGCTGGCATCACCCACAGATGGCCCATCCATGTGTCTCCCCCCACGGTGCTGCCTGAGGTGTGGTGGGAGGGGCAGCTCAGGAAGGTTTCCTGGAGGAGGGAGCTCCCAGGAGGTCCCTGGGAACTTGTCTTGGCAGAAAGGCCGCCCTGGCAGAGAGGAGCTGGGGCAGTGTGGGGCTGGACCTGTCCCCCTGCAGATGGAGAAGTGGTGTCGAGACGCCTGGCAGGTGCCCCCCGGCAGCTGAGCTGACCCCAGCCCAACTTACCAGGTTTCGGGAAGCGCATGCCCAGCCGGGAGCCTCTACAGGGTTTCCCTGGCCCAGCCCTAAAGGCTCAGCCCAACTAGTACAGGCCAACCAGAGAGCCACGTCGGGACCGAGGGCCCCCTGGGAGCAGGGGGTGACTGCTGGAGAGCTGGCCACGGGAAGGGTGCCCCACCCCGGCCAGCCCCACTGCCCCAAGCAAGATGTGTGTTCCCCGGGAGGGGCTCTGGGTGCAGATCGCTCTGCCTAGGCATCCCACCCTGGCCCAAACAGGCCAGGAAGCTCATCTGATGTCCCCAGAGTCTCAGTTTGCAGGCCCGTAAAATGGGCACAGTACACCAGGAAAGCAGCCCAAGGCCTGACACCGCCCACAGGGGCCATTAGGGCTGCGATGGAGTCAGGTCGCTGGAGTCTGGCAGGGACCAAAACACACCGCGAGTGCCAGATGTGCCCACGGCAGGATTCTGGCCAGGGTGGGGCAGGGCAGCCGCCTACGAGAGGATGATTACCTGGGGAGGTGCCAGGCTCTGGTGCCCTCGGGGAGACCGTCACCCGGGGGGGGGGTGCCAAAGTGCGGCATACCCGAGTGTGGCATCTCAGAGCAGGGCTCTTGGAGGGCTGGAGAGGTAGCGGGCACCGGCGCACTGCCCTGACGCAGGCGCGCACCATGCACTCCTGAGAAAGCCACATGCCTCCCCCGACAGCCTGCCAGCTGGCACTTCCCTCCCACAGCGCCCGGCTCCGACCTGGGACAGGAGGACCCAGGACCCGTCCCAGCCCTCCCCTCAACAGCCTGCATCCTCGAACAAGCCCGTCCTGCCTTGCGACTCAGTCTCCTCATCTGACAAGTGGGTCTCAGGCTCCTGCTCCATGGACCCTGCAGGAGGGTGTGGGCAGCACTGAGGCGGAGGCCCGGGGAAGGGGCGGTCAGGGAGGGGTCAGGCCCTGGGGCCCAGAAGGCCTGCAGGTTGGGTCGGGGGATGTGTGAATGGGCAAGCTCCAGACAGCTCAGGGCCCCCCAAACGTGGCGTGCATGCGAAAGAGCCTCCGGGGCCCTTCCCAGGGCCCTGCCCACCAGCCCACAAAAGGCATTCAAATGAGACACAAATATTCGAGGCCCGAGATAAACCCGGCCCGGCCTGCCAGGCCCAGCCCAAGCTGCTCCCCAGCCCTCATTTGGGTATTAATTGGATTTCGTTTAGAGATTTGCATGCTTATCAACGCGGCAGTGGCCACGCAGGGGCCAGGCCAGCCTGGGCAGATCCCAGGGCTCACAGGCAAATGCCAGCTGGGGGCGGGGGGACGCGGAGGACTCAGGAGCCAGGGTGGCTGCCAGCCCTTCCTGTGCTTGGATGGCACAGCCAAGCCGCCGCCAACCCAGTGTAGCCCAGGCCGCATGCGGCCACCACGTGGACCCCACACCGACCAGGGTAGGACAAGCAGGGAGAAAAAAGTAAACCCTGCAAACAGGGCTGCTGGGCACAGCTCCCCACACTCCCCCAGGGATGGCCTCCCCTCCTTGTCTATGGGGGCAGCCCCGTGTGTTCCTGTCACATGATCTCACAGGTAGGCGGATACACAGGGACCCTCCCAGGCTGCAGCCCTGGGGGGGCCTGGAGTCTGCCCCCAAGGCTGCTCCCCCAGGGGCTCCAGGAATGTTTGCTCGGGAGCCCTCTGGTCCACCCCCTGCGTCCCGGGTGCGCTGGCCCAGGGCAGATGTCTCGTCCAAGGCCGCACGGGGACCTGGGCCTCTCTGTCCACAGCCCTGTCTGCCCTCCACGAGAGGGGTCCCCGAGGGTGATGCTTAACCCAAGAGGAAGAGCTAAGACTGTGGAGAGGCCGGGAGAGGGAAGAGGCCCCCGAAGGCTGGAATTCTAGAATGCTCTTTTGTTGCCACCCGTTAGGACTAAATTTCATGCCCTCCAAATTTGTATGCTGAAGTCCTAACCGCCAGCACCTCAGCACCGGACTTTCTTTGGAGACGGGGTCTTTACAGAGGCGTCGAGTGGAAGTGAGGTCACCAGGGTGGCACAAGTCCACAGGACTGGGGTCCTTACTGGAAGAGGAAGTGAGGACGCAGACACACACAGGACGGCCACTCGAGGACACGGGGAGAAGGCGGCCGTCTGCAAGCCACGGAGAGAGGCCACAGAAGGAAGCCACCAGCGACACTCTGATCTCGGACTCCAGCCTCAGCGTGGTGAAAAACACACTTTCTGCCGTCTGAGCCGCGGGGGCTTCGGTGCTTTGTTAGGGCAGCTGGGCTGACCACACGTGGCCTCTCCCGCCGCCAGGGCCCCTGGGCTCTTGCTGTGGCCTCGCCTCAAGCCTGCATTCAGGGTGTTAATTAACTCTGGGGCCCACCTTTCCCCTGGTATCACCCCCTGTGGAGAAAGGGGTCTGGGAGGCGCGGGCAGGCAGGACCCCACCCCCACCGCCGACCTTCTTGCAGGGCAGCGGCGGGTGCCGGGGTGTGACTCTGCCCCTGCCTGACACAGGACTGCAGGGCAGGCACCTGCTCCCCGCTCACTGATCACGGCCTGGGGCAGAGGCTGCTTTGGGGAGCTGACAGGTGACCCCTCCAGGGCCCTCCCCACCTCTGGGCTGGGAACCCGCCTCTGAGCGGCACCTGGGAGGGTGGAGGTTCAGAGACTTGGTCACAGTGGCCTCTTTCAACTTGTGAGGGGCAGGGTCCTGCCTCGGCGGGAGGCACTGCTGGGGGCCGGGTGGCGGGTGGCGGGTGGGCATTGGGGCCTCCTGCTGGTTTGCCCCATTAATCACGCTGGCAGCTGCGGGGGGCGGGGGACGGCAGAGGGGGGAGCAGGAGCCCCTCATCGCCTGGGGCTCCCGACTGGGCCTGCACCTGGCGGCAGCACCTCCGCCCAGCCCTCTCCTCCCGCCCCGTCCAGCTCTCCCCCACCCAAGCCCCCTCGTCCGGCTCTCAGGGCCCCCGCACCCACCCAAGGGCTGGGGGTCTGCTCCTTCTTCACTTGCCAGCAAGACCCTCCACTTTAGGGGAAAACAGCATGAACGGTGCCCCCCAAGGGAGGCGTTGTGGGAGGGGCTTCAGGCTCCGCTGTGGCTGTTTGAATTTCCAGGTGCCTGTGGGCCTTGGGCAGGTCACTGGCCACCCCCACCCCCCAGGCCTGGAAGCAAGAGCGAGACCCCACAGAGGGGGCTGGAGGGTGGCCCGCCCAGGCGCCCCGGAGCTCCTGCAGCTGCGGCTGTGGCCCCTTCCGATGGCAGCGCCCCCCTACCTCCCCCGCTGCTCTGCCATCCCAGCCCCAGGGTTCTTCTCGTCTTCTGTGAGCTCCCCACGGGCCTGGGCCGCCCCAGGAGCATGGCCTGCAGGTAGGCTGGACGGCTTTGGGCAGAGCAGAGTGGCACCCCAGGGAGCCACCCATCCCCCATTGCCCTCCCCGCTGTGCAGAGGGGTAACGGAGCCAAGTTTTACCCTCTGCCTCACCCCTCCGACACCCAGGCTTTGCCACTTCCCCCTCAATCTCGCAGGCCTCCCCCGACAGCATGTCTGACCACCCACAATGCCCTGGCTGCGGCTGGGACCCTCCTCCCATGCCCAGCTGGCCAGCTCCAGCCCCTCCTCCCTGAGTGCTGTCCCCTCCCAACAGCCCAGGCTCCCCTTAACCCACAGGGACACACACCTGGCCCCCCCACAGGCCTTGCCTGGGATCTCCCCTCCCCTCCGCCATCCAGCACCCCACCTCTTCCTTCTAGAAGGGTCCTCTAGCAATGGGTCTCTCAGCCTCAGAGCCCTGGGGCCCTCCCTGCTCCCTGGTGGTCAGCATGTGCAAACTGCCCCTGCAAGGGACCCTACCACGTTGGGATCACCCTGGGACACACATCCAGGGTGCCTGGAGGGAGCCGGGCTGGCTGGGGCGCTGGCCCGAGGGTGGGCTTGGGAACAGGTGACCTCCTGTCCCTCACCGAGCACTGGCTGCACCAGGCCTCGTGCAGCAACCCAGCTGGGCACGACTGCCACCTTCATGTCGTGTCGAGGACTCACTTGGAGAGCTGACAGTCCCCGAGGGACAGTCTCCATGTCCCCAGCCAGGGTACACACAACAGGGCTTAGGGGCAGGTCCCACCATGCCGTCCAGCTCTGGCCAGGGCTCACTCCAGCCAATCACCTTCGGATGCAGCCTCGCAGCCCAAGTGTCCACCAAGGTCACCTTGGGAGGAGCAGCTGTGTGGACACCAGGGGCCCTGCCCCATCCCTTTCTGAGTCAAGGGGGCTGCTCACTCCCACGCCTGTCTCTGGCCGGGCAGGGACTGGGTGACGGACGGGCCCCTCCACGCGGCACCCCAGGCCCAGCTGCGGGGCAGCGTCAGGGCCGACCTCACAGGTGCAGGGCACACAGGCCTCGAGCTGAGCTTAGCTCAATGCTCTGCTGTTGCCGTCTTGAAATTCCGAATGCTTTTGTCTTCGAACGTGTGTTTTGCAGGTGAAGGTCAATGGGACGCCGGAGCACGCATATCGGCCACGGAGGCAATGCACAGGCACACACGCGTGCCCGCCCTCACTGATGGCCCGGTTCGAGCGGCGCACTCATGATGCCCACAGAAAACCGGTGCCAGTGGACCCATGACATGTGGGAGCAGCGACACGCTAAGCAGGTGCCAGGTCAGCATGTCACATCTACAGCTGAGCCAGCCCGGGCGTCGAGGGGCTGCGATTTCCGTTCAAACCCAACTTGCTTCAAATGCAGAAGGAAGACAGTGTGTTCCAACACCCACGCATGACCAGGGAGCCCGCCGAGTCCTTTCTTACTCATGTGACTTTCCGTATTGGCCAAGCACTTGTGCCGACAACGTGGCAGAGGCGGGATACGGATCGACCCACAGCTCCCCTCCCTCTCCGTCCTCAGCCTCGGTGGGCCGGTGGCGCGTGGGGCAGAACGTGGGTGCGTCAAGGGGTGAAATAAAAACGGTTGAGTGTTTGCACACGACACACACACACATGCAAGCTGCAAAATACAAACGGTGTCATTTCAGCGACTCTGCACAGCCGTGAAACGTTCTTGCATTTGCATTCAAAACTGGCACCACGCAATATAAAGAATGATGGCAAAACTCACGCTAATAATTTAAACTGCTAATTTTTCTTTACTTCCAATGGCATTAAAAAGTGAGTATAAAATGCCGTTAACTCAAGAGATTAACCGTGGAAGAAAGGAAAAAATTTTAAATTTTAGCGTCCTTACATCACGTCACAATCACCTCCTGCCTGGCTCCTAACTTCCAGGCGGGGGCAGGGCCTGGCCCACCGGACAGGCTGGGCACCTGCACCCGCTGACTTGAGTGCCAAGTTGCCGAGGGTGCCTGCCCAGGAGAGCCACCAGGCTGAGACGCACTTCCCAGAGGGTGAATGCTGCAAGACTTAGGAATCAAACAGTCCCTGGGTTAAATCACAATTCCCAGCGTTTTCAAGCTCTATGGCTTCAGGCACTTAATCTTTAGCAACTGGCACTTAGTAAAGGGCAGCTTGGGGTGAGGGGACGTTATAACTAGGGCACAATCCGCAGGCCCGTGTGACCAGGAGACTCACCTGTGTCCCGGCTCATTATGAGGGCAGTCCCTTCCACACCCCAAAACGTCCCCATACGTAGTGATACGGTCACTGTGAGTCTGTCTCCTAGCGGGACGCGCTCTCAGGGAAACGGCACTGCCAAACTTGAACTTGATCTCGGGTCTGCTTCTGACCCCTCCACCTCCACCCCCATCCCCGTTCTACAGGAAATACAGGGACAGGCACCCAGTGAATGATGCCCAGGACAGTGCCATCCGCAACACCCGGAGCACGGAAGCGTGACAGAACAAGCACCCCATTTCTTCAACAGAGAAATCGGGGAACTGCTTCCAAGATGCTTAAGAGGCCCATTCAGCAGATTTGACGTGTGCACCGAGTCTATAAAACCAACTGTACGAAACTTTGAGCCATCGGGGGACTGTGCTGGGGACTTGATAGGAAAGAACCGTTGTTCATCTGAGGGGGTGATGACAGTCCTGGAGTTTCCTTCAGAGGCACACATGGAGATTTTACAGGTGAAATGATTCGAATCTGGCAATTGCTTCAAAACAATGTTGGGGCCGGCAGGGGGGTTGGGTGGGGCGGGAGAGGCCACGTGTTAGTCCGGGAGCCGCCGGCTCTCCTGAGTCCCAGTGTGTCCCCCCCCCCCCGCGGCCAGACTGCACGGCTGACTCATGGACACTGCTTCAGTCAGAGCCTGCGTCCCCGCTAGAACCCACGCTCCTTGGGGACAGGGCTCCTGGCCAGCACACCGATGCAGGAAGAGGTGCTCAACAAGGATTCCACAGCTTTTGCACATATTTGGAATTTTCCATAACGAAATATGGGAAAACAAAAATGGTAGCACTACTTACACTTGGCGGGCCCGGCGCTGTATGCCAGCCCCAGCTCCTGTGCATGGGGCGGCCCCACCAGCCCCGAGTTCCCTCCCTCCCCTTCACCAGCCCAACACCACTCCGTCGTCCTATCGACCTCACCTGGGGTCAAGGTGAGGCGCTGCCAGGAGAACTCAGGTCCTGTGGCTCAGCGAGGTCCCTGCCCTGGGTGTGTGTCCCTGGGAGGCGGCTATGGGCTGGCCCTCACTGGGTGACTGAGACAATGTGCAGCCCCAAGCCACAGCTGGCCCTAAGGACCCCAGTAGGCCTGATCCTCGTTAGACCAACCGACCCTTGACCCCAGCTAGAGTGGGCTTTGACCCTGGCTCCTGAGGAGCCCTGACCCAGGCCGAGGCTGCAGCTGGCTGGAGAGGATCCCTGCTCCTCCAGTAAGGGGAACCCAGCCAGTCTCGCTGACATGGATGCACCCCAGGAGTCTGTGTCCTGCTGCCGTGGTTACACGGGAGCCACTCGCTCCATGACAACACCATGGGACCCTCCTCCCACACTCCCCCTGCCCCCCGGGTCCAATGGCTTTGCCCCATCCACTCCCTCCTGAAGGAAGAGATGCCTCCAGCACCCTAAAGCAACTAGGGGATCCCCAACCCCTCCCACCTCTGCAATAAAAGGGAGCTCTGGGCACCAGGTAGACTTCAAAGGCTCCGAGGCCCAGGGTCACAGGCGGAGCTGTGTGATGTCCCAGCGCCAGCTCCCAGGTGGGGGGCTGGGAGGGGTGGGGTGCGGTGGGTGGGGATTTCTCAGGAAACTCCCAGCCTTCCTTGTTCCTTTCAAGGGCGGCTCTCAGGTAAAGAGATCTGTAGGGTGTCAGCACTGCCGCCCACCTCTGCAGCTGGCTGGGGCCATACTTCCAGCACCTCTCGCTAAACCCTCCCACAGCCTAGCAGCACCCCCAGGTTAAGCCGTTTTCCTGGGGTACCTGGCTGGTCATGGGCAGTTGAGTTATGGACACGGGTGGCCTGGACCTGGAGCCGGCGCCCTGAGCCCCGAGACAGAGGGCGGCCTGGTGCTCACAGTCTGACCACCTCAGCCCAGCCCAAGCCCTGTGTGGTCAGCCGCCTCCAGCCTCCAGCCACCCAGCCAGAAAGCAGCCCCGCCTGGGCCACCCACAGGCCTGCTGCCACCTGCAGAAGCCCTGGCCCCAGGAAGCATCTGGATGGCCTTGGTACCTATGGGTGGCCTGGCTGGACTGCGGCCTCACGCCTCTGGGCCTGCCCTACAGAGGAGGTGGCAGGTCCAGGAAGAAGTGACCACAGAAGAGTCTGGCCCTCACCTGGGAACAGGGACAGAGTGCCACTGACACACAGAACTGGTTTATTTATAAAGTTCGTCCTCCGTAAAGTAGGTTTCCCCAGGCAGGTCTCCACAGCCCAGCGAACGGCACCCCCAGGCCAGGACCTCCCACCCCTTCAGGGGCCGCTCTGTCCAGATCTTGGCCAGGTTGGAAACTTCCAGGCGGTGGGGGTAGGGGGTTCGATAAACTTTATTGTGCTCCAAGTCTAAGGAGTCTTCGTACAAAAATCGGTCTTCAGACTGCCAGCACTGTCCCCCCAGCAGTTCAAGTTAACGTGTAGAGAACAGATTTTCTGGGTCCTTATAAAATCCTCTGCTCTCCAGAAAAATCTCGCAGCACAGGTGCCAGCCCCGTCGTAGCACACCTGTGGGGCACTGGCATCTAGCAGGCTGGAGGCGGCGAGGCAGCGTGGGCGGCGTCCCGCTCGGAGGGGCCGGTGGGGACCCGCGCGGGCCGGTCCGGTCCACCTCTCGGGCTCCAGGCGAGGTGCGCTCGGCAGCGTCCAGGGCTGCGGCTGCGGGAGAAGGCGGGAAACCGACGACGCGTCACCCCCGCGGGCTGCGCGCAGCGCAGACCCCGCCTGGCCCGGCCCTGCCCTCCTCCCCCAGGCAGAGTCGGCAGTTTCGCCACCCCGTCGCATTTGGAATCTGAGGTCCGCGACGGGGCGGGGGCGGGGCGCGCGCTCGGGGGCCGCAGTGACTCAGGGCTCCGCGCTGCCGACTCATTCTGCCACCCGGGCCGCCGGAGCGCGATTTGCAATGCAAAGTCACCCCGCCTCCAGCACCCCGTCTGCCGCGACGCGCCGCACTCAGGACCTCCCCGCCGCCGGCCGCTCCCTCCGTCTCCCCCGCCCCCACTCGGCGGAGGGCCGCGGGAGGAAGTTTTGCAATCTGGGACAAACAAACGCGGTCTTGCTCAGGCTTGAAAACGTTGGGGGAAAATGAAGAGCGAGCGCAATCCAAGCCATCGCCCGGGCCTGGCGCGAGACCCGCCAGGCATGCCCACCCCGCCCCGCCGTCCCCACCCCTCCGCCCTGCGGCCGGGGGTTACCTGCGTAGTCCCACGGCAGCGCTCAGTAGCCCCCTAACCAGCGTGAGAAGTCGAGCAGCTCGCGCTCCGCGGGGCTCAGCGCGCCCTCGCAGCCGCTGTCGTCTGACGAGTAGGCGGATCGCGGGGAGCCGGGCTCCGAGCTGCCTCCGCGGCCTGGGGACGAAGAGGCGCAGGAGGGTGAGGCAGTGGCGGGGGCGGCCCCGGGGGGCCCGCGGGACGTGGAGGGCCGCACGGCCGGCGCCAGCAGCCCCCCGGCCAGCGCGGAGCGCACGGCGTCGTGCTCGGCCAGCAGGCGCTGCAGCGCGCGGATGTACTCCACAGCCGAGCGCAGCGTCTCCACTTTGCTCAGCTTCTTGCTGGCGCCGCTGAGCGGCACGTGCTGCCGCAGCGCCTGGAAGCCCAAGTTCACCAGCTTCACGCGGTTGCGCTCGCGCTCGTTGCGCCGCGCCACGGCCGCCGCGCCGCCCCCGACCTCCGCCGCGCCCGGTCGCCGCCGCCGGCTGCAGCGCAACAGTTCCGGGGACGCGGGTCTCCGCCGGGCCGTGCAGCCGCCAGGGACGCCGGGCGCCGGGGGCGCGGGCCTGAGCCGGACGCCACTGTCCATCGCTCCCGCATCCAGCCGTCAGGCGCCTGCTCCGAGTCCCAGCGCGTCGCAGGGAGGTGCAGGCAGAGGAACTGGGGGCGATGGGGAGAACGGTCGCGCCCCCAGGTGGCCTCTGGCACTGCTCCACGGAGCGACTCCCCGAGGCACGCGTCCCAGGTCGTCTGGAGCCCGGGACCGAGAGGCACCAGAGGCCGAGAGGTGGGGAGCCCGGGAGCGTGGGACGCTCGTGTCCCTCGCGTGCGGCCGGACGCTCCCCAGGTCTTCCCTGGTGCGGCGCAGGCGACTCGGTTTTAAATGTATAGATAACCCTCCTCCGCGCCGCCGCCGCCTCCTTTCTCACGCCCTCCTTCCTTCGCCTCGCCCTCCCGCCACGCTTCGCCCTCCCCCTCGCGCACACATTCTGCAAAGCCCAAACTGAGCGCGCCCCCCCCAACCCTGTCCCCGAGGCGCCGTCCGCAGAGCCCAAGTGCGCCCCCCTGGCGCAGTCTGCAGGTCTTCAGTGCGCCCCCCGATCCCAGCAGGTGCTCAGTTCTTCCTCCAGAGCAAAGTACGTAGGTCCTGGTGTGCGTCCCCCATCCACAGTCCGCAGGTCTCAGGTGCACCCCTCCCTCCACCCCCAGGCGCTGTCAGCCGGTCCCTAGTGCAACTTTCCCGCATTCCCCACCCCCCGCGCGCGCAGCCAGCAAGTCGCCAGAGTCGCGAGTCCTCCGCACGCGCAGCGCGCGCTGTGGGACGGAAGGCGTGGCCAGGACAGCAGTGCAGCCGTCCCGGAGGCGCGCTAAACCCCTGAGGGCAGCACGCGCCGCGCAGCCTGCACTCGCGTCCCGCCCTCCTGGGCCCCAGAAGGCGGGGGCCAGGGTCTGAGCCAATCGTGGGCCGTCCGTTTGGCCAATCGCGGCGGGCGCGGCCCCACGCCCTGCCCCAAGGAGGAAGCGCGTACGCCTGGCGCGTGGCTCTCGGGGAGTGTCGCTAACAAAGCTCGGGGCCCCACTCAATTCCGCCCTGCTCCTTCCCCCGCGACGGGGCGTGCGCGCTCCCCCAAGCACACCTGTGCCTAGCCGGGCCCCAACCTGTGCGTTCGTCCGCTGGGACGGCCCTGGGGCGGGGTCGGGGCTTAGGGCGTGGTCGAGGCCGAGTTGGGTTGGAAGGTGCAGGTTCCCTGGGCACGGTCCCCACCCCGCCCCTCACCCCAGTCCCTCTTTGCACACCTCTCCAGAGGTGTCTGTGCGCCCTGGGCCAGAGGTTTGCATCCCACCAGTTCAGGCCTACGCCCCGCCATTTCCAGTAGCACGCCCACCCCGTCCTGCCCTCTTGTGCCTGGGTGCGCCTCCTTCCTTTCCCCGACTGTGTTTCCTCGCTGACACCCTCTTGGCTTCAGCCACCCACCGCGGCTGGCTCGAGCCTCCCTTCCCCCTCCCCGACCCTCGACCCTCGACCCTCGACCCTCAAGGGCACAGAGATTGCGCCGGTGGGAGAAAGGTCGCCTGGGGCAGCCTTGCGCCAGCACAGGCCCGGCCTTCCTCCCAGGGCAGGTGGGATGTCCAGAGAATCTCTGGCCCGCGGGGGCGGGGAAATGGGGGCGCGGTCTGAGGAGACAAGAGCAGAGGAATGCACTGTTAACGGGGGAGAGTTTTGATCCTACCTCACTGTCTGGAACAGGAGCCCTTGGGGGAGCCGTGGCCAGGCCTGTTTTTCCGAAGGTGACAAGATGCTCCTGGGCCACAGCCTCTGGGATCTCAGGGAATAATAGAGTGGTCGGGTGGACCCAGCTGCCTGGAGCTGCCTTCCTGATCTGGCTGGCGGAAGCCCCTCCTCCAGGGAGCCCACCTGGCAGAGGGCGAGCATCTACTGCCAAGCTCGCAGGCGCCCATTTGCTCCCGTCACCCTGCAGGGGGTTCTGCGGGGCTGGGCTGCCTGACCTTCCTGCTTTGCCAAGTGGCCTGGAGAGTAGCACCTGCCTGGGAGCTGGTGGCATCTGTCTCCATCTGGCTTATGGGGAGCCGACTCAGAGAGGACCCCGGCTGTGCCCACAGTCGCCTGGGCACAGTGGCGCGACGCAGGGAGAAATCAGGGCACTGAGTCTGAATCCAGGTTCCCCAGCCAGGGCAGATGCCGTCTCACCCTGGCACCCCCTCCTTCCCTGACAGTCACTTGGCAAACCGCAGCCTGAGATGGATCGGCCTGATCGTCCCTCCCCTGCCTATGCCAAGGCTGCGAGACAAGGTGCCGGGAAAACCCCAGAACCCCGCAGACCCAGCCTCGGTTATCTTTTGATGCAGAACAAACCACCAGGATTGTAGCAGCTTGAATGATGATTTCGCATTTCTCACGGTCCTCTGGGTTGGTGGGTGTTCCCACTGCTGGTCCCACAGCTGTGTTCACTTTAGGGATCAGTATGGGCGGGTGGGGGG
Organism: Propithecus coquereli; assembly: GCF_000956105.1. Classification (NCBI taxonomy): domain Eukaryota; kingdom Metazoa; phylum Chordata; class Mammalia; order Primates; family Indriidae; genus Propithecus; species Propithecus coquereli. The sequence continues at coordinate 1,720,896 of NW_012149474.1, forward strand.
CACAACTGGGTCTGGCCCTCCGCCTGGTCTTCACGGGCGCCTCTCCACAGCTGGGTTCCAGGATCTCGGGAGCAGACCCAGAAACTTCCTGTCCGAAACTCACAACCCTCTTTCTGCCCTGTCCACCTGGGACAGCCCTGCCCCCCACCGTGTGTCCTGCGCCACGGCCAGGCCAGCGCCTCTCTCTCCCTTCACCCTCTCTCCCGTCCTAGTCCTCCCAGGGCCTGCCCCTGACCCCAGCTTAAAACAGTCATCCCCGGGGACCCAGGATCACTCCCCGGTGCCCCTTCGTTTCTTGGCACCGTGCAGCCTTTGGCCCTGCGGCCCCTCCCTTGATCCGGAAGCACGCTCTCTCCGGAGCTGGGGTCTCTGTGCTGTCTGGGTCATCTTTTCTGCAACTCTTGGACCCTTCTTCCATCCCGAGAGCCACACCTTAAACAAGCACGGTGCCCACGTGACGTTTCTAATGTTCATCCGCAGATGGTACACGAAGCGTGGTCTAGCCACGCCGTGGAACATTGCTCGGCTGCAGAAAGGGGGCGCTGACACACGCCACAGTGTGGGCGAACCCAGAGGCACGGCGCAGAGAGAAGGAAGCCAGGTGCAGAGGGTCACGTCATTTGATTCCACTTGTGAGAAACGTCCAGAACAGGTGAACCCACAAAGGCAGACGGCGGTTCGTGGCTGCCACAGCTGGGGAGTGGAACGGGGACGGGGTGACAGCTAGAGGGTACAGGGTTTCTTTTCGAGACAATGACCATGTTCTAAAACGGGCTGCGAGGATAGCTGCCCAGCCCTGCGAATCCACTAAAACCTTTTGGAAAGTGCACTTTCGGTGGACACACTGTGTGCTGTGTGAACCAGATCTCAGGAGACCTTCACACCTGAGCAGCTGCCTCGGGAGGGCTCTGCCCGGCGCCCTGCCCGCACCTGGCACCCTCCCCAGGCTCTGCCCACTGTGGGGTGTCCACCCCTGAGCTCTGGAGCAGGGGCAGACAAACACTATCGGCAAGGGACGGGACAGTAAATGCTTGGGCCTCACAGGCCACACCTGTGTCTGTCACGAACCCGCTGCCACCGCAGAGCAAATTCAAGCATAGACAGTGAGGAAATGATCAAGCGTGGCCGTGCTCCAACACAGCTGGATTTATGGACACAGAAATGTGAATTCCAGATTATGTTCATGTGCCACAGAATTTGATTTTTTTATTGTGGTTAAATATACATGACATAAAATGTAGCTTCTTAACTGTCGTCGAGTGTGCCGTGCAGTGGCGTTAAGCACACTGCCGTTGCTGTGCAACCATCTCCACCCTCCATCTCCAGAACTTTCGCGTCTTCCCAAACTGAAACTCTGTCCCTGTGAAACTCCAACTGCCGCCCCCTCCCAGCCCCTGGCACCCGCCATCCCCTTCCTGTCTCCGTGACTCTGACTCCTCGGGGACAATAGACGTGTAATCCTCACATTGTGTGTCCTGGCGTCTGGCCTATTTCACGCAGCAAGACGTCCTCACGCCGTCCGTGCCGTAGCCTGTGTCAGGGTCTCCTTCCTGCCCCACCGGACGGACGGCCCACGGGTCGTGTGTCCACTCACCCCTCAGTGGACACGTGGGTGGCTGTCATGAGTAATGC
>NW_012149474.1:1722942-1758787 GCF_000956105.1 Propithecus coquereli
GCTCTAGAGGCCTGGCGTGTCCAGGTGACACCCGGACCAGGCCACGTCCTCACAGGCTCCTCAGACTCAGCTGGTGGCAGGCTGGACTCGGCCCCCTTCCCTCTGCGCCCCCCGCAGGTCCCCGTCAGACAAGGCCCCTCTGTTCAGGTCAGCAGGGCGGCGCCGCCTCCGCCTCTCTGCCCTTGCCTGCGGCTTCTCTGCTGGGCCTATGCCTGCCCGGGCGCCGCCTGTGAGGTCCTCGGCCCCCACCCCATCCATGCACCGCCCAGAAGCAGGGGCCCCACTGAGCCCAGCTGGCCAGGCCTCTGCCTTGGGGCACCATCCTGGCTCCCTCGAAGGCTGCCCCCCTCCCGGCCTCTGTCCAGCTTTGCCATCATGTCACCTGGACCCCTTCCTGGCCCCCAAAGCCCCCCGCCCTTGCTTCACACAGCTTGTCACTCCTCCCACAGCACGGAGACTGCGGGGCTGTCCCTGTCCCGCGGGCTAGCCTGGCCCTTGCCCTCTGCAGCCGAGGGGCACGCACATGTCTGGCTCACGGCGGCACTGCTCCTGTGCCTCGGTGACCTGAGTGAGTGCCGGAGCTCGGGCAGCACCAGCTGGCGTTGGCGATGGGGAGCTTTCCGCCTAGTGGGTCGGAGCCGCTGGTGGCCAAGGGCAGGAAGAGCCCAGCAGCGCCCAGGCCCAGCTCTGCAGTGGGGACAAAGGGTCCCACGGCCGAGCATCCCGCTGCCCAGCGGAGGTGGGGGCCGGGCCCTGCCCCAGGGGTGACCAAGCCTGGAGTCCACTCTGAAGGCACCCACGGGCTGTGTGGAACTGGGGTGGGGGAGCCCGGGGACTGGGGTGCCCTGGGGAGACACAAATGCCCAATTGACTGGCAGGTGTGTGGGGGCAGTTGGGGGGACACAGAGGGACACATGGAGGCCTGGGGGCCAGTGTGGGCCTGGGGTGGGCCGTGCCGCTGGGCATCAGGCAGACCAGCCTCAGCAGGCCCCACAGTCCAGCACGTGTGCTCCCTGCCAGCCATGCGGCTTGGGACTAACCTCGCTGGCCCTCGGTTTCTCATCTGTGAAATGGGGGAGGAGTGAGGACATGCACAGAGCGAGGGCAGGAGCTGGGCCAGCCCAGGTGCTCCTGACACCCCTCCTCTGCCTCCCCAGCCTCGAGCCAGGGGGAGAACTTGCTCCAGGTGCACCCCTCAGAGCGACCCGGCTGTCGTCGGGAGCAGCAGCAGAGCATTGGGGCAGCCCGTGGTTCAGAGGGCCTGCCAGGGCCGACCACTGCTTGGACGGGCCCAGGCAAGGCCTCTGCCCCTCCAGGGGCCCCGTCCCCCGCCACTCGCCACCTGGCTGCCCTGCTTGGCTCAGGTCAGGCTGGGGGGCTGGGGCCAGGCTCTCCGGACACGCAGACCGTGCTGCAGCCCCGTGAGAGTCCAGTCTGCCTTCAGGTCACCAGGGAGCCCTCGGAACCCGGCAGGAATCGGCTGCGGGGCCGGGGCTGGTGGGCGGGTGGGGCGCGGCTTCTCCTGCCTGTGATCCCAGCACTCTGGGAGGCCAAGGCCAGAGGATTGCTTGAGGCCAGGAGTTCGAGACCAGCCTGAGCAAGGGCCAGACCCCATCTCTACTAAAAATAGAAAAAATTAGCCAGGCATTGTGGTGTGCGCCTGTAGTCCCAGCTACTCGGGAGGCTGGGGCAGAAGGATGGCTTGAGGCCAGGAGTTTGAGGTTGCTGTGCGCTAGGATGACACCACAGCACTCTAGCCCGGGCAACAGAACGAGACCCTGTCTCAAGGAAAACATAAATAAATAAAGAGGAACAGGTGGAATTAATTCTAATAATGCATCCAAAATATTAGCATTTCAGCATATAATCAATATAAAAATTACCTAAGAGATATTTCAGGTTTTGTTTTTGTACTAAGGAGTCGCAGTCAGATGTGCGTCTCCTCACACTTACAGCGCATCTCATGTCAAGTGCTCAGTAGACGCCTGTGGCCGGCAGCTGCCACGTGGACGGCACAGCTCTGCGCTGAGAGAGCACGGAGCCCATTGTGGTCACCAGTTTTCTAGTTTCCGTATCTGATACTTTGACATCTCGGGGCCTTGCTGAGCCTGGATACCCCTCCCAGGGTAAGCTAACTCCTAGCCACAGTAAAGACCCCCCTTTCATATGCAAACCAACCAATCCAGACCCCAACTCTATGGGGCTCTCACACTCCAAATTCCCCCGGGGCCAGGTACCTACGGACAGCCCTGTGCCCAGAGCACACTAAGACGACTCAAACTAGCCAACCCTAAACCCCTCTACCCTGCCTGGCCTGTTCCTTCCTTCAGAAACCACGGCAAAGCCTCCTGCCTTGCACCCCAACTCCCTCTGCCTTCCAACAGACCCCGTGTCCCTGCCCCCCACCATGGCGTGGCAGGACACCCCCACTTTGGGAACTGTGAGAATGACAACTGCTTTTTCAGTGGCAACTTCTACTCCTGATCTGTTGGCCTCACCAGACCTGAATAATAATGAAACCTACATTTAAAATCACCCGTGGCCTCACGTGACAGAAGAGGAAACTGAGGCCAGAGAGGAGAAGCCACTCGCCCAAGGCTGGCCAGCGAGTAAGAGGCAGAGTTGTTTAGCCCATCAGAGCTTGGTCAGTTCTGCCTCCCTCGAATCCTGGACCCTGCACGGGGCTTGGGGCTGGGAGGGGCCCCCGTGGCCGCGACCCCAAGAGCTGGTCCAGCCGGGCGGGAAGCACCGCCCAGCCCGCGGGTAGAGGAGAGGCTACCCCCATTGGTTCACGTCATTCTCCCATGAGACGGAAAGCTGTCGGGTGTTAGATCACGAAAAAGTTGCCATACGTTCCAGACAGGACAGATCCTCTAGGCCACATTTTCTAACCACAATACATAAAACAAGAAAGAAGATGTCCACAGTGTAGTCACGCGGCAGAGAGAAAGAGCAATCTTCTAAATACCTCTTAGGTCAAGGAGGATATACAAACAGCAAGTACAGGCCTTTTGAAAATAAACAGCCATGAGACCGATTCCTATAAAAGCCCTGCCCCAAAGCAATTTTATAACCTTAAATGAATGTCTTAAAAAACAAGAAAAATTCAACAAAAATGAGCAAAGTATTCAACTCTAGAATGTCAGGGGATAAAAGTCCAAAATAAATTTAAAAGATGTAATAAGGGCTAATTCATGGTGATGAGGAAAGATATTAATAAAGCAGGAAAGTGAACTCTTAACTAAGTCAATGAAGTGAAAAACTGATTTTTAAAAAGACCAACAAAATAGGCAAGTCTCACTAGGAAAGAAGACACGTTGAAAAATAACAAAAATATGAAAGGTGACTTAAGTACAAATCTAAAAAAGATTAAAAATTAAAGACAGATTTCCATTTATGACCAAGAGGAAGTAACAGGAACTGAATTTACACGCACGCCCCAAACAACAAAAAAAAGGACCAAATTCAGGAAACGACAGTTTTCAAGACTCTGGATGTCAGACAACAAAGGTCCTCGAGAGATGGGGAACCAGTGAGGGGCCCCACAATGGCCCAGCTACTGCCCGGAGAGTCTCCCGGCTGTGGCCAGAAGAGGCAGAGCCCCGCAGAGCTGGGAGCTCGCGGGCGGGGTAGGGATTGGAAGCCGCACCGAGGGAGCCGCAGAGATGATCAGGGCTCGCGCGTACGGAGGCCAGAGGCTGAGGAAGGAGTCATCCTATAGGATTAGAGAACAATGCCCAGTCCTCCCTCGGGATAGGAATGGGGCCGTTCCAATCTCCTGACCCACGGGGCATTGGACAGAGCACACAGAGGTTCCCTCGCCTCGGTGGTGGGCAAGATTTGCCGGAGGCTGAGCACTGTTCCGGTCCTGCCTGACCGGAAAGGATCAAAGTGTTTCTAAGTAACTTAACTATGTCCCAAACAAATCTAAAAAAAAAAGGAAATACAAAAATACCTAGCGCCGAAAAAGATAAAAGTTACAATGTATAATACCCAACCCAAATTGCCGAGTGTGCAAAAATGCGGGAAAAAATGCCACATAAGGAAGAGATAGATTGATAAATAAACAGATATCCAGGTATTAATACAAGGTATTAACAAGGACAAAGCATTAAGACGGGTGTTGTATTTCATACGTTGAAAGCTGAGTCAAGATATGGAAGATATAAATAAATAAAAGCCCCAAATTGAAATTCTAGAGATGATGACTACAGTGTCTGAGATGAAAAATGCACTGGGTAATGCTGGATAAACGGCAAAGATATTACGAAAGAAAAGCGCAGTGACCTTGACAGCAAGGTGATGGATGACACCCAAAGTTAAGCATAGAGAGAAAAGAGAATTGTTTAAAAGAGGGTGTCAGGGCGCTACGGACAAGTTCAAGTGGTCTAACACACATGAAATTGAAGTCCCCGAATGGAAGGACAGAAAGGGGAAGATAGAAAAATATTTGAAGAAAAAATGGCTGAATGTTTTCCAAATTTGATGAGTACTTTAAACCCACAGATGCACAAAGCTCAACAAACCCTAAGAACAAGGAACATGAAGGGAAAAACACCGAGGCACATCTTAATCAAATTGCTCAAAACCAGAAGTAAAGGGAAGAACCTTAAAAGCAGCCAGAGGGACAAAGGTACGTTTACATCATGCAGAGGAGTGTACACACAGAGGAGTGTACACACGCAGAGGAGTGTATACACAGAGGAGTGTACATGCAGAGGAGTGTATACACAGGAGTGTACACACGCAGAGGAGTGTAACACAGGAGTGTACACACGCAGGGGAGTGTACACACTCAGGGGAGTGTACACAGAGGAGTGTACACACGGGAGTGTACACACGGGAGTGTACACATGGGAGTGTACACACAGGGGAGTGTACACACAGAGGAGTGTACACACGCAGAGGAGTGTATACACAGAGGAGTGTACACATGCAGAGGAGTGTATACACAGGAGTGTACACACGCAGAGGAGTGTAACACAGGAGTGTACACACGCAGGGGAGTGTACACACTCAGGGGAGTGTACACACAGAAGTGTACACACAGGGGAGTATACACACAGGGGAGTGTACACACACAGAGGAGTGTACATGCAGAGGAGTGTACACACAAGGGAGTGTACACAGGGGAGTGTACACTAAGGGGAGTGTACACAGAGGAGTGTACACTCACAGAGGAGTGTACACACAGAGGAGTGTACACACAGGAGTATACACGGGAGTGTACACACACAGAGGAGTATACACGCAAAGGAGTGTCCATGCAGGGGAGTGTACACACACAGAAGAGTGTACACGCAGAGGAGTGCACACACAGAGAAGTGTACAAACACAGGAGTCCCAGTAAGGCTGATACGGTGTTAGTGCACCCACGTTCATTCATTCTGTACTTGCAAGAGCTGAAGGATGGACACAACCCAAGTATCTATTGACAAAGGACGGATAAACAAAACGTGCTCTGTCCACACAGTGGAATGTTATTCAGCCTTAAGAAGAAAGAAAATTCTTACGCAGGCGACCACATGGAAGGACCTTGAGGACACAGCGCTAAGTAAGATGGGCCAGTCACAAAGGACAAATACCACAGGGGTCCACTCGTATGAGGTCCCTCAATTGTCAAGTTCATGGAAACAGAAAGCAGAGTGGTGGGTGCCAGGGGCAGGAGAGGGGGATGGGCAGTTACTGTTAAATGGGGACAGTTTCAGCTGGAAAAGATGAGAAGTTCTGGAGATGGACGGTGGTGATGGTTGTACAACAATGTGCATGTGCTTAATGCCACAGATTGTACACTTAAAAATGGTGGAGATGGTAAATTTTTATGTCACATATATTTTACCCCCATAAAAAATTAGGGGAAAAAAGCAAAAATAAAAAGGATGATACAGATTTCTCATTGGAAACAATGCGAGGAGAAGAGAGTGGGGTGGCATATTTAAGGTCCTGAATGAAAAAAAACTGTCAATCTAGAATTCCACACCGAATGAGGATGTCTTCCAAAAGTGCAGCTGAAATAAAGAGTTTTTCAGACATTCAAAGGCTGAAAGAATTCATCGCCGGTAGGCCTGGACTAAAAAATGTTAAAGAAAGTCTTTCAAGCAGGAGGAAGGTTGCATGAGATGGAATCATAATCTACACGAAGAAACAGAGAGCACCAGAAATGGAAACTCTGTGGGTCCGTACGTAAAAGTTTTTGTTATTGTTTAAATATTTTGAAAAGATAGGTGACCATTTAAACAAAACCAGCCACTAGTTAGCGTGGGGTGGGCGGCATATATAAAAATAGGTCACGTGACAGTAACACAGAGGCCAGGAGGGGAGCAGCGGAGGTTCACCGCTGTGACGTCCTTGTGCTGCAGGTGAGGTTGTGTGATGTCACTCGAAGGTCGACCACGACAAGTTGAAGAAGGAAGCCATAAACCCCCTGCAGCAAACGCTAACAAACAAACAAACAAACAAACCAGAGTTACAGTGAACAAGCCAACGAAAAAACTAATGGAATCATTAAAAATTATTCAATCGATTCCCCTCTCCACAACAAAAGCCAGGAAAAGAGAGGAAAGGAGCAGGTAGAGCAGATAGAAAACAGAGAATTGCAGACTCCAACTGAACCACATCAATAATCACATTAAATGTAAATGGTCTAAATACCCCAACTAAAAGCAGATAGGTCGAGTACAAAAGCAAGACCTGACTGTCTGCTGCCTTCACAAAACACACTTCAAATATAAATATGCAAATGTGTTAAATGTGAAATGATGGGATGGCAGCCTCTGGGGGCCCCCAAGTGTCCTGGTATTCGCGGCCAAGGCTGGCACTCGCCTCAGTCATGAAATTCAAACAAGTACCAAAGAACTCAGTAATCAAGATAATGTTTTAGTGCAAAAATACAAATAAATACAAAAAAAAGCTAAGAAGGCCAAAATATCAGAATTACAAACCATGATGGGATGAGTAGCAGCACCAGGCCGCGCTCTGTTGAGCCTGGGGCAGAGGGGAAGACTCAGCCCGTGAGAAGCCGCGGTCTGTGGGGTGATAAATGTCTGTTGATCTTCTGGGTCAGAACTAGTCAAAAGAAAGCAGGAGAGGCTGCTGCAATTGCAGACAAAGTAGATTTCAGAATAAGGAGGTGTTACAGCTCTTTTAGAATTTGTCTAGCAGGTTTTCCGGTCCTTAACAGAAGACCCCCCCAGAAAAAGAAAAAAATAAAATAAATAATAAATAAATATAAAAGGAATATTACTAGGGCTAAAGAAGGTCACTTCACAGCAATTAAGGGGTCAGTCGGCAGCCAGAACGACCCTAAATGTCAATGAGTAAAGAGCAGCAGATGGACCCGCAGGGAGAAGCGGCTTCACCCACGAGCACAGCAGGAGACTTCAGTGCTACCCTCTCGGCACCTGGCGGAGTAAGTCAGTGGGAAATCAGAAAAGATACAGAAAAGGAAGAAACACTATCGACCTACTCCACCTAATTAACATCGACAGAAAACTCGACCCAGTAACAGCTAAATACACATCCTTTTAAGGTGCAAATGAAGTGTTCACCAAGATAAACTGTATTTTGGGCCATAAAACAAGTCTCAAAAAATGTAAAAGGATTCAGTAAAGAAGTATATTCTCCAACCATAAGGGAATTAAATTAGACTAACCACAGAGATATCTGAAAAATCCCCAAATACTTGGAAATAAATAAAATAGACCTAAATAGCCCAAGGTTTGACAAATAAAAGAGAATTTAGAAACTATTTCGAACCAAGTAAAAACAAAAACACAAAATTTCAAAATGTGTGGAATGCAGTACTTAGAGGGAAACTTTGAGTACTCAACACGTTTGTTAGAGCAGAATAAAGGACTCACGTCAGTGACCTCAGCTTCATTAAGAAACTAGACAGATAAGAGCAAATTAAAGCCAGTAAGTAAAAGAAACACAAAAATAAGGATCGGAGCAGAATCAGTGAAACTGAAATCAGGAAACAGTAGAGGAATCAGGAGAACCAAAAGCTGGTTCTTTGACAAGGTCAATAAATTGATAAAAGCCAGACTGATCAGGAAAAAGAAAAAGACACTGATTATCAAAATCAGGGATGAGTGAGGAGACACCATTACAGACTCTACAGATGCTAGAAGTAGAATAGAATATTAGAGACAACTTTATGCCAATAAATTCACCAACTTAGATGAAATAGAGTCCTTGAAAAATACAAACTAACGAAACTTACGAAGAAGTAGACAACCAGAACAGCCTCATATCTATCCAGTAAATTAAATTTGTAGGTAAAAATCTCCCTACAAAGAAAACTCCAGGCTTATATGCCATTACTAGTGAATTCTGTCAAATATTCAAGAAAGAAATTGTACCAATTCTACATAAACTCATCCAGAAAAATTGCAGAGGATGGAGCACCCTCCAATCCATGCCACAAGGCCAGCGTTGCCTGACACCAACGCCGCACAGTTGCCACGCAGGGAAGGAAACCACAGGCCGGTTTCCTCGTGAACACAGACACACAGATTCTAAAGAAAAGTTTAGCACATCAAACCCAACAATACACATGGGGTTTATTCTAGGAATGCAAGGTTGGTTTAACATTCAAAAGAAATCAACTCAAGTAATTGGCTATATTAAATTTAAAAGGAAAAAAATTGTCATAGTCCCAAAAGATGCAGAAAAAGCATCTGACAAAATGCAACAGCCAGTCATCATTTTTTAAATCTCAGCAAACTAGGAATAGAAGAAACTTTCACAGCCTGTCGAGGGCATCATACTTAAGGGTACAAGACCGGATGCTTCCCCCTAAGGTCGGCAAAAAGACAAGGGTGTCTCTTCTCATCCTTTCTATTTAACAGTGTTCTGGAAGTTTTAGTCAGTACAAGAAAGCAAGAAAAAGAGACAAAAGGCATGCAGTTTGGACAGAGAGAGTAAAACTATCCTTATTCACAGAGAACATGATCACCTATGAAGGAAACTTAACCAAATCTACAAAAACACTACACTAAGTAAAGTGAGTTTAACAAGGTTGCAGGATATAAGATCAACGTAGAAAATCAATTGTATTTCTATATAATAGCAAAGAGCAATTGGAAATTGACCTAAAAATGCCATTTACAAAAACACCGAAAAGATTAAATGCTTAGGTATAGATATAGCAGAAGACACGCAAACCTGTACACTGAAAACTGCAAAACGTTGATGAGGAGAATTAAAGAAGACTTAAATAAATGGGGACAGACACTGCTCGTGGACTGTAAAATTCAATATTAAGATGTTAATTTTCCCCAAATGAATCTATGGATTCAACACAATCCCAATCAAAATCTCAGAAGGCTTCATTACAGAAATTGACAAACTGGTTTTAAAATCTATAAGTTCTTAATTACACAAATGTATCTTCATTCCTCAATGAAGATATTATTTTATCTGTGAAAATTTGAGGGGAACTGGGTTAGGCTGTAGCACATCATAATTTTCCCATTAAAATTAATGGAATTTTGTTTGTTTGTTTAACTGCTTCTCACTTCACAGAGGGCAGTCAGGAGCAAAGGAGTATTTTTCGGCGTGGGGTACATGTGCGTGGGAATCCGTGTCCACACTCTCTACTCTCTGGTTTGGGTCCAGCTTTGTTCTTGTGCTAATCCCATGTGGTTTGGGATTTTCACAGTAGGCTTCACCTTATGTCTTAATTTCAGACAGGGAAAATTCTTCTTTTCTGTTCTTTTGTGTGTTGGTTGTTTTGTTTTGTTTTGTTTTGAGACAGGGTCTCACTCTGTCACCCCAACTAGAGTGCCGTGGCGTCATCATAGCTCACTGCAACCTCAGACTCCTGGGCTCAAGCGATCCCCCTGCCTCAGCCTCCCCAGTAGCTGGGACTATAGGCACACACCACGATACCCGGCTAATTTTTCTATTTTTTGTAGAGACAGGGTCTCGCTCTTGCTCAGGTGGGTCTCGAACTCCTGGCCTCAAGCAATCCTCCTGCCTCGGCCCCCCAGAGTGCTGGGATCACAGGCTTGAGTCACCGAACCCGGCCTTTCTGTTCTTTTTATTGAAAGCTGACCGAGGTGCTCGTGGACCTCGATAGCATTGTCAGAGCAAGTTCATGGAGCATTTACAACCCCCAGCTGAGGTGTCACGGGGAGGTGTGACATCTCTGTGACATTAAGGCGACCCTAAAGGAAAGGCCTGTCTGTTTACTTGAATAAATTACCACGGTCCTTAGCTGAGTGTACTGTTTTCCACAGGGGGGTCTGGCATATGCCTGTCACGTTAACTTCTGGAAACTTCCAGTTTTGTTGCCATAGTGAGCAGTGTTTTACCGTATTTTCTCGCTGGTTCCTGCAGGCGCCATTCGCGGTTCCTCAGCCCCTCCCCTCACGTCATTGCCAGCATCTTCCAGAACCCACTTCTCTGGCCGAGCGCGGCCTGCAAGATGCCGGCAAGGCAGGTTCCTGTGCCCGAGTCCTTACCAGCCCGGGGCGGTGGGCGCGGGATTTTCACCGCAGCCTTGCACTGCAGTGGTAACTCTGCCCTGGGGAAATCCCGCGTGCAACGCTATTTGCCCTCCCTGCGGAAACGTGACTCCTCTGTCTTCCCGTATCCAGCCTTGCTCTCGCGGAGCCATGCGCCTCTCCTGGTCCTTGTGGGCCACCTGCTGGTTTGCTCTGGGCCACTGGGGACTTGGGTATTTCAGGATTTCACACGACGCCTCAGGTTCTTCCTCGTCTGTCCACGTGGCCTTCCCTTTGACTGGGGTGTTTGTTATTTCTTCAGTATTTCCTCCTCTCCCTTTTCCTTTCCGTCTGTGACCCCCCACACCAGCTGACGCACCTGCACGAGCTCCCCCGCCCTGCACCCACCTGGCTGGTGCATCTGGACGCAACTCCAGTGCCCACGGAGGGTTTGTCCTCTGCCCTGCTGGTCTCCCCGACTCCGGCTGTTGCTGCTGACGTCTGGTGGGGGGACAGACAAGCCTTCCCCCACTGCTGTCCCTCCCCTCCTCTAGCTGCCTCTCCCCACACCGCGGCCCCTCACTGCCACACGCACACACACACTCGTGCACACACAGACATGCACGCCAGTTTGCCACATCTTTGAGGAATCCTAGAGGCTGCTCACGGGGTCGGTTTGTCCTGGGACCTGCCCCCACCCGGAGTGGGGAGAGTCTGCAGTGCTGGTTTGGGGTCGGAAGCTGGCAGCCTGGGCGCGGTCCCCATTCCGGCAGCGGACACCAGCGTTAACAGGGGGCGCTGCCTGTTGTGTGGGCAGATGGAGTGGGGCGGGGGCGGGGCGGGGAGGGGAGGCCAGCTGGGGGCCAGATGAGCCAGAGGTGACGGCGGCTCCAGGAAAGAGGCGCAGACTCGGGGCTGTTCTGGATGCTGAGCTCAGCGAAGAGCCGGACACGGACAGGCAGACACCGTGTGATGCCACTTACACGAGGTCCCCAGAGTCATCAAACCCACAGAGACAGAAAGTAGCACAGTGGGCGCTGGGGGCCGGGGAGGGGCCGGGGAGTCAGAGCTCAGTTCAGGGAGATGAAAAGAGTTCTGGAGGTGGAGGCTGGTGGTGGCCGCACAACACCGTGAACGTGCTTCGTGTCGCTGACCCGTGCGCTTAGTAATGGTTAAGATGGTAAATTTTGTGTTAGGTGTGTTTTGCCACCAATTTTTTAAAAACAGAAACCTCCTGGAGAAACCATCAGCGCGGCTGCCGGCGGGCAGGGGTAGGGGCTCAGGTGACGTCGGGGTCGATGCTCCAGGGGCTCAAGCCAGCGCCCAGGGCGCTGCGGGAGGCTGGCGCGTGGGGTCTGGGGTACCTGGGAACTCGCCACACAGACGTCGAAGGCGGCCATCTGAATTCCAGGGAGGGCCGGCCGGAGGGTCCCCTGCACTCAGCGGCAGTTGGGCCCATGGGGATTGATAGACCCATCCAAGGAGCACGAGTAAGAAGAGAAACGGGGCCGGGAGGAACCCCAGAGTCTGGACCGCTGGGGAGTGGGAGGAGCCAGCGAGAAAGAGAACAGACGTATGGATGTGGGGCCCAGCGTGGGAGGCTGCACGGGGCGAGCACAGAGGGGTCGGCTGGGTTTGGGGCTGTGGAGCTCACTGGTGACTCTAACGGGAGTCCAAGGCCCCCCAGAAATGACTCAGAATCTGGGATGCAGCTTCCTCCACCAGGGTTGGGGTGCTCTGGCCTCAGAGGGGGACAGGGCAGTGGGCAGGGCCTGGACTGCGGCGGGGGGGACACCCAGCCACCTGCACCCCAGGAGCTCAGCCCGGGGCCACGTCAGTGAGTGGCAGCAGCCAGGCGCCCTGGGCAAACTTCCAGGCTGAAAACAGGGCGGCCACCACGTCCCCCGGCCCCCAGAGCAGGTCTCATGGCCCACCTCACCCCACAGGCAACGGGAGTTCTGGGGGGGCGACACCCTGCGCGTCTGTGCCCTCGGCCTCCCCTGCACCTCTGTTCCTTTAAACAGCTCTATGCGACACAATTCGCGGACTGTACCAGCCACTCTTCTAAAGTGCACGATTCAGTGGGTTTAGTCCCTTCACAGCCGTGCGGCCGTCACCGCCACGAACTTCAGGACATCGCAGCAGCCCCAGGAAAGCTCCCTCCCCATCGGCAGTCAGCCCCCAGGCCGCAGCCCCTGGCAGCCACCAGCCCACTGTCTCCGTGGCTTTGCCCATTCTGGCCATTTCACGCAGATGCAGTCCTGCGATAGCCCACGGCAGTGTTTAACTATCCTTAGCTTCCAAAAAAGACAAAAACCATGCTTCCGCCCAGCAGGTTGCGAGGGAGCCTGCGCAACAGAAACACCGCCTCTCCAACGAGGAGGACCCCCGCCCGTCCTCGGTGGTGTGCATCCCCCTCCAGCTGGATCGCGGTCCCCCTCTGGTGTCCCAAAACTTAAGTACCGATGGCTGTACGTGCACAGGTGGCGGTTTCGGCAAAAGCGCGGGGGCAGGGAAAGCCGTTCGCGTCCGGAGCAAGCGTGTATTCTAGCGGGGTCAAAGCACTGCCCCTTCCATGAGGAGCCCTCGGACACACCGGGGCGGTGGCGTCAGTCTCTGCTGTCGCCGGGCAGGGCACTTGGTGAATCGGCCCGGAGAGTGGGCGTCTGTGTGCCCAGCCAGGCATAGCCTCCATCCCTACGGCCACGGTCACGTCCTCCAGAAACCGGCCGGGCGACGACAGGGTGGCCGGGGGAGGAGGCCGAGTGATGTCCACAGACATCTTGTCTCCCTGGTGAGTGAGCGTCCCCTCGGCCAAGGCAGGGAGCTCCCTGACGAACATCCACGTCGTCACGGACATTGTCACGCCTGCACCCCGCGGAGAGGTCTCACCGCACCGCACCTCCCCGGACCTTCTCCTGCCACCTTCCCACATGGACACCCTCCCGGGCGCTGAGCGTCCAGCCAGCCGGAAAAAACCAACGAAAAATGGGGCAAACCGGAACCCCGCCCCCCGCCCCCTCTCCTGCTGGGAGCCCTTCCCTGCACCCTTGTCCCCAGGGGCTGCAGCAGCCTCCGGCCACTTCTGCGTGGTGCCCACATGTCGTGCAGAACCACCTGTGAGCCAGGCCCGGATTTTGTCGTCCTCGGTCGTCAGGCACGGGAGCTGCCTACGGAGCCGCAGGTTTCCGGTTAAGGGGGACAGTCCGGCAGCAGGGGTGGGTACCGCGCACGGCGGGGACACTTGGTCCTGTGACCTACCTGTGCCTTCAGGGCCCGCTGGAGCCAGCCTTGTGCGTTGTGCTTCCACCCGCGTGCCCAGCTGCGTGGCTCGGGGGCTCTGACAACACGCCACCCACGGTGCACAGCCCAGGCCGTGCGCTCAGCCTCCGCTGAGGCCTGGAACCAGCCAGATCCGTTTCTCAAAGGCAGAGTTATCCACAGGATGGCAGAGCTTTGCTCCCAAACCCTAAGGTCCTGGGCTGTGACTCAATCCCAGGAGCCTGCCTCCGGCTCCAGACAGCGTCCTCGTCGGCCACAGACCCTCAAACACCGCGGGATCCGCGGGCGACGCGGCTGGATGGCACCGAGCTCGCGTGGCAGCCTGTTCCCATCACAGAGCCTTTCCCGCTCTGGGCCTCACACAAAACTGACTGTGTGTCAGGCCACTTGATACACGGGACAGAATATCACATACGAGCCACCTCCAAGGCCCAAAGTGGCCTGCTAGGCTCTGCGCTTCTTCGGCAGTAGGGAGGACCAGATGTAGGTCAGGACGTGCCTCAGACCGCCGGGCCGTGGTGGGCTCCTCCCGGCTGCAGGCCCGGCCGCCGCACACACTGTTCCAGGCTGTCGGTGGGGGGCTGCCAGCTCTGCTCCCCGTCCCCCCAGCACGACAGCATCCGTGTAACGGGCCAGCGTGATGTCCCATGGAAGGGGAAGCTGACGCGGTCCCCGTGGCCTGGATTGCGACGCGGAGTTGACCGACCCCAGAGGTAGGGCAGGGAGGGTGAGTTGCTGGCCTCGCCGGAAAGCACCTGGCTTCGGTGGTCTCTGCGCAGGTGCGTGAAGGACCAGAGGCTTTCGCCACACCAAAGACTTCACTTCGCAAAAGACACAGTAATGGCTGCAGGTCCCGTTGGGGGAGGCGGGGGCAGACGGAAGACGCCGCGGCGGGACCCGCCTCCTTCACCCGGAAGCTCTGGCTCTGCGACCCGGGACTCTGGCTCGGGCTCTCCGGGCCTCTGCCCTCGACTCTCGCCCTCTGTCCCTGACCACCGTCGCTCAGCCCTGGGCTTGTCGCCCCAGAGCCAGCCCGCGGTAAACTAACGAGAGGAAGGAAGGACGGACGGACGGGTGAGTGCTGGGGGCTGCCCCGGCAGAACACCTCAGCCGGCGGCGTCGGCGGCAGACGTGTATTTCCCACAGTTCTCGGGGCTGGAAATCCCAGGTGAAGGTGCCGGCTGATTCCGTGCTTGGGGCGGGCCTGGGTCCCAGCCTACAGACGGCCACCTGTGTCCCCACCTGGCCTCCCCGAGTGCACGCGAGCAGCGAGGGAGCGTCACCGGCTCTCTGGTGCCTCTGCTTACAAGTCACCAGTCCCCTTGGACCAGGGCCCCATCCACATGACCTCAGCTGACCCTAATTGCCTCCCAAAGGCCACCTCCTAACCCCGTCACACTGGGGGTTGTGGCTTCAACCTGTGAATTTTGGGGGGATGCGACTCAGTTCATAGCAGTCTCCTAAAGCCTCCCACCCTGTCCGCTGAAACTGCTTAAAGATCCTCTGTGACCTGCGACCCTCCCGTGTCTCTGCACCTGTCCCGGGGTGGGGACCTGATGCTGGGCCTGGCCCTGAGCCCCGTGCCTTGGGGTCTGGCCTGAATGGGACCAGCAGCCACCGGAGCCGGCTTCCCAGGTCCCCACAGAGACGCACAGCAGGTCCGAGGCCGACGTGGACAGCGGCAGCTTCAAGGCCCTGAGAACTCTCTTTGTCGAGGTTCAGTTAAACACACCGGCCACCAGGAGGGCTGGAAGTGTCTGCCCCGACGGGTGCGCAGGGGGCTGTGGACCTTGGGGCAGGAGGGTCCGGTCCACACCCCGCCGGCCAGCAGGACCAGGCCTGGGACCTCCCCAGGGCCCCGCAGGGAAGCCCCGAGGAGGTCTGGGGAGCCGCAGCCCCAGCAGGGGTCACTTGCAGACATCGGCTCAGACACCTGGGCGCCTGGGCCTCTCTCTGCCCTACACCTCTGCTGAGGGCTGCGTCTCAGCCCAGAGGCCCAGGCAGGACAGAAGCTCCGTGGTGCCAGGGCCCTGGTGCTGATGTGGTGGAGACGCGCCCCGCACAGTTTGTCCCTGGTGTCTGTGAGGCGGGCGCATGTGCCCGAGCTCCCCTGCAGGCCGCTGTCTGTGCAGGGCAGGTGCAGGGCCTGGCCCATTCGCCCCACCGAGGGCAGGGCCTGGGCTCCCACGGGGGGCAGGGAGGGATAGGTACCCAGAGCCCAGGAGCCCGGCCTGAGCAGAGCTCCGCTGCCCAGAGGTTGGGCCAAGGTGGGCACTTTGAGGGGCAGTGGGGCTGCTGAACCTGGGGGGTTCAGGGTCCCCTCGGGGTCCCCCAGCTGACCCAGGCATGGAGTGATCAGGAAGGGGGAGCCACCCTCCTCCCCGGGCTCAGGGGAGGCCATGAAGGCTGCTCTGGATGCATCTGGGCTCTGGGGGACAATTCCGACCAGGATGCAGGCAGAGATGGGCCAGGAGACAAGGGCAGGTCCCGGGGGGCCCTGACAGGCCTCCTGGGGCTCTGGGGCCCTCTCCAGGTGGGCGCAGACAGAAGGTGCCTGTGTCATGAGCGCCAGGTGTGCAAGGGGTGAGGGGCTGGCTGGCCCCCTGGGTGGGCTGTGGGAGGGGTGGGGGGACATCTCTTGGGCCTCCCTCAGGGTTGTTCTAGGGAGGGTCGAGGCTGCCACCTCCGGGCCCAGGGGAAGCAAGTCCCACCCCACCCTGGTAAACCGAGGCAGCAAGAGCAAGCCAGCATGTGGAGCCCTGGGGGGTAAACAGTTCCATGGTGTGTGGGAGACGGAACAGGCCCCAATGGGGGGTGTGTGGCCGGGCAGGTGCACGGGACAGGGGCATCGCTGGGCGTGTCCTGGCAGGTGAGTGGGTGCTGGAGGGAGCCAGTGCCGGCGCATGCAGGGCGGGGACCAGCCCCGAGGCAGCGCCTCTCCCCAGGCGCTGACCCACTGGGCAGTGGACAAAACTCCTTGTCCCTGAGGACCAGGGCAGCTGGGGGGGCCGGCGGGTATTTGGAGGACACCCTGGGTTGGGTTTGGCGTTTTCCTCCGGTTAGACCGGGCTGTGGCTCGCGGCTGGCGCTGCCCTCCATCTCCTGCCCGAGGTCCTCCCTTGGGTTCCTCTCACGTCCCCGTCCACACCGCGGCCCCCATTACGGGAGGGGAGCTTGGCCCCCCTGCCCTCACAAGGAGGGTCCCCGCAATCGCCTGGGGTCTGGCAGGGCAGAGCCACTGCCTCTCCCTCACCGACTCAGACGCAGCCACGTGCTCACGTGGGGCCGCGGTGCTGTTTAGCACGGTGGGCTGCGATCCGATGGGACCGCGTTCATTTTGTCGCTCGAATTTTTGCAGCTTTGGCCATTGGAGATTCCTCAGTGGGGTCTTGAGACAAAACTATTTTTAATTAATCAGTTAATTATTAGAGGAGAGAGGGAAGGATCGAGGAAAAGGAAATCCCAGAGGGCAAACACTGTAACACACACACCTGCACACGCACTCGCATACATACATGCACACGCCCGCACACATCCAAGCCGACGTCTTCCTTGGAAATAGACAGGAGGCCGCCCAGGCCCAGGCCTGACCCTCAGGACAGGGTCCGTGGTGGGGCAGGGCTCGGGCATCTGTGTCCCGTCCGCCCCTCAGGCCTGACCCTGCTGCTTCAGGCGCTTTCCTGGCTCCCTCGGCCAGCGCTGCCGACCGGAGCGATGGGCAGCCGCCGGGAGGCCGGAGCAGGTGGGCAGTGAGGGCGCAGCGTCTCCTCCGCAACGAGCCCTTCCTCTTGCAGGAAAGGGGTGGAGTCCACAGGGCCGCAGCGGATGCGCCCCAGCTACGCCAGGCGCCCTGCCCCGCCGCGGGCACCCGGAGAGAGGGATGTGGTCAGCCTGGTGTCTGGAGGGCTGGTGCCACTTTGCAATGACAAGTGAGGCCACCGTCCGAAGGGCTGGTGCAGGACAAGTGCCCAGCAGGCGCCAGCCAAGATGCCAGGGGGGTGCTCCGGAGGCCCCTCACCAGCCCCCGACGGCTGCTGGTGCTGCCCTTGTCCCAAGGCTGGAGAAGGGCAGTTCCCAGGCCGTGCCAGACACGGGAGCTCTCGCCTGCCCGGAGAGGCCCAGCTGCGCCCACACGCCCCAGGCCCGATGAGCCAGAGACCCGACTTTCGCTGTTGCTGCCCCAGTTCACACCTGGGCCCTGCCTGGGCCACACCTGGGCTGGGCCCAGGTCCTCCACCTGACGTGACACCACCAGCACCCGCAGACTCAAGGCGGGAACTCCTGGGGCCAGAGCTGCAGCGGGGCTGCTTGAAGGTGGGGGGCGGACGCAGGATCCCGGCTGCCCCTCTGCACGGCAGGGGAGGGAGGAGTGGCCTGAGCAATCCCTCCAGAGGCGGGCTTTCCCCTGGCTTCTAGAAGGCCAAGGGGTTGCCATGGCCTCAGGGGCCTCCTCCTCCCCACGGAGGCTCCCCCGTTCCAGGAGGACCCCGCATTATAAGATGAAGAGGGAGCAATTCCAGCCCAAGACGGCTCTGCTCCAAATTACCCATTTGTGCTGTTGAGGCATTAAAAATCGAATTACCTTTTCAAAAATTTACTTGTCATGGAACATTTCAGAAGGTATTTCATAAGAACACCTCAAAATGATATTTGGATTAGACTCCATTTCCCAGATGCCTCCAGGATTACACCCCCAGGCAGGACTCTCTGGGGCCCAGTCCCCACTTACACACCCCCACGACGGGGAGCTCACCCCCTGCCCAGGTGCTGTGCCCTCCCACACACCCACCCCTGGCCCTGCCCGGTCTGCTCCCAGTGCCGTGCTCTGTGGCCACACCAGGAACAAGGCCCTCCTGGGAGAGGCTTCAGATGTCAGCAAATGCCCTGGTGTCTTGGGCCGGGCTGGGGCGGCAGGGGTGGTGGGAGCTGGCCTCACCACCCCTCCCCTTCCTGCCTGCCCTTCTTCCGGGGCACGGAGGCTCAGTTCCAGGGGCATGTTGACGCAGAGACCCAGGGCGGATGCAGCCTCCTGGGCGGGCAGCTGAGGTCTGAGGCCCCTGCCCAGCTGGAAACCACAGCAGCAGGGGAGAGGAGGGGAGAGGGGCCACCATGGGGCCTCGGAGTCGAGTCAGGGCTGCCAAGTGCCAGATGCTGGTCACCAGCTTCTTTGTCTTGGTAACAAGTGGGTCGGGCAGGAGGGGTGGGGGGTGTGGGTGGGTAGGGGCGAGGGCTGGGGGGGGGACGTCTCCAGGCTACCAGCACTGTGGTTATGCCCCCCACACCCACACACCAGCCCCACTGTCCCCGTCCTGCCCCCGCAGACATGTGCCGGGGGTCCCTGGTGGCAGACAGTGCAGGCTGTGGCCATTTGCACAGGACGCCCCTGTGGGCAGCGTCTGTCCTCCCGAGGGCAGCGCAGGGCCTGGAGGAGGCCTGAGTTAGTCCAGGGCTCGGTGGCTGGTGAACGGGGTGGAGGGCGCTGCCTGTGGGGCTCCAGGGCTCCCCGCTTCCTGTCCGGGGGGTGCTCTCACAGGCCGGGGAGGGCCCACTCCTCAACCTGTAAGCAGAAGGGCAGTGAGTGTGTGAGCGCCTCTTTTCCACGTGTCTGTGCTCATGTGTGCGCATGTGGTGGGGTGTCTGGGGTGGAGGCCTCCCTGAGACCACCCCAGAAACACCCAGAACCCCCTGCAGCGGAGCCTGCCCCATAAGAGACCAGGAAGCTGGAGGGAGCCCGGCTGGGGGACCCAGGAGCCCCAGACCCTGCCCTCTTGGGCCTCGGCCTCCCTCCCCTGCGTCCAGCCTGTGCCCCTGAGTCTGCCCCGTCCGCAGCTGCTGGGCCTCTGTACGGCCACCGTGGCGGCTCTCACCTACTTTGGGGCCCACTTTGCTGTCATCAGCCGCGCGTCCTTGGAGAGGAACCCGTACGAGATCGTGCACTGCTGGGGTAGGTGAGGTCCTGCCTGGTCGAGGTGGCTGGGGAGGGCCCTGGAGCGCAGCCAGGCCTTGGGCAGGAACCGGCGGGTGGTCGGGACAGGGACGGGCTGCCCTGGACAGGGGCGTGGGCACAGGGAGGGTGTGTCCTTGGTCTGAGGCCAGGGCCTGGGGCCAAGCTGGCAGGTCTATGGAAAGGGCCGACTCCCCACCGAGCACCTGGGCTGCTGAGGCTCAGAGAGGGCGGAGGATGCGGGGAGGGCCAGGGCCTGCTGCGGCCGCTGGGCAGGAGCAAGGAGGCCTCGTTTAGGAGGGGATGGCGGAGTCAGCCGGCCGTGCAGGGGCCTCAGGCAGGAGCTCAGGGGGTCTGGGGGGCGGCAGCCCGGGGGCGGGTGTGGGGAAGCTGCCCGAGGGTCAGGTCAGGCAGACCCAGCCCCAGGGGCCCTGCTGCCTTGTAACCCACTGCCTTTCCCAGTCCCAGGGCCAGTCTGGACTGATAAGATTACAGCCCAGAGGCCACTTGTCACTAGAGAATGGGGGCCTGTGGCTTCCAAGATAGCCCCGGGAGCGGGGAGGGCAGGGCGGGCAGTAGGGGAGGGGTGGCCGCCTCCCTCTGAGCAGCACAGGAAGGAGGTGGGGGCCCCCTGTGTCTGATGGACACGTGGCCCGGAGCCTCCCCAGAAGTCCGGCACCGCCCGTGACGCCCATGTGGCATTTCAGACCCAGGCCTGGTGGCCGGGCCTGTCCTGGTGCCCGGGCCTGTCCTGGTGCCCCTAACGCCCCTCCCCTCCCTCCTGCCAGCCTTCTACGCAGGCATGAGCCTGGCAGGCCTTCTGAGCCTGGGGGCCGTGCTGAGCGCCGCAGCCACCGTGCGGGAGGCCCAGGGCCTCATGGCCGGGGTAAGTCCTCTGTGCCCCCAGCCCCCAGAAAAGGTCCAAGAGCTGGCAGGGCTGTGACCCCAGGAGCCTGCAGACCCCACCCCTGAAGTGTCCAGACAGAAACATAGGCCCAAGGATGTGGGCCAGCCTGGCCCCTCCCCCTGGCCAGCCTGGCCCACCCACCAGGCCCCACCTCACCCCATCATCCAACACCCAACAACGGTTACTGTGGGATCCCTCAAAGGGAGGGCTGGCCCTCCCCGCCCTGGGAGGGGCTGGCATGGGGTTTGGGTGAACCTGCTTCTGTTAGGACGCCAGGCCAGGCAAGGGAAGCCCCTTTTGCCGCGTACCAGCCTGGCTCCCTCCTGAGCGCCACACCCGCCTCCCCAGCTCCTGGGGCCTCCCCACCCCCACGTCCCACAGGCTCCTCGACCTCAGCCCCATGGACGTGGCCCTTGCGGCCCACAGACCTGCTCTTCCACCTGGGCTCCCGTCATGGTTTCGGCCAGCCCTCGATGGCTGTGCTCCCTGCTGACCCCCCAGCCTCCCACCCTCCATTGCAGCCATGGGGTCACCTCTCTCCGGCCTCCAACCCTCCGCTCCTGGAGACCTTGCCCCGGTACTCCCTGCTTGTCCCCGTACCCCCTGTATGTCCCTGCACCCCCTGTATGTCCCCTGTACCACATGCATCATCCCCTGCTTGTCCCTGCACCCCCTGCATGTCCTTGCACCCCCTGTATGTCCCTGCACCCCCTGCATGCCTCCTCCCCACCCCAGCCCCATGCACGGTGCACGGGGTTAAAGGCCCTTGGGAGCTTGTGCTGGGGGCTTTGCTTCCTTGGTGGCCAGGAGGCCAGACCACTCTGGGGACCCTCAAGGGCAGAGCCTCCTGGGTCCCCAGGACTGGCAGGGTTCTCAGCCCACCTGGGAATTCGCAAATACTGTTGAATGACTCCTGGTTTGTAAATATCTCCAAGGGTAGGGACAGAGTCACCTCCTGGGGCTGCTGCTGAAGCCAGCCGGCCCTCGTGGGCCCAGGGGGGAGCAGAGAAGATCTGGCAGCTCCAGTGCTAACCGGGCTCCCGCTCCGGGGAGAGAAGGGGCGCGGGCGGGACGTGCCGGCCTGGGTGGGCACGGAAACCCTGTGTTTTGTGGCTTTAGGGCTTGGTAGGAGGCCCCAGTGGGGAGAGGAGAGGGCAGGTGGCCTCCCCCTATCCCCCAGAAGGCGTGTAGTGTGGCCTGCGAAGGGACACCCGGACAGAAGACCAGGAGGCAGCAGGGCCAGGCCAAGGGCCCCAGGCAGCCTGGAGAGAACCGCGCCGGGGCTGCAGTATCGGCCACCAGGGGCCGCCGTGGTGCCGGGCTTGGGGCCGCGCAGGGAACAGCGGGCAATGGCGCTGGGCCCGGCTGCCGTCCCTCTGTCTCAGCGCCCTGATCTGTGGCCCAGGCAGGTCTGATTCTGTGTCCCCGCCAGCCTCAGGGCCAGGTGACCGTCACACAGGTTGGGCTTCTAGAACAGCCCTGCAGGGCTGGGGTCCCGGGGCACTCCAGTCGCAGTTGGCTGGGCTCGGCACACCCCTCTGCCCTCCCCCGGCCAAAGGGTGAGCCCAGCGCGGCCACCGTGGGGCGCCTGGAGACCCCGCCCCAGATGAGCTGCCTGCACAGATGTGTGCGGGTGTGCATGTGTGTGTGTGTGTGTGCGTGTGCGAGTGTCCCTGTGGCTTGTCTCACCTGCCCCTGTGGCCGTGCTGGCGTGGCGTGCCTGTTGGCCTGGCCTGTCCCTGTGTGTCTGCGGCGTGCACACGGAGGGCCGGTGGGGAGCAGGGGGTGGAAAGACTTTCTCCCACATGCCAGTGCCCGCTGCCCCCCTTGCCGCCCCTTCCTGCCCCCTTCCCCCTTCCTTGGCCTCTCCCCAGCCGGCCTCTCGCACAGGAAACGAGGAGCTGGCTGGGCTGGGAGAGCCGAGCTCGCCGTTCATTTGTTTGTGCGTCTGTTTACTTCTTTCCGTGTAGACAGTGGAGGCCTTGGGGAGGCCCATCCCCCACCCGGGACCCTCGGCAGGGCGAGGTGGGGGGGGCAGGCAGTGATGCTTCTCTTTCTCCTAAGGAATGAAATGGTTTCTGGAAAATGCTGGTCTCCAGAGCTGGCTTAGGGCCTCCAGCCTGGGAGGCAGTGCTGAGTGATAGCTTCCAGATGGGGAAGGCGGCCCTGGCCAGGCCAGTGAGGAGGGCGAGGAGGAGGAGGGGGGGGAGGAAGAAGGAGAGGGGGAGGGGGGACGGGAAGGAGGAGGAAGGAGAGGAGAAGGAGAGGGGAGAGGAGAGGGAGGAGAGGAAGGGGGAAGAGGAGGAGGCAGAGGGAGGAGGAGGCAGCCCCCAGGTGTCCCCCAAATAGGCCCTGCAGCCTCCGGGCAGGTGGGTGGGGACAGGGGAGATGCCCCTGCAGGGCTGGCCCTGGGGCCTGCGCCGTGCTGGGGGCTGGTGGGGGTGGCGCTGGCTCTCCCCACATGCCTCTTGCTCAGCTTCCCCCAGCGAGGACTGTTTCTTGGTCCCAGACTGTCCCGGCCAGCGTCTGTGGGCCCCTCTGCCTCCACGGGCATCTCCCTGTACTCTGTACCCTGTCAGTCATCTGTTCTCCTGGGTGTCACCCTGAATGAGGTCCCTGGGTTGGGAGAGCCTGGTCACAAACCGTCCTAGTCTGTGGACAGTCCGAGGGGACAGGTGTCAGCCACATAGAGTGACACGCCTGGAGCTACAGCCGTCAGGGAGCTCGTGGCGGGGACAGGGCCGGCGGTGAGGTGCGTGGCCCGTGGCCGACTGACCTCCCGGGGCTCTAGGAGGAGACTCAGCAGAGACCCAGATCCTCGGGTCCCCAGCACGCGGTGGCAGATGAAACTATGGCAGGGGGATGGCCCCAGGACCCTTAGTCTGGGGTGACCCTCTGAGACGGTCCACAAACGGGTGTTGGGGGACACGTGCATAATGTTCATGAGCCTCTGCAAGGGGGTCTCGGGAGCGCGGGAGCCCTGCTTGGGAGCACGGGCAGAGTGTGGGGCGTGCTGGAACAGCGTTCCCGCCGGAGAATTCCTGACCCCAACGCTGGGCACAGGCTGTCGGCAGGAGCGAGGGGCCCCGGCAGGGGTGCGGAGGGAAAGGGGACAGCTGACAGCGAGGGGAGTCACGCTGGCTCCACCTGCTCCCAGGTAGGGGTCAGCTCTGAGGGCTTTCAGAGAATTAAACCAAACCGAGCAACCTTTGTGTCCCCGCCTCACAGACGCGGGAGTTTCTTCTCCCAGAAGGATTTTAGGCGCAGGGGAGGCCCTGCCTGGTGCTCCCTGGGCCAGTGTCTCTGCTGGAAGCAGCCCAGAGGGTGGGGGCTCCGTCCCCCAGGGTGACTGCCCTCCCTGGCAGGGGTGCGGTGCTGCCACACGCAGTGACCCGCCGCCCTCTGCCGCAGGCCTTCCTGAGCTTCGCCCTGGGCTTCTGCGTCCTGGTGCAGGTGGCCTTCTGGGGATCCCGCAACCCCACCCAGGTGAGCGCCAGCTGTCCCCATCCTGCACTGGGGGTCCCCATGCAGGGGGGTGGGCACAGGGCAGCCCCTGGGGTCCATGCTCGGGGCAACGGTGGGGGGCCGGCCACCATGTGGGGCAGTCTCTGCCTGGGCCTGGGGGTCTCTGCCTGCTTGTGGGGGTCTCTGCTGGGCGTGGGAATCTCTGCCTGGGCACAGGGGTCTCTGCCTGGGCATGGGGTCTCTGCTTGGGCGTGGGGGTCTCTGAGTGTGGGGGTCTCTGCCTGGGCATGGGGTCTCTGCTTGGGCGTGGGGGTCTCTGCCTGCATGTGGGGGTCGCTGCCTGGGCACAGGGGTCTCTGCCTGGGCATGGGGTCTCTGAGTATGGGGGTCTCTGTGCCTGGGCACAGGGGTCTCTGCCTGGGCATGGGGTCTCTGCCTGGGCATGGGGTCTCTGCTTGGGCGTGGGGGTCTCTGCCTGCATGTGGGGGTCGCTGCCTGGGCATGGGGTCTCTGCCTGGGCATGGGATCTCTGCCTGGGCATGGGGGTCTCTGACTGAGTGTGGGGGTCTCTGCCTGGGCATGGGGTCTCTGCCTGGGCATGGGGTCTCTGCCTGGGTGTGGGGGTCTCTGCCTGGGTGTGGGAGTCTCTGCCTGGGTGTGGGGTCTCTTCTTGCACGTGGGGGTCTCTGCCTGGGTGCGGGGGTGCCGGGGCTGCAGAGAGGCCAGAGGGCTGGGTGGTGGGAGAGGGGCAGCAGCTCCCGGGGTGACCCGCACTGTGCCCGGAGCCACCGCCTCTTCTCCCTTCCCTGCCCGAGGCCTGTCCCAAAGGGCCCACCCACCCCAGCCTCGCTTGGGGTCACCCACCTAGACCAGACGGGACAAAGACCATTTCCTGTGCAGGATCTTGGAGGGATCCAGGCCCCTGCAAGATGGCTGTGGCTTTGAGGGGTGGCCCAGCGGTCTCCAGGGGGGCAAGCCGGCCAGGTCAGCGTTTGGGCCTCACGTGTTCTGTCCACGCGGGGTGGTCTGGCACATTTGAGGTCTGGGTGGCCGAGGTGAAGACAGCGGCCAGGGTACCCCGGGGCTGGCCTCTCCCCGCTCCCCAATACTCCCTGTGTTCGCTCTGGGCCCAGGACTCGCGGTTCTGGAGGGAGGGGGCCACCAGGGGCCCCAGGACGGAGCCCAGCTGGGGCTGCTCTCTGGGAAGGGAAGGGGCTGAGCAGCAGGACCCCCGCCAGGCCCCCTCCCTGGCCCCGTGCCAGCCCCCACACCCTCACAGCGTCCTCGTCGGCCCAGCTCTCCCGCAGGCCTTCGAGGGTCAGTTCCTAGGCCCTGCCTGACCCAGGTGGGGCACCGGGGCTTCCACGGGCCCCTCGGTAGGTCCTGACTTCTGGCGTGACACGTGTGCGCGTCCAGGCCTGGGCAGAGCAGCCTTGGATTCGAAGTCGGGGGTCCTCTCTGGGGCTCCCTTGGGCAAGTCCCTCGGCCTCCCTGGGCCTCAGTTTCCTCGTCTGTGAGAGAGGCCCCGAGATCCCTGCCTGGGGGGCTGCAGGGTGGGACGGAGCCAGTGCGGGGGAGGCTTCCTCAGACCCGCCAGAGCCCCCGCCCCAGGTCGGCGCCGTGAGGTGGGACTAGTCTGGAGCCGTCGCGAGTTGGATGAGAGCGTGTGCTCCGGGGTGTGGGGGGCTGCTCATCCCCTCGTGCCCTGTGGTCAGGGCCCCCAGAGCCAGGCCGGCTCCAGCCTCGCGCTCCCAGCGCAACGGGGTCCGGCAGCGGCCCCTCGAGAGAGGCCACAGGGCCAGAGCGCCTGTGCTGAAGCTGGGGTGCCTGGGGGCCCCAGTTTCCCTCCGCACCTCCCCTGAGAGGCCCCCTGAGAGATCCTGACCACTCACCAGGGCGGCCGTACGGGGCTGAGGCTGGTGGGGAAGGGAAGGCTGTCCCCCGACCCCTGAGGCCACAGACCCCAGCCTGGGCAGGACTGGGGTTCCCCCGCCCCCAGGGAGCCCCGCTCAGGAGATTTTCCAGCTGCCACTTAGGAGCACGGAGGGCGGGAGGCCCGGGCTGCAATGAACGCAGAGTTTGAGGGCTATTAATTACACTCTCCCTGCGGCCCGAGAGCCACTCTGCCGCACCTCTCCGTCCCCAGACACGGCAGCATCCGGAAGACGGATTGCCCGGCTGGCTGCTGAATAATTCATGCTCGGATTCAGCACAGCGTGTGGAGAGAGGCGTCAGACACGGCCCGGAGCCTCCACCATGGTGCGGGCTCAGACCAGCTCCCCACAGGGCCCCCCGGGGCCCGGCTGTGCCGCGCGGAGCACAGGAGTCCCCAAGCCCCGGCAGCCACCCAGGGATGACCCGGCCTTGGGGATGAGCCCTGGGCACCCCCGGGACACCGGAAGATGAAGCTCAGAGCCTCGGTGCCTAACAGGGAGCCCCCGCGTCCTGCCGTCCTCGGGAGAAACTCGCCTCAGCCTCCCATAGACCCCAAACCCAGAAACAGGCAGAGATGAAGCATCACCTGCAGGCCTGCCCCCCAGGACCCCCAGGCCAGGCTGTGGAGTTTGGGGCAGGAGACGTGCCTGGCCGCGGGGAGCCAGGCAGGGCCGGCCCCTCTGTCGCTAGCAGGGCGCCACTCCTGCCGAGGCTGCGGAGACCAGGACAACTTGCCCCAAACCCTGGAGGCCTCGCTCCTCCCTGGGCCGTGGCAGCGGTTGGGGAGGGGTGGGGGTCCCATGCCAGCCCTGGGCCGGCTTCTCTAGGCCCCCAGCTTCCCCAGGACCCCCTGTGAAGACACGCGCCAGGCCTCAAGGAAGCTGAGCTGCGAGGCCCGGCCCTGGCCTGACGGTGGCGTGGCCCGCTTGGCGCCGGCCCCCCCGGCGCTGCCCGCTTCCCATCGGGCAGGGAGCACAGAGGCTGGCTGGGCTGGCGCTGACTCACGGAGAGATGTCCGACTTTATTAGCCACCAGTAGGGAGGGATTCATTAGTGCAGGAGCCACGCTTGGCACAGGAAGCCCATCCGACTTGTCGGGACATCCGGGCTGGGATGGAGACGGCTGGAGCCTCCACTGCCCCTCTCTGGAGGGCAGGTGTGAGTGGCCAGAGCAGGCATGGCTCCCCCATGCAGCCCTTTGGGATGGCCCCTCAGGGTATCCCGGCTGTCTGCAGGGTTTGGGGGCGGGAGGGAGGCGCCAGAGGGAGCTCAAAGAGGGCCTCACCCTGTGCCAGGAGACCAGCAACTCCTGGGCAGTCAGGGAAGCCTCCCTGGAGGAGGTGAGAGTCCAGTGTGTCTCTGAAGGAGTAACTAGGCATGGGGCGGGCATTTGGGGGGGGTAGCACAGCAGGGTGGTTGGGGGCAGAGACATGCGGTCCCGGTGAGGCTGGGCTGTGGAGCAAAGGTAGAGGGTGGCGGGCCCCTGTCACCATCCTCCTCTCCATCTCCTGCCCCCAAGTGGCTCCATCCGCCTAGATCTGACCCAGTTGCCCAAGGTGCCCCTGGTCGAAGGCGTTACCCAGAGCCCAGCTGCCTGGGCTTTTGGGGATGCAGCTGGTTCCTCTGGGGAAAAACCTAGAACCCCCCGGCTTTGGGGGAGCTGAAGTCCTGGCCCAGGCCCAGCCCCATCACCCATTTCTGGGTAGACAGCAGCAGGGCGCCCCCTCCACACCCACAAGACCACAGCGGGCGACAGCGGAGCTGAGTCTCCGCTTCACCCCGTGGGAGGTCCTGGGGCAGCAGGGGCCACACTGCCCGCTATGCTGGGGGAGGCCCCACAACTGCGGCCCGGGGTGCAGCTGGCTGCCAGGAGCCAGGGCTCCGCGCTCGGGGGCTCCGCCTGGTGCGGGGACACGGGGACACGCTTGGCACTGGGCCTCCCACCAGAGCCGAGCCCCCGTGCTGCTCTTGGTGCAGGTGGAGGACGCCGCGCTGGACACCTACGACCTGGTGTATGACCAGGTGGTGAAGACCGCGTCCCCCGTCCGGCAGCAGGAGCTAGCGGCCATCCAGGACGCGGTGAGCGTGCGGTCCAGCCTTCCCCTCGCGGGTCAGCCTCGCTGCGTGGACGGGATCGGGATCCGGAGAATGGGCACGGGGCAGCCCTGGAGTGAGGGGCCTGGCCCAGCCCGGCCCGAGGAGCATCTCAGGACACAGGCCACGCTGCCCCTCGGGACAGGGGTCAGAGAGCGCCGTCCCTCTCCCTCTGCCCCAGCAGGGCCAGCTACGGGTCGCTGGGGCCCAGTGCAAAGTGAGAAGGCAGGGCCCCTCTTTCAGAAACGCGGAAGGATTTCTACATGGGCGGCTGAGCATTGAAGCAAGCACAGGCCCTTCCCAGCGGGCCGGCACCGCGCGGTCCCCGGGAGCCGGCTGAGCCCCGGGGCCGGCAGGCGCCCGCCGTGAGTGGGCTATCGGCCCTGCTGCCCAGTGGCTGGTGCCCCCTGCAGAGGCAGTGGCCACACCCAAGCCCCAGGCCTGGCCTCCACCTAGGCCATTAGTCCTTATGGCTCCTCAGTTTCCCCATCGGTCCCGCCCGTCTCCTGGGGTTGCCAGAGCGAATCTCGGCTCCCTCCTGTCTGCTCTGGCAGTTCCTGTGCTGTGGGAAGAGATCGCCTTTCAGCCGTCTGGGGCGCGCGGAGGCCGGCCTGTGTCAGGGAGAGGAGGCCGCAAGAGAGGTGAGGAGGGGCGGGACCTGGACGCTGGCGGGCAAGTCCCTGGGGGCGGACACTCTGCAGCCCCATCCCAACTCAGGGACATCCTCCCCTGGACCTTCGGGACCTGCCCGCTGAAGGGCTCAGGGAAGGTTCCGGTGTGATGGGGTAACAGTGAAGTCTTCGCCATGCACGGAGCCCGTAGGGCAGCCAGGCTGGGCTCGGCAGGCCAGGCCCTTCCCCGGGCTGGACGCGGGCGGGCCCCAGGCTCCACTCCCTGCTTCACCCACTTCCGGCGGGGGCTGCCCAAGGCCAGTTGAGACCTGGCCCACGGAAGCCTCTAGAAGCACACAGATTAGGTCTCAGTGCCAAGCGCCCACAGAGCAAGGGTGGTCGGGGCAGGGGGAGCAGGCACCTGAGGGGCCCCAGAGGCAGCTGGAAGGTCTGCTTGGAGGAGAATTGAGGCTGGAGGGCCAGCCAGGGCGGGGTATGGCTGCAGGCTTCAGCGATGAGCTGGGGTGGGACCAGAGGCAGGGAAGCCCTTCCTCCCTGAGGCCTGGAGGGGCCTGGGCCCCCGCCTCCCCTGGCTGCCCTGCCCCCGCCCACTCCGCCCCTCCCCGGCTGGCCGTCCTGGAAACAAACCCACCCCCTGTCCTGGCAGGAGGGCCTGGCAGCCCTCCAAGGAACAGCCGGAGGAGGATGGGGCGGCTCGGGTCCGCGAGGGGAGGGGCGGTGCAGGGTGAGTCCGCCAGGGACAGGACAACAAAGCAGGGCCCAGCAGCGCCGGGGCGGGGCTGAGAGTTAGGGACCCTGCTCCACTCAAGGAGGGTCTCCAGGTCCCCTACTGCAAACAGGAGCGCGGGTGCCGGGGGATGGCAGGGACACACAGGGGCAGGCACAGGCTGAGGACTGCCTGGGTGGGGTGGCCGGGCAGGAGGAAGGCCTGCCCTGGAGGGGCGGATGGGGAGACCATCGTGCCCTGACGTGGTCTGTCCCGGAAACACTGCCCCAAATGCCGGAGTCCTGCCCCAGACTAAATGTCAGCGTCTGGGTGGTTCAGAGACGGCGTCACCTCCCCGGCAGATGCGTGCCCTGGGGTAGCATTGGAAGCCCAGGATGGAGCCAGGACCTGGGACAGTGTGGGGGCCCCCACCCTTCCGCCTGCTCTCCCTGCCAGCCAGCACCCTCTGGTCCCAGAGGTGCCTCCCGGCCCTGGGCTGGGTGCTGGGACCAGAATGAGTCCGACCCCCTCACCGGGGAGCCAGACATGCGGCCCAACACCCAACACCAGAGCTCAGGGCAGCGGGTGGGGGCAGTAGCCCCCTGGGACCCACAGAGGCCAGTCTCATCCACTTGGTGTTGCCTTTTCCCCAGAGCCCTAGGGGGTTCCCCTGGGAATGTGCTACACCCCTCTTCCCATGCCCTGGCATTGGCCCTGCTGGCCCGAGCAGGGGTGGCTGGTCAGGGCAGGTGCCATGCCTGCCGCCCCCTCCCAGGACTGCCTGCAGGGCATCCGGAGCCACCTGAGGCCTTACCAGAGTGTCCTCTCCACCCTGAGCGGCATCGGCCTGGCCCTCACGGTACGCCTCACCCCTTCCCTCACCCCGTGGGAGCCCCAGCCCTGGGCGTGGCTGGTCCCCAGTGCCCAGGGAGGTGGCCTGGGTGTGCCCCTGCCTGCCTCCTGCAGCCTGCAGACACCCAGACACCTCAGGGGGTGGGGAGCCCCTCCCCGAGCAGCCGGTGCAGCTGCTGGTGCCTCCTGCGACCCGGCCCCAGCAGGGGTGCGCCTTGCCACTCAGCGCCTTCCTCCCGCCCCCCAGGGGTGCGCCTTGCTGCTCAGCGCCTTCCTCTGGTTCGCCATCCGCTCCGGCCGCAGCTTGGACCGCAAAGGCAAATACTCCCTGGCCGCAAGGTAGGCCCCTGCCCGCCCCACCCTCTGCCCAGGGGCCCAGCCCCCGGGAGCGTCTGCCAGGCTGGTGCTCTAGAGGAAGCACTGTGGGGGTGGCTGGCCAGGGGGTGCAGCTGGGAAGCTTCCAGACCAGCATGCCCCCCACTCTACGGCCCACACCACACCCCCACCCCCCGCCAAGACCTGGTCTCACAAATGTACCTCCACTGACACTGACAAGGAGGGGTGGGTGCTTCTGGCCCCCCCCAACCTTGGGGACCCCAAGGCTCACCCGGCACAGGGCGCAGGAAGGACCCAGACCGGTGGCCAGGAAGCCCCCACACCGCCCGGGCCGCCCCTGCCTGCCCCCTCCAGTCACCCCACCGCTCGCTCTGCCCCGGCCATCTGGGCCCCTCCCTGCCCGGGCATCCTGCCTGGACCCTCTGCATTCTACAACAGCCTCCTGGGCCCTCGAGAACATTCCAGAACAGCCTTGTGCTCCCCTCTCCTCCTCAGAGCGTGTGGCTGCCAGCCCCAGGAGCCTGGCGTCTTCAGACATTGCCGGGACGGACCCGCGCCGCGAGCCCCCTCTGGAGCAGATGCTGTTGGTGACTCAGAGCCCCGCGGCGGCTCCTGGACAGCGGACTCGCCGCTCCCGCCCCTGTCCTGCCACCGCCCGCCCTCGGCCTGCCGTGATCCGTAGGGGAGGACCCAGGCTGTCTCCCCACATCGCAGTGGGGTTGGGGGGCCCAGCCAGAGGGATGGCCGGAAGGAACCCGTGGGAGGGCCGGGAGGCAGCGAGAACAAATGGGGAGGCCCCGGGACCCCCACCGCAGGCATGGCCCGTGCTCTGCATGCTGCAGTCACGGGCTTGGCGGCTCCCAGGCACCCTCGCTGGTGGGCTCGCAGTTCCCCGAGTCCAGCGGGTGGGCTGTGCCGCCGTCCGGGCTTCCAGGCTCACCCGCCGCCCGTGGCGGCCGGACTGGGGCCCCCCGCGCCCCGAGTGCTGCTGACGTCTTCCCCAGCGGGCGCCTGTGATCGGATTAGGCCCCCACGAGCTCCCTGCCTGGAGCAGTGTTTTTTTAATTGTGGTAAAATACACATAACATAAAACTTACTGTCTTTGCCATTCTTCAGTGCGCGGTTCAGTGGCATAGGGCACATTCCCGTTGTCGCGCAGCGTCACCACCACCCATCTCCAGAACTTTCCATCGTCCCAAACCGAAGCCCTGTCCCCGTGAAACACTAACTCCCCTCCCCCGTCCCAGCCCCCCGCCCCCATCCACTCTCTGCCTCTGTGGGTTTGACGGCTCTGGGCCCTCCTGTGAGTGGCGTCACACGGTGTGTGTCCTTCTGTGGCCGGCTCCGCGCTCAGCATGGCGTCCTCAAGGTCCGTCTGCGCGGCAGCCTGGGTCAGGGTTTCTGAAGGAGGAATCTTGCCATGTTTACCGTGATCCAGGGATTAGGGCAGGACATGCGCGGGGAGAGGGGCAGCATTTTAGTGGCTTCCTGCCGCAGCCACTCTCACGGGACATTCAAGCCTCCTTACGGCGAATTTGCTCTAACTGTCCCTAAATGTTTGCATGATTCGCTCAAAATCCTAAGTCCTGGGTGGAACCAAGTTGGCCCAGCCTAGGCCGCGGCCTCAGTGTAGCTGGCGGAAGCCAGGGGGTGTCGGGGCCCTTTGAACTCCCACAGCGGGCGGTGCGGCCCTGCCCCCTACCAGGACCACAGGGGGTTCCCCCAAATCAGGACTGTCTTATGACAGCCCGGCACACCGTCCCCCGTCTTTCCAATGACACACTCCTTCCCACACACGCTTCCAAAATCAAGGGTGTCCCCCCGACAAGTGCAAATGACAGGCCTTGTCCCCAAAGCCTCGTGGGTTCCGGGGTCTCCGGCTGTGGGCGTTCCCCCTCGGGGACCTCCCTGTCCTGCAGCCCGTGAGACAGGTGTCAAAGGGAGCAGGGAGCGTGCAGGGAGGAAGGCTGGTTAACTCCTGTTCAAGTTCGTACACCACACAAGAGAAGAAATTTCAGCAAAAGGCACGGGACGCTCACGTCCGTGGCGGGTCGTGAGGCCAGCTCGTGTGCACACCTGCTCGGGCCATTTCTCTGGGTTTCCGAGGACGCGAGTCGTTGCAGGGCCTGTTGCCAGGGCTCCCGCCGACCCTCGCCACCAGACGCAGTGGGATGAGGGGCCGCGTCGAGTCGCAACGCTCTACGCCCTATTTCCTCTTTCAGGGTTGCTCCGGCCAGCACCGCGGCCTCCCTGACGGCGGAGGAGCCCACGACGGCCAGGTGGCGCCCACGGCGTCCAGCTTGATGACACCGGTGTCTGACCTCGGCTCCAAGCATCCCCTTGCCCTTACTAACATCTCCAGACCAGGACAGCAGGACCTACGGGGCCAGGAGGCAAAACTTCGTGGAGGTCTCACCGGCGAGAGGTGCAGACGTGTTGCCGTCACGGCCACCCATGGGCCCAACCTGCGCATTCTGGTTTGGGGAAGCTGTACATTCATGAGGTCCTGGCACCGTGTCCTACAGGACACAACACTCTGGTGATGGTGTCTCCCCGTCATCCTAAGTGGTCCTGAGGAGCCAGAGTCCCTTCCCCTGGGGTCAAGGGACACCCTGCGGAGCCCACGGCATCGTCCCAGTGCCTCATCCCTTTGGCCGTAAGGTCAGTTCCTTGGCCAGAAACGGGTCAGGCGGAGACAGGCTTCTCTAAGGAAAGGCCGGGGCTGGCAGAAGCGGCTCCAGCAGTGGAAGCAAATCCAGAGAAGCGCCGAGGGCAGCGAGAAAACCACTTCCCTGTCCACGAAGGAAGGCGCCGGTCAGCCCGTGGACAGGTCGTGACTGCCCCCCATGTAGCACGGGACCATGCTGAGGCCCAGAGCTGCACGATGACAGGTCAGAGTCCAGCCGTGGGGGACAGGGGGCTTGGTAAGGCTGAGTCCATGTATTTGGGCCCACGGCGGCTCCCTTCCTACGCTGTGTCTGGGCCAGGCAGTGCTGAGTCACCAGGAGGAGCCACCTGCCTGCCACGGGCTCTGGGAACCTTATTAGAGTCCAGTTACCCAAACTCGCCTGGCAACAGAGAGCACCTGGCCTGCCCGGCCCGGGTCACACCTGCTGCCTGGCAGCGGGGCTCAGCCTCCACCTGCCCCCAGACTCAAGCGGGCGCTGCGATTCTCCGGCACGGCCTGCGGCAGGCTCCACAGGCACCCTGCTCGTTCAGGCGCCACTAGGACCATTGAGTCCCGGGTCACAACCGCCAGGCCCGCACCTTGGGCCTTCTGCTCACTCTGCCGCCTGCTCAATGCAGGCCACCTGTCGGGTACAGGTAGCAGCACACACCCAAGGGCGTTTTGTTTCCTCTAAGAAGTGTTGTGCACAGAGGACCCAAAGTGCAGCAACTGGCCCTTCCCCACGGAGGGACGTGCCTGAGTTCTTCGTACCCCAGAGAGGAGCTGCATGAGGACGCAGGAGCCTCCGTTTTCATGGGTTTTACTTCTCACTCTGCCACACACGGCTCTTACGAAAGCAGCCTACAACCTCCTTGCCAGGGCCCATCCGCACAGTGTTCTGTGGGCGGGGGAAGTGGCCGAGGTCCATTTGGGCTAACTTATGGCTGAGAGCCAGTGTGTGCATGTAATCCCCGTGTGAGACCGTGCTCCTGTCCTCCCAGGTGAGAGCAAGCTGCCTTCAGGGTTGCGATGGACTTAGCCCAGCAGCAACACAAACAGGTGTCCACTGGCTAAATGGTTGCTCGCAGGTGCAAAAGCCGGTATTGATTTGCTCCAACTAGGAACATCTGAAACTCCGCTGCGATTACGTTACCACCCGACGTCGAGACCCTCCTTAGCGGGCAGCGGCTCACGGGCTGAGAAACTCTGCTTTGGGGTTTGCAACTAGAGGGGGATCGCTGACTCCCTGCGTGTGTACACAGTCCGCTCCACTGGACAGCACGAAAGCGCTCACGCGGTTTGTATACAGTGGTCCCCCCAGCCGCGACGGCGCTCTCCACGGTTTCAGCAACCTGCAGTCAACCGTGGTCTGAAAACAGGTGAGCACAATAAGATATTTTGAGACAGAGACACCACATTTGCATTTATTACAGTATATCGTTACAATTGTTCAATTTTATCGTTAATTATTGTTGTGCCGAGTTTATAAATTAGACATCATCACAGGTATAGCGAAAAACGTACTAGTAATGTCTCTAGGGTTCAGTACGACCCATGGTTTCAGGCGTCCGCTGGGGGGCCCGGAACGTGCCCTCCGTGGATGGGACCTACGGCTCCCACCAGCTGTGCGCGGCGCTGGCGGGGATCTGTCCCGGCCCCCAGTGTGAATCTCCCACCCGTCCGGGGGTGTCAGATGTTCCTGCAGTACGGTTTTGATTTCTCTTCCCTATTTTTGTGTCCTGTTCTGGGAAATGCCTGTTTGTGTCTCTTGCCCCTGGTCACACTGGGCCACATCCCTTTTCTCGCTGATTTGTGGGGAAGTTCTGATGTGTCACGGGCTGGGTGGAAATCAGCTGTACTTGCGTCTTCCCTCTGCCCGTGATGAAGTCTCCGTATGCGTCTTTATGCACGCGATAAATACCGTCTCCTGATTAGTGGCTTGACTTTCACCGTGGCGACTTCTGGTGGATAAATATCTTGCTTTTTACCTTTTTATGACAATTTTAATACAGTAATGCAACGAACATGCAGGTGCCCCTGCGACGGTCAGTTCTGCGTGTCCACTCGGCCAGGCCACGGTGCCCAGCCGTTGGTCAAACTCCAGTCTGGGCGTTGCTGAGAAGGTGTTTTTCAGACGTGATTAACGTTTAAATCAGCGACTCTGAGTGAAGCAGGTCACCCTCCATTGGGTGGGCCCCACCCAGTCAGCTGGAGACCTCAGAGCAACACTGAGGCTTCCTGGGGAAGAAGGGCCGGGCCTCGGGCCTGCAGCACGGAGACCCCGCCTGGCTTTGTGCACGTGTGGGATATATAACATATGTGTATGTGTGATGTGCACATGTGGGATACATAACATATGTGTATGTGTGATATGCACGCGTGGGATATATAACATGTGTATGTGTGATATGCACGTGTGGGATATATAACATGTGTATGTGTGATATGCACGTGTGGGATATATAATGTGTGTGTGTGTGCGATATGCACATATGGGATATATGACGTATGTGTGTGTGTGATATGTATGTATGGGACATATGACATATGTGTATGTGCGATGTGCATGTATGGGAT
>NW_012149474.1:1759503-1767631 GCF_000956105.1 Propithecus coquereli
GGGAGCCTTGGTACCCCCAGCACCTAGACTAAAACAACGGTAAGCATTTTGCCTTGCGCTCTCCCTCTCGCTCTCTCTGTATACACGTGTATGTATATAAAAGTTTCTTAATTTAGTAACTGTAATTTAGCTACGGACATCATGACCATGACACCTCAGGCATAAATAGCTCAGCAAGCTCAGCTTCATCTCCAAAAGCGGAGGACATTTTCCAACAAAACGACACGCCATTAGCCCACCTAGCCAATAGGTGATTCCCCAATAGCACTGAGAACCCAATCCGTGTTCAGTTTTCACCAAGTCCCCCCGAAACTACCACTGCTGTTGGTTCAGGCCACGATCTAATCCAGCCCCGGGCTCAGGGACCGTCTGTCTAGTCCTTTAAAGTTTACAACAGCTTCTTCCTCAGCAGCCCCCGGATCTTTCCCCCACGCCGCTGACTTGCTCCAGGAGGCTGGGTCACCTGCTGGAGGTGCCGTCCTGCCTGCTCCACTCTCGCCTGTCCTCCCCGTACCTGGAGGTCCGAGCCGAAGGCCTGAGGATTCCGGAGAATGCGCCCAGGTGGTGCCGGAGGCCGTGCGCCCTGCGGCCTGCACGGAAGGCACTGACGTCTCATCAGTGAGACGAAGGTCAGCGGCGGACAGCCAGATGCTTCCATTTGCTCCGTCACTTGAATATCTGTGTCCTCCCAAAATTCACATTGAAACTTAGTCCCCAGCGCGGCAGTATTAGACGGTGGGGCCTTTGGGAGGTGACTAGGTGGTTTGAGCTCTGCCGACCTAAACTGGATCAACACCGTACCAAAGCGGCTTCACACAGCACTGCCCCCCCCAGCTCTTCTGCCACGTGAGGATGCAGCGTTTGTCCCCTCTGGGGGACGCGGTGACGAGGCACCGTCCCAGAAGCAGAGAGAGCAGCCCCACCAGACACTGAATGCCAGCAGCTTGATCTTGCACTTCCCAGCACTCGGAACTGTGAGGAAATAAATTTCTATCGTTCATAAATGATCCAGTCTGTGCTATTTGTTATAGCAGCAGAAACAGACTAAGATATCTTTGTAAAGTTACGTCTTCTCTTTGCAACTAGCAACCAACTGTGGGTGCCCTGGGGCCACCCAGTTCCCAGCAAACTCTCCCCATGGTCGGAGCATCTGTTGACGGTCCTTGCCTGAGT
Organism: Propithecus coquereli; assembly: GCF_000956105.1. Lineage (NCBI taxonomy): Eukaryota > Metazoa > Chordata > Mammalia > Primates > Indriidae > Propithecus > Propithecus coquereli. The sequence goes on from NW_012149474.1 coordinate 1,760,677, forward strand.
CACTGTTTCACTAAGTGTTGCAAAATAGCAAATTTCTGATTGTGCAGCCCCTAAAACCACCCCAAGGAACCCGCCCCTGGTAGCCACACCCACGTGTCACCCTTTCCTCTAGAGCTGCGGTCCCCAATCCCCCAGCTGCGGCCCATTACCAGTCTGGGGCCTGTTGGGAAACGGGCTTCACATCCCCGCCTGAGCTCCGCACCACCCACGACACCCCCAGTCCGTGGAAAAATTGTCTTCCATGAAACCGGTCCCTGGTGCCAGAAGGCTGGGGACCGCTGCTCTAGAGTTTGGGCTGGACCTGGGCACTCGCTTCTAACAAATAGATTAAGGTGGAAGTGATGGGAGGTTCCTTCCTCCCTTCTGCGCTTGGGCTGCAGAACTGGCAGCTCCTCGCCCGCCCTCGCTCTCTGCTATTGACAGCCTCCTACGGAGAGGCCCAGGTGGCCAGACAGCAACTGAGGCCCTCGTCCAGCCCCCAAGGCACTGAATCTTCCTCAGTCACCAAGTGAGCTTCCAAGTGGGCCCTCCCCGGTTGAGCCTGCAGAGGAGACCACAGCCCTGAACGCCGAGGGCAGCCAGGGCAGACCCTGAGCCAGAAGACTCAGCACTAAGCCACGCTCAGATTTCTGCCCCGCAGAAATGGCACGACAATAGACGCTGCGTGGTGACGCAGTGCTGTTTATTTCTGGCCTTATGTATTACACATCACGTTTTGGGAAAATTCCCAAAGATAAACATACTTTTAAAAGCTGCAGTTTTCAGCAATGGAACACATCAAATGTTTTTTAAAAACCATTTTGGTACCAAACCTTAACTATGATGAGAATACTATTTATAAAATCTCCAAATACTGACGCGCTGATTTTGCCTGTCTCTCTGTGTCCTCGGCTGCCCTTCGTTGGGAAGACAATCTCTTTCCTCCATCAGACGGGACTGCTCAGGACCTACTGAGAGATTCTCAATTTTGTTTCTTTTTGAGTCAGTTTTGTCCATTTATATTTTTCTAGCAAGGTTTTTATTTCTTCAAAGTTTTCAAACTTCACGGCTTACACTTTTTTAACACTCTGTTTGGAGACAATTTTAGACTCAAAAGAAGCTGCAAAGCAACACACAGGTCGGCCCCGCGCAGCCTTCGCCGCTCCCCCAGCGCATCTTGCGCGACGCCACGGCGGCGTCGATACCAGGAGGCCAGGCGTGTCCAAGCCACGCGGCTGTTCAAATTCCTCCAGTTACACATGCGCTCATGCATGCGTGTTTCCACGTGATCACATCACACACGATTCACATGACACACGTGCATCTTCACGGAACCACGGCCACACGAAGAACGGCAACTGCCCCACCCCCACGGCCCCCTGCTGCCCCCGCCCCCGCCCGCAGCCCGCGGCCCTGCCGCCACCGGTCAGTTCTCCAGCTCCACGAGGCGGCGTTGCAGGAACGTTGTATGACGGCCATCAGACGGTACGTGACCCGGGTCTCTCAGCGTAACTCCCCGGGGTCTGCCGGCGTCGCCGCGCGCACCCACACTGTTCTTTTCTATTGCTGAGCGAGAGTCCCGGCCGTGGATGGCCCGCGGTGTTCAACCACTCACTTTGTAAGGCAATTTTGGTTGTTTCCCGTTTGGGGCTATTATAAATAAAGCTCTGAGTATCCACGTGCAGGTTTTTGAGTGGGCAGAAATTTTCATTTCTTTTGGACAAATGCCCAAGAGCGTGACTGCTGCCCTCACGCTGATTTGTAAGAAACAAAAAACCGCCAACTTCATATTCTCTTGCGTTGCTTTAGCCTCCCGCGGATCTGCACGTGGCCTCTTTCCTGGCCTGACGCAGCGTTTGTTTTGCCGTGGCCTGATTGGCCGGACGTTAGTAGTTTATGAAGCTTCCCGAGGAAGCTGCTGGCTCCGGCCTCTCTGCGGCATGTCCCCCTCCGCTGTTGCCACGCTTGTATTTACGATTGACGTCTCCTCCGTTCCGCATCGTTTGGGCTGATTCTGTTGTCCTTAGCCCAGCACCGTCAGCGGGTGCCCGGCCCGCTAACACCCAGCCTCCGCCTAACGCGGGACGAGCCCGCATGTTTCCTTCCAAACTCTGCTTCCGCATCCTGCGAGTTCACGTTGTCCTTTCAGTGCCAATGACTTCTAGTATTTTAAAATTTCCATCACAATTTCTCGTGCCTGCCATTAATCGTTTGGAATGAATGTTCTAAACTCTCTTGTTGTTATCAACTGATTGCTCAGGTGGGGTGAGAGATGTCGGCTGAGACTGTCTCCTGGCCCGGGGTGGGTAGTGGCCTCGAGGGCCACCTGTGGAGAGGTCAGCCTGGCCTGGCCCTCCTATGTCCTCAGCCTGAGTGGACACAAGACTACGAGAGCCCCTCCTCCCGCACACCCGCTGATGGGGTCAGTGGGGGACACCTGCCCCTGAGCCCAGGAGACAGGCCTGGAGCTGTCAGGAGCAGCTGTTCCTGCTCTGGTCCCAAAGCTGCCCTTCGAGCGCCCTGGCCGCGCTGGCCACAGCCTTCCCGGGGTGCCCCAGTGACCCCAGACCTCAGCCAGGGCTCCACTCAGCGCCTGTCCTCCCGGGAGCCTCCTCGCGGCAGTCTGCCCTTCCTTCCGGCTGGGTGTGCGCGGGCTGCCGGGTTTTCCGCCCTGGATAGCACACCGCCGAGACCCCACATGGACGGACACGCAGGGCTCTGACGAAGCTGGCCACGTCCTTGTCCTTGTCCTTGGCCGGGTCTTGGCTCTGCTGCTGTTCCCTGACGTACACGTACACGCACACGTACAGTGTACACGCTCCTCCGAGCACGTGAGCACGTTTCAGTTTTACGGACGCGAGGGCAGCACGGAGGCCTGGCGACGCCACCACCAGCCCCTCTGCCCCGTCTGGTCTCCGGCGCCAGAGGTAAGGGGCCTGCTGGGGGGGAGGGGCAGCTGCTGCGAGCTGAGGGCCAGGGCGAGCGCTTCCCAGGCACTGCCCCCCCCCGCCCTAGGAGAGCCCTGGCGCCATCCTGTGCTGCTTCACATGTAAGGAAACTGAGGCACAGCTATGAAGAGGAGATAGCTCAGGCCATGTGGGCTTCTCAATGGCCGACAGCAGGGGCAGGGCCTCGGGTGGTGGAGGTCACGCTCCCCAGCCCCCGCACGCCAGGCCTGAGTGTCGGGGGTAGGGCCCAGGCACGCAGGTGGGGCTCCCACCCCACTTTCCACAAGGAAACGAGGGCTGCTTCTCCTCACCGCTCTCGGGCACCTCCTCCCTGGACCTCTCCAGGCAGCTGGGACAATGGCAAGAACTGCCGCAGTTGGGCCTTTGTCCTATGAGAAATGTGACAGCCGGCCAGGTGGCCCGCAGGGCTTGGCTGGGCAGGTCCGAGAGGCCCCTCCTGGCTGCCAGGTAGGTGCAGGTCAGGGAGCCCCGTGCCTCCCACCACAGCTTTTGGGTCCCCCCAGCCTCACCGGGGCCCATGCACTTCCAGGCCGTGGGGTCCAGATTCCCAAATGGCAAAGGAGGAAGGGGAGGGGCTGGGCGACGTCAGCAGCCTCCAAAGTGCTGGGCCAATCGGCAACAAGGCCCGGGAAGGGCCAGCCGCGCCTGCCTCCGCGCCGCGGGCCCAGAGCCTCTGAGAAGACCGCGGCTGTCCCCTTCTGTGTCCTCAGCACAATCGCCCACAACACGACATTCACAGCAATTTGGGCTTTTCCTACTCTTGATTTTAGCCACGAGTCCGAGATGCAAGAGGGCGGCTTTTCCTGGCACGCACCTGCGAACCCCTGCGGCCTCTGCCCACTGCCCAGTTCCAAAGCGGCTTCCACACTTTCAGGTACCGGTGGCAGCCACGCCCCACGTCTCGGCACCCACTCCGGTCTTAGTCCCTTTGTGCTTCGCTGACAGAATACCACAGGACGGGTAATTCATAAACCACAGACATTCACTTCTCACGGTTCCGGACGCCGGGAGTCTGGTGCCAGCTCTTGGCGTCTGGCGAGGGCCTTTTTGCCGTGTCCTCGTGGGCAGAGGGCGAAGGGCAAAGGGGGCCAAGCGGGTCCCCCCTTTGTAAGGGCGCTCGTCTTCTGCATGGGTCGAAGGCCTCATGGGCAGCTTGCCTTCCCAAGGCCCCGCCTCCTCATGCCGGCACACTGGGGGTCGAGTTCCAGCAGGAATTTCGGGCAGACACAAGCGTGCAGACCACGCGAGCCCGACGGTGCACGCGGCACACGGAGACCTCGGGATCTGTCTGCCCCATCCCTCTCTGTCGGCTCAACAGCCGCTGCCAGGAGGCTCTCGGGCCTGAATGGGCCTTAATCTGATCTTTGTCCTGTGCCGCACAACCCAACTCAGGCATTTTATTGGGCCTTTGTCTCACAAAACTTTTTAAAATCCTGACTCTTCGGGCAATTGGCTTTTCTGACCTTGCGATGTTCTGAATTTCTGGGCCGGTCTCCACGCACGTCATCTCTGCTCGCGCGGGCCGTCCTGCGCTCAGGCGCTCCGCTCTGCCCTTCCCGGCAGCCGGGGTGTCCAGCACGTGAACCATGCTCTTTCCAGCTTCCTGCCCCAGGCTACGGGCCCAGGTGTTTGTGTTCTGCCTCCCAGATTGCCAGGAATGTTTTTTACCAAATCTCCCACCCAGCATCACTTGGATCCCTGTTGTTCCAGCCTCCATTGTCCCGTCACCGCGGTACCTGGGCTGCCGAGGCAGTGCCGTGTCATCCGCTCTGGGGAGTTGGTTGCCACAACATAGGCTGGTCCTTCCTGGCTGATCCAGAAGCCAGCTCTTTGGAGTCAGGTGCTACCATGGCAGGAAACGCAGGTTAACAAATACCTGCAACATCTCTGTGGTGCACGCAGCGAGCTGCTTCTGCTCACGGGTCTGGCTCAGCTTGCCTGACTTTGGCAGGGTCATCCCCACACCCGTGGAACATGTCCAGACCAGCCTTGGACACAAGGTGGGGGGAGGACTGGGGTCACCGACACAGCCCATCGTGGGAGGACGGATGACCTGGTGTTTAGGTTAGTAAGTTGCTGGGCCAGGAGGAGGCACATCCAGCCTGGTGTGCCCGTCGATCACAGAGTCTGGGCTGGGAGGGGGAAATAGGGACTGGTGGGCTTTGGGCGGCAGACGATGTGTTTTATGAGCGAGAAGAAGAGACAACACCGTATGTTCACTGCACCGTATCTTCCCCCAGGCAAACAGAAAGCCCAGTGTGGTCACGTGGGGGTCATGTGACTGCATTCTGACCAATGGGGAGCAAGAGGAAGTGATGCAAGCTACTTCCCACATGGTCCTTCCCATTCCAGGGGTGACCTTGAGGCCAAATGGTCCCCAAGCCAGAAGGTGAAGAGCTGCTCAGCCCACGTTAGACCACGCGCAAGTGAAGCGCCTGGGATCAGGGTGTGTCTGTTACGGCCACTTAGCCTCGTTCCTAAGTGTGGTCCCTGGACCAGCCGCGTCGCCTGGGAACGTGCAGAAATGCAGATTCCCAGGCCCTGCCCAGCCCTCCGCAGTCACGGACGCAGGCAGGGCCTCGCGGTGCAGGCGTTTACAGGCCCTCGGGGAGCCCGATGGCTATTCCCACCAAGAAGCACCAAAGACACGGGCAAGAGTGTGCTTAAGGCCAACAACCAGGTGTCCCGGCTGTGCAGACAACGACGTGTGGACAGGAAGCCGTCGCCATGGCTGAGTGGCTCGCCCACGGCAGAGCAGGTGAGCGGGTGGACACAGAGGGAGGATTGGAGCTGGTGAGAGGTTTGGATTCTACATCTCAGAAACAAAGCCCCCAAGGTTAAAAAGGTCCAACAGGTGCCAGGGGGCACAGTGGTGGGGGTGAGGGCTATGGGACGTGGGGGTCAGGGGCCGGGGGGGCCACGGCGTCAGGTAGCCTGTTCCCCCAGGATGGATACGGGAATGGGGAGAAGATGAGCACGAGGTGGTCACGTCCACACCCTGCTGCCTTCTGGCATCAGACGCTGGAGCAGCTCCAAGGACGCCGAGTACAGCCAGTGTTCCCCGGAGGAACGGCCAGGAGGACAAGCACCTGCACACACACAGCCTTACTGCAAGGACTGGCGCACAGTTGCGGAGGCTGAGGATCCCGGGACCTGCAAACGCCCTGATGCACACACCTTCCAGAATGCCCCGCCAGCCGCGGTGGCAGGGGTTCAGTGTCACCTCGACTAGACTAAATGACACCCAGAAAGCTGGTGAGGCATCACGTCTGGGTACGTCTGGGAAGGTGTTTCCAGAAGAGACCGGCATTCGAGTGAGTGGACTGAGTGTGTGTCTCAGTCTGTTTGTGCCGCTGTAAGAAAATACCCATAACTTAGTAATTTATAACACAGAAATTGACTTTTTCACAGTTCCAGAGGCTGGGAAGTCAAAGGTCAAGGCACGGCGGGTTCAGTGTCTTTTGAGGGCCCCAATCTCTGCTTCCAAGATGACACCTCGTTGCCACCTCCTCCAGGGCACTAATGCCTGTCCCCGTGGCAGGTGGTGGGAGCGTGATGCGGGGGCAACTGTCCCCAGAGCCTCTTACACAAGGGCGTGAGCCCATTCACGAGGACGGAGCCCTCACGCCCTCATCGCTTCTGGAGAAGCTCCACTGCCGAGGTACCACGTTTCAATGTGAATTTTGGACGAGGCACACTCAGGTCACGGCAGTGACGAAGGCCTGCCTCGCCCGGGGTGGGTGGCCACCGCTCAGCAAGCCTTGGCCCCGGTAGAGGAAAAAGGCCGAGGAAAGGCAACTTGTCCTCCCTCTCCCCGGGGGCAGGGACGCCTGTGCTGTCCTGCACTGCCCAGACAGCAGAACCCAGGCTGGTCCAGCCTTTGGACTGAGGCTGCACCCGCAGCTCCCCACGCTCTGGGGCCCTGTCCGCGTCACCGCTTCCCGGGCCCTTCAGCTCGCGGACGGCGCGTCTGGTACTTCTCAGCCCCATAACCGCGTGAGGCAGTC
>NW_012149474.1:1768146-1778845 GCF_000956105.1 Propithecus coquereli
CACCTACCTGTCTACCTACCCACCTATCCATCCATCCATCTCTAGCTAGCTATCCGTCCACCTACCTATCTAGACCCTATTTGCTCTCTCTGGAGCACCCTGACTAATACAGACTGAAATATAAATAAAAGTAAAAAAGTTTATTTTATGTTTTCAGGACAGAGAGAATTCGAGACAGAGGGGAAGGCGGGGAGAGAGCAGGGAGACGTCGTGGTGTCCTAAAGAAAGAAAAGGGGTGTCCGCAGCCAGCCCGGGTGCCTTGCTGATTTTAAGGGGGACAAAGAGAGAAAAAAAATAGTGACATCCGTCAGTTGATAACAAAAGCGGCAGCAGGCGGATAATAAACATTGTAGGGATGTCAAAGTCCAGGAGTTGGTTTTTTGTCTTTTTTCGGAGCAGGGGTTATCACAGGAGATGTGACTTTGTCCTCGAGATACAGCTGAGGCTATAGCTTGCTTTTCTGTTGTTTATTTAGGAATTTTGTAAAAGCAGATCTTTAAAAAAACAATTTCAAAAGAGATTTATATTTTTATCTCTGTTGCGTTCATTTAGCTTTTTTAGAAGTTGTGTAAGGTAGAACTCCTGTAGGGTTCCTGTTAGTCAGACGATTCCTAGGACTGGTCTTTAGCCGTTATTGGGGAAATTTGGGGGTTAGGTATTTTTCTATGTGGGGTTAGGTATTTTTTTGTTGTTTTTGTACGGCTGCCCCTTTTATTTTCTTCTTTTTTGATTAAAATTTAATTTCTATTTAAAATGAATTCAGAAAATTGAGGATTAGGGGTGGAGCTGTTTTTTTTTAAACTATTTTTTGTTGACCGTGGGTGGAGCGGCGGCCCTCCCTCCCTGACAGTTTACTTGGATTATCAAGGGGGGGATTGAAAATGGACGGTGTCGAAAGCTGCGTTCGAGGGGGAGGGGGCTTTGTTGGAGAGACGCAGCTGGGGCTTGAATCTGGTTTTGCATAAATGTTATTAGACAGTGGAGAATGCAGGGTCGGAAAATGAGGCCAAAAGCAGAAACACAAGGGGCCTAATAAAGGCGCTAACCGAGAGAATTAGGACTAAACATGGATTTTAAAATCTCACCAGTCGACGCTGTCAGATGGTGTCTGTTTATGGAGTGCATTTGTCCTCTTTAGAATGTTTTTAAGGTGAGTTTGTATTTTTTTTGACTGACTGATAAAGAAATAGGAAATTTTCCTAGCACCGTATACGTGTCTCCCTTATTTTCAAAGACGATCTCTGTGTAGAAAAGACTGAATTAAGTAAATCAGCGGCGTCAGCAGCAAGTCCAGCTACGATTCCAATTACTGCAAGTGCAACAGGCGTGGCGCGCGGCATGAGGGTAAACGGCAGAGGCGGTGTCGTCGACCAGAGCGGGGTCGGGAGGCGAGCGCGCCGGAGCACGGCTTCCAGCCCAGTCGGCTGGGGGGCGCGGATGAGCATTTGATCCATAAAGAGAGTAAGTTTGATTGCTGGGATTTAGGCAAATATCAGCGGGTACATTGAAATAAGGTCTCGTAAGGTGGTCCCTAAAGTGTTCTGTGCCTTGATACGCGGACGCTAGAGCCATGTTAGCCAGTGGAGGCAAGCATGAGGCATATTTAGGAACAGTGGGGGGGGTTCTGTGCCCAGCCGAGAGAAGGAACAGTAGGGTTCCATCCCACTCCGTACGCCCGGGAGGTTTTAAGTTCCTGACATTCCTGGCAGTTGATATTATCAGGTTGGAACCAAAAGTTATGTCCCTTAAAGGGGCACGATCGCAGAGGTGGGGACAAATGGTATTTTCGGAGCAACCTGTTTGGGTCCAGTTGGTGGTAACATCATGGGGTTTAGGAAAGTATGTGCGTGAAAGGAATCCGAGTAGGCACTGCGACCCAACTCGGTTAGGAGACAACTGGAAAGTGTGATCGCAGCCTGGGAGCCGTCAGAGAACTTCCCAGCAAAGGGCCCGGGCGAGATGAACTATCAGGCACAGGGGAGCTTGCTGCACAGTGAGACTGAGGGGACGTTGTTCCCTGGAGATTAAGCTTTGCTCTATTGTGCAGAAGGCTTGGGAGGAGCCAGTCTATTTCGAGTCAAGCTACTGGGTTCATAGTGGACCCCATGCTATCAGAGTAGGAGAGATTACACAGGGCTCTGGCTGACTCCACTCACGAGGTGGGACACTGGGACAAGCGCCTTTTGTGGAGAGAGATTAGCGCATATCCAACAGTTTGCACAGGATTGAGAAGGGTCAGCAGTCTTAAGGAGGCGGAGGGCCCCTTGGACCATAGGCAGAGAGGGATGCTGTATTGTGCCCGCGGTGGGGGTGGGAAAAGTCATACTATTCTTGTGGTCCCAGCACGGGCAAGAGGGGACTAAGCCTCGTACCTGCGCTAGGCAGAAGTGTGAGAACAGCACGCTGTGCGTTCACCACTGCACAGCAACGCTCACGATGTTGAAGCTCAAGTTGAGTAAATCAGAGTCTGGTGTCCGTGACGGGCTGGACTTTCAGGGAGTTCGCCGTGGTGGAAGCAGGTTCTGGAGGGTCTGTAGGGCTGAGTCTGGAGAGACGACTCTCGGACGGGATTCCCAAAGCTCAGCCATAGTGGTGGAAGCAGCGAGAATTATTCAAAATGTTGAAGGGGGCCCAGCTCGTTCTGGGAAATCTTTGAGTAAAATCTAGTCTCTAGGCTGTAAGCGTTGCGGTCCCTTTAAGCAGCTGTCCAGTGACTTCTGCTGCGGCAGGTGGGGACGGCAGGTAGGTGCCAGGTGGGGCGGAGAAAGACGACAAGGGAACCAACCCAGCTTACTAATTCCATTTCTTAAAATCAGTCTTTACAATTTTATATGTGTGATAGCCCTTAGGCCTAGAGAGGATGAATAACGCTGGGCCCAGTGGAATTTAATAGTTTAAATCCTGAAGATAACTTCGTTATTTATTTAATACTTCAGTGGCTTTGGAAAACAAAGCAAGAGAGTGACTTTTAAATAAAAGTCATAAAAACATTTTTAGTTCTTTCCATAACATTTTTCTAAAGAAGCAAATCTTGGACGGCAGCTGATTACAAACTGCTGTTTAGGAAGAATCAAAGTGAAACAACAACCTTCCGTGGGTGGCAACAATCTCAGTCGTCAGCGTTTCAGACGTAAAGGAGACTTGGTTATGTCCGTGGCACCCAATGTAGTATATATAATTATTACTGATAATATGTATCAAGGCCTACTAGAACTTTAGGAATCTCACACAGCCTTGGGGCAGATGTTTATAATATGTTCATATAAATATAACTCAAAGAAAGTTAAATACCATTTTATATTTGACGATGCCTTTCTGTAGGGTCTAACACACCCGTAAGCCTGATAAGTTTTTTCTGGGGCTTCTAGTGTCCCCACTATTAGAAGCTAATTTGAGGTTAAAAACACAAATCCAGAATTTTGCTCTTAGAAAGCCCGTCAGACATTATAGGTCTAAAACATTTGTTTAAATAGAATCACAGGCCACTTCTAAAACAGTGGCTATCATTTACCCAACAGTGACAGTCTTTAGAAGACTCCAAGGGCAATGCAGATGGTTATACGGGTATAAACTTTGACCCTCAAAGTTTCGTAGTGGTTAAAACCCAACAAAAACAACACAGGGATTATTTTGACAAAGCATAAAATCTTGTGTCTCTCAGGCCAGTCACCAAAGAGGCAAAGAAAATTTTCTACAGCATGACTATCACCGATGGCCATCTCCTGCGTAGCTACTTTCATTGATGTATTAGTTATGACCTTAAACATTCAAACTTTAATAATTTTACAACTAGTTTCATGTATCAAAGGTTACCAAGGTCACGTGAACTAAAAGGCATTTGAGTTCTTTCAATGTTCTTAATAAAATTTGATGTAATATTTTTTTCTTTAAGCCGATTCATCAGAGCTCTTTTGCATGTTTTGGTAGTGACACATCACACACACATGACATACAAGGACACGCAAGTGTACAGACATATAGAAGTAGACAATCTTAGGCGGGACAAGGCAGAAAGTCCTATAGTTTGAAAGCTCGGAGCATCCCAGGGAGAAGTTGCGCATAAAATTTCAGTTAAGCTTCTTCCAGAAGTCAGAGGGAGGAAGCCGTAAGATCTTCTCCCCGTGGGGTAGCCGGGAAGCACTAAAGGGCGGGCAAAGCCGCGTCTCCCAGCTACGGAGAAGTGTGGGATACACAGGGGTCGCATTTTACCTTTCACTCCGACGACGACGGGGGTAGGAGAGGGAAACAGGCCCTGAACATTCGGGAAGAGCAGGGGACGTGGCTCCCGTGTTCTTGCCTGTGCCAGAGAGTCACCTAAGGCTCGGCCATCCTATCGTGTCGAAGCTGAGTCTGTTCCGAAGCCTGACATGCCGTCAGACTGAAGCAGTTTCCGAGGGTCCGTGGGTGTGGAGGACGCCCGTTCGGGGGGCAGCCAGGTCCGGAACGCGGGTGGGAGCTCCCGTTTTGGGAAGCGGCCACTCGCTCTTCCAGTGCCCTTCCTTTGTCAGAGGGCACACGGTCCTGGCAGAGCCCGTTTCCTGGGCCATTTTACTCCAGGGACCCAGTTGGTGACACCTAAGGCAGGGTGCCGTTCCCGGAGAGGGTCGCAGTCCTGATGTCCTCTTGCCTGAGCCCCCAGGGCTCCTCTCTGTCTCTGGGGAGCTTCTTTGATGGCCCAGCCGCCATCTGAAAGCCTGTTCTGCTTTCAGGGCTGCTGTCAGTCCACCCTCTTTTCCTCTCGCCCCTGCCCGTACCGGTCATGAACGACGTGGAGGCCAGGTCTAAAGTTCCACTCGTGGAATCTGAGGCCCCTTTTCAAGTTCTTGAAGCTTACGCTGAGTATTGGGGCCGACGGGGAGATGAAGTGCTTTGCCAAGATGGACTGTCCCTCCCTAGTGTCAGGGTCTCGATTACTAAAGAGGAGACTGACTGCCGACAGGAAAAGGGCTGGCATTGCACGCTGGCTTCCCCCATCGGGGTGCCTGTGGACTCCGCCTTCTGACCCGCAGCCCCCAGAAGGGAGCTGGTGTGCAGGGGAGGGAGTCCGGAACGGCCCGCGCAGCCGTGGCCAGGGGAGGGAAGTGGGGACGGAGAGGAGGAAGGAGGGACGGGGACCCGAAAGAGAAACACCACCTAGGAAGTGAGGCTGGGAGAGGGGCGCAGGGGTGAGAAGTGACACGAGGCAGGCGGGGCGAAGGCCGGGGCATCCAGCGGGTTCAGAGACAGTTTGAGGGTTGGGACTGTAGACCCCTCGCCAGCCAGCAGCGACAGAAGGGCAGGTAGCCTCACGCAGAGATCCACTCTCGGGCCAAGTTTCCCGGTCATTTAATTTACTGGACGTTTGGGATGGGGTCAGTGAGTCCCAAAGTTCTGACCGAATGTTGCCCATGACGGCAACTAGGAGAAAGAAAAGGACGTTTTAGGGAGGATCATATGTGGAAATAGAAGAAGTCTGAGAGGCTGTCCCCAACGCAGATGACCGCTGAAGGTCTGATCAGACATCAGGCGTCCCCTGAAGTCGCACCAAAACCTAGTGATCTGGCCAGAGAACGGGCATCCCCGAACTATGACTCAGATTGTGACCTTGAAATCTTCCCCGTAGCCGGGCGCCCCTGGGTCTGGGTGAAGACTGATGGGCAGTGTCCCTCCAGGCCGCCCTCCCGCGTGGTAGACCCAGCGCTGGGCTTCCCTTGACCAAACAAGAAGGCTGCCACTCTCCACCTCGTGCACACGACCGTTCCCCAAGTTTCCAGAGACCGAGCGACTCACCGGGTTCCGAAGGATTTGAAGGCACCGAGAGGTGTCCGAGGAACTGCGCAGAGGAGGGAGCAGTTTCGAGACTGAAGCAGCTCCCCGTCCGAGGCGGAGGAATGAGAGAATGCGACGGTTCCCTCAGTCACGGCGAAAAGTGACTTCTCCCCGCGTGGAGGCAGAGAAAAGTCCCCGGAGTAGGTGCTCACGGCGCAGGTGGAGAAATATTTCTCACTCAGAGACTAAGACATAAAAGTAAAAAAGTTTATTTTATCTTCTCAGAAGGAGCAAGAGAATGAGAGAGTGAGAGGGAGAGAGAGGGAGAAAGAGAGAAGGGTGGAGGGGGAGAGAGCAGGGAGATGTCCTGGCGTCCCAGAGAAAGAGAAGGGGTGCCAGCAGCGAGGCCACGTGGCTGGCTGATGTTAGGGGGGATGCAGAGAGAAAAACTAGCGATGCTGTCAGCTGATAACAAAAGCGGCAGCAGGCAGATAACAAGAACTGCAAGGATGCCAAAGTCCAAGACTTGGTCTCCTGCCCTTCCTCCGAGAAGGATTATCGCAGGAGACGTGACTTCGTCCTCAAGACACGGTCAAGGCTGTACCTCGTTCTGCTGTTTGCTCAGCAACTCTGTGAAAGCAGATTCTCAAATAAACAATTTTGAAAGACAGAGACTTACATCTCTTTGCTGTTCATCCGGCTTTTTCAGAAGTTGTGCAAAACAGAACTCCTGCAGGGTCCCTGTTGGTGACAGAACTCAGGACTGATCTTTGACTGTGACTGCGGAAATTCTAGGATTGGGCATTTTACTGCTGTCTTTGCAAGGCCTTTTAGCACAAGGCAGAGAATCCAGCTTAACTCCTGCGTGTGGACATGCAGTTGTGCCAGCAACGCTTCCGAAAAGACTGTTCTTTCCCCCATTGGACGGTCGTGGCACCCTCATCAGAAAGCAGCTGACCATAAATGTGAGGGTTTGTTTCTGGGGTCTCGCTTCTATTCCGTTTATATGTCTGTCCCTCCGCCAGTCCCACGCTACCTCGGCTACCGTAGCTTTGCAGCAAGTTTGCGTCCGGACACGTGTGTCCTCCAACTTTGTTCTTCCCTTTCGAGGTTGTTTTGGCTGTTCTGGGGCCTCGCATTTGCATATGGATTTGGGGACCAGCTTATAAAAAGCCAGCTGGGGTTTTGACAGAGATTGGATCTATCTGCAGATCAGTTTGGGAGTATTGCCACCTTAACAATAGAAGTCTGCTCCGTGACCGTGACATGTGTTTCCATTTAATTAGACCTTCTTTGATTTCTTTCAACAATATTTTGTAGTTTTCAGTGTACAAGTCTTACACTTCTTTTGCTCAGTTTATTCCTACGTAGTTTGTTCTTTTTGCTATTTTGTTAGAAATGGGATTGTCTTCTTAATTTTATTTTTGCATTGTTCATTGCTAGTGTACAGAAATGAAATCGATTTTTGTATGTTAATCTTGTATCCTGCCACATTACTGTACACATTTATTAGTTTTAGTAGGTTTAGTGGATTTCTTAGGATTTTCTGTATACAATATATGATAAGCAAATAGAGAGTTTTATGCCTTATTCCATCTGGGCTGCTACAATAGAATACGATAGACCGGGTGTCTCATAAGCAACAGAAATGTATTTCTCACGGTTCCGGAGGCTGGGAAGTCCAAGATCCAGGTGCCAGGAGATTTGGTGTCTGATGAGGGCAGCTTCCTGGTTCACAGACAGCACCTTCCTGTGTCCTCAGGCAGTCTGTAGGGCCCCCTTTAGGGCACTAATCCAACTCATGAGGGCTCTGCACTTGTAACCTAACCCCCTCCCAAGGCCCCACTTCCAAATATAATCACCTTGGGGGTTAGGATTTCAACAAATGAATTTGGCGGGGACATAAACGTTCAGACCATAGCATTTTACTTATTCCTTTCCAGTATGGGTTCCTCTTACATATTTTTCTTGTCAATTGCCCTGGCCAGAACCTTTAGCACAACACTGAACAGAATTGGAGAGTGTTCACCCCTATCTTGTCCCAATCTTGGGGGGAAAGATTTCAGTCTTTCAGTATCGACTGTGACCTTAGCTGTGGGCTTTCCACCGATGCCCCTATGGGGGGGACATTGCCTTCTATTAATATTTCTAGCGAGTTAAGTGTTTTCATCGTGAGAGCGTGTTAGGTTTTGTTGGGTTGCTTTTCCTTCATCTACTGCGATGATCGTATGGTTTTGTTCTTTATGCTACTAATGTGATGTATTACTTTGATTGCTTTTTGGATTTTAAACTCTCCCCTCCTTTTTAAATATAAAGCTGTCCCACTCCCTGCCTGCCTTTGAGTCTCTGCCAAACACAAGTGACAGTGGACGACTCCCTTGCTAGAGCAAGCTCTGCACGAACAGCCTCCGCTTGTTCTCAGGTGGGGCTCTGCATGGATGTCCACGGGAAGTCAAGGCACGGGGGCTCCGTAACGGCCCCCGCGACAGAATGTGTGCTCCTTGGGGGCAGGGAGTCACCAGTCCCTGGACCTCTACCAGGCAGAGGCGTCTCCTGGGCAAACATCATACGCGACGTAAAGGAGCCAGTGACCTCGTGCCTCCCACAGGCCAGGCCCCGCTCCAGGTGCCGTGGGCATATTGCTGCCCTTCACCTGCCCTACAGATGGGGAGACTGAGGAACCAGCCCACGGCACTTGGAGGGGAAGAATCCTAGACAGCCCAGCAGCCCTACTGCCTGGGGCAGGCAGCCCTCTCAGGGCCTGCCCAGCAAGGGGAGCCCCTCATTGGGCTCCCCTAACCCAGGCACGACTGCCAGGCAAGCCCTCTCCCCCCTTTCTCCCTCATCCTCTGCCACAGCCCACCTTTGTCCACAGCATCCTGGAGCCAGGAAGGAAGCTCCACTAGGCCCACCTGCGCCCCCTGGGTGCCCACTTGCCCCAGAATGACAGTGACACAATCATGGCATTGTTGGTCAGGGTCCCCCAAGGTCCTTGTGAGGTCAGGCTGGTGTGCCGCTGGGAAGGACACCTAAAATGTGGGCTCACAGGTGCCAGCCCTGCCAGGTGGTCCCATAAACCCTCCAAGCCCGACCTTCAGCGAGTCTCCAGGGACCTGTGGCCGGTTCCAGCTGCTGCCCCACCCCGTTCAGTCCAGAAGTCGCCCTGCTGTGGCCCACTCTGGCCTTCAGGCCCCAACGCCGGCCCACCCGCCTGCCCAACTCACCGTCTGCCGGGCCCACTGCCCACCGACTCACCGCCCGCCTGGCCTCAGCATCTGGACCTCTCCCCTGCTCTGTCTGCGCCCAGCCCAGCCTCCTCTCTGCTCCCCCAGCCTCACCCCTCAGCCTGGAATGCTCCTCCCGCTCTGCCCGGCTGCTGCTCCAAGCCCACACTGCAGGGGTGCCCCGTGTCCTCTTTCAGGCATCCTAGGAATTCCCTCCCTCCAGAGTGGATATGACGGGCATGACACCTGTCCCCCCCCCAGAGCCTGGGGTCCTCAAGAGGAGGGGTCCGGTTGCCTGGCTTCCCACAGCCAGTGCCTGGAACAGCGCCTGGCACACAGCAGGCACCGCTACGTATCTGACACATGACTGAAGAAGGGGCAGAATAAGCAGGCCGTGGGCCGGCATGACCTGCTTTGGAGGCTGGCGGACCAAGGACACCGTGTGCATGGATCTGCCCCCTCCTCCCACTCCCTGAGGGTGAGGTCACTGTCTCCCTGCGCCTCCCCCTGCCGAGGATACAGCCCACACCTCTCGGGGGCAGTGTTCTCATCACGGGGGACAGCAGGTGCCCAGGACATCACCGAAACGCTTCCCCACACTAGAGGCCTTTTACACAAAAAGAATCCTTGCAAACCCCCAAGGGAACACTTGAGTTTCTTTTCTCACGATGGCACTCCGCGAGCACAACACGTGAAACTGGGTATCAGCTTGCGCTTGTAGTTCTATGGCAAGCGTTAAGACAAAACAAATTTACAAATTAATCACCAAGAAAACAGATGATTCCCGCAGAGCCGCTCTGGCCAGCATTAGCTACTGGCCACTCAAGGCTATTTAAATTTAAGCTATCAGGAAACACAAGGAAAAATTCAGTTCCCTGTGGCCGCACTCTGGTGGCCGGTGGCCACTGTGCCGGAGAGTTGCCAGACCAGACACGCCCGTCACTGCCATTCTGCCAGGCAGCGCAGGACGGGCGATGCTTTGCTCAGAGGGACCGCAGCGTGGTAAGGCACAGCTCTCCGGACCTGGCCCCCCAGGGGAGCCCCTGCCCACGAAGCAGCCCCAGGGCCCATCAAGTTTCCTGGGGAGGACGTGGAGAACCTTCACTGTGCGCCACTGAGGGCGTTCGCCCCTTCACCCTGGGAAAAAGCGCCCTTCAGTCCCTCAACCAGGCGCCACGTGCTCACCGGCCCAAAGCGGCCAGAGTGCGGGGCTGGCATCCGGGGGTACACAAGCCAGCCCGTGTTTGGGGTCAGCAAGTCACCCTTTCCACGGGACAAGGGACCGGCTGCCTGTAATCGCGTTCTAGGACCGTCACGCGGACACCCCCGCTGACTCTCGGGGCCTCGTGCCTACCCAGGCTCCCACCCGCAAGAGCGCTGCAAGCAAAGCGTTATCTTTGCAAAGCCATACGCCGGTGCATCACCTTCTCCAGGGATCCCTCCCCGATTGTCCACGGCGCCTGAGACGAAGGGCTGCGCTTCCGGGCAGACGCTGCACTGTCCTCAGCCACGGCCCCACAGCCACCCCCTCGGGGGCTCAGAGGACAGCAGCTCGGGGTCGCCTCCCGTCCCCGCACAGTGCACCCAGGCCCGAGGCCGCAGCCGCGGCGTAGGTCCCGAACCCCGAAGTGCTCGCGCTGCGCCAGGGCGGTTGGGGCGCCCCCGCGCCCGGGCGGCGGGAGGAGGGGCGGCCGGGGCGGGGCCTGCGGGGGGCGGGGCGCGGCGGC
>NW_012149474.1:1779490-1803940 GCF_000956105.1 Propithecus coquereli
GGGGACCACCCGCTCCACGGGGCGAAGGGGGGCTCGAGGGCGGGACTTCGGGCGCCCCGCCCCCATGAGCTCATCAGGGCCACCGCCCCTGGATGGGGGGGACGCGCACTCTCCGCCGGAGCCCTGGGGACCGTCCGCCCCACTCTTCCCCCATCCCAGCCCACCCTCCAGTCTGCTGTCGCCACCCTGGGGACCGCCCTGAGGATCGGGCTTCGGGCGGAGCGCGCGACAGGGAGTTCACGGCGCCCGGGATGTCCCGCGTGCTGGGGTGCCTGCACCATGGTGGCCTCGTTTCCTGGGAACCGCCTCCCTCTCCGCACCCAGACAGATTCCAGCCCTGGCCTCGCCCCCAAGGGAGGTTGGGGGGCTTTAAAGGGAGGGGGCTGGGCGGTTCTGAGTTGGCACAAGGCAAAGGATGGCCCCAAAGACCTGTGGGTCTCCGAGCACCGGGGCCTGCTTCCCGGAGCGGGTGCCCAAGTCTCCACTGCGCAAGGCGGCGCCCACGCGTGGGTCCTCTTTGGGCGCCAGCTTGGGTGCAGGACGGTCTCCTGCCGGGAGTTGCTCTCCATTGACCCGTCTTCCGGACCGGGACGTGATTGATGGGGCTTTTGCCTTTTGTTTCCATTTCCTGTCAGCGTTGGAGTTGGGGATGGGGTGGAGAGTCCTCTTGGCCTGGAAGGACTGAGTGGCTGTGCCCCGCCTCCGCTTGGCTGGGCCCCTTGCAGTGACCACAAGCGCCTCCCGGGCCCCCAGGCTGCCGTCCCCTTCCCATGGGGGAGTCGGGTAGTCGACGAGCCCGTGGACCGTGTATTTCTCTAGTTGAGGCAGGGAGGGCAAACTTCTGAAATGGCCCCCGGAGCCGTATGTGGCACTGGGGACATCTGTTTTCCATCTGGACTGCTGAAGACCCCAGTGTGGATCATCAGAGGGGGCAGGACCGAGACGGGACTGGACTCCCAGCTGAGAGTGGAGTCGGGGATCACACCACACCTTACCAAGCCCCCCTTGCCGCACGGCCCGCCTGGGGACACCAGTGGGACGTCACTGTGGCCACTGCTGTGCCCTGGGAGTGGGAGCAGCGAGCTGGCCGGGGTGGGCTTACCGTGCCCAGGCGTGGCCCTGGGGCCTGGGCTGCAGAGGCGCACGCACCAGTGCCGACTAGCATTTGCCTGTTTCTGCCCAGGCTAGCGGGACGCCCCTCTGCTGGCTCTGCCCAGGCCCCTAAAGGAGAGCAGGGTGTGGGGCAGACAGCTGAAGCGTAGGCGGAGGAAGGGACTTCTCCAGAAGTGGGTTTTTGCCCTCTTGTCAGTACGGTGAGTCCCTCCCACCTGCCCAGCTGGGAGGTCTCCTGGGTAACTCCCCTGGGAGCTTGTCCTGCCCAGGCTGGTAGTTTCCATCAGCTGGGGTGGAGGCCAACACATCCCATCCCCAGGCGCTCTTGACTTGAGGCCGGCCCCTCCCCCCAGGGGCCCGCCCAGTGCAGAGCATTGAGAACTGCTTCCGGCCGCAGTCCCCATGGACCCACCACCCACGTGGGCCCTGCCTAGCCAGGGCTGAGCAAGGTGGTGCTGGCGGCCACCACCCTGATGGAGCCCCCTCTGCCCCTGGCATCACAGAGCTTGTCCTGTGAGAGCTTGGTGCCAGGGGGTTAGGCCTCGGTGAAGTCCCTACCCCATTACTCTGATCCTGGGCCTCAGCTTCCTCTCCTCCAAAGTGGGGTCCTCAGGGCCCCTGTCTCTGGGGCTGTTGGATTAGCTAATGCCCTAAGTGCTGACTGAGGGGCTTGGCAGGGAGGGCTCAGGAGTGGATGTTGGCATGGCGTCCAAAGGGAACTCGAAGCACCTTGGGGAGCGGGTTGCAGGAGCCCTGCAGGGCCTGGAGGACCTGGGCTGTCCTAGACATGGTGCGTGCTGGGCTGTCCGGACAGGAGGAGGATGCCAGAGGAAGAGGTCGACAGTGGGTGTCTGGATGGGGCACTTTTTAAAAGTTCCGTTTTAGAGAGAAAAATGCTTCCCCGTTTTAGAGAGGAAAATCCTTCCTCCGCTTCCCCTGTTGGAGGAGGCGGAGGCATCAGAGGCAGCCCGTGCACTGATGCACACGCTCACCTGTGCACACAGGCTCACTCACACTCCCTGGCTCTCCCTCCACGAACCCTGGGCAATGTGCACCCGGCCTGCCCTGGCGAGAGCCTGCTTTGGGGTCCAGCGGCCTCCTTCCTGGGAGTACATGGCTGGGAGGCAGGGGCTAGGGCAGGGAGACAGTGCAGAGGCCCTGGCTGGGCAGCATGGAAATCCCATCCCTGGGGGCGGTAACCAAGACCTGGACAGACAGCTGGGGGCAGGGCAGGAGAGCCAGGCGCCTGGCCTGCATGAGCCTCACTGCCACATCTGCGAAATGGGTATGATAATAGCCTTCTCCCTGCGGGCTGGCCAGGGAGTGCATGAGAGTTGCCACCATTCCTTGTGGGGAGAAGAGCAGCGTCCCCCGCCTGGGACTGGCCGCTCCTCCAACCTAACATGGCTGGTGGCCGCCGTCGGCGAGACCCGGCCAGGAAGGAGACCGATTAGAAGCCTTGCTAACTGGCATTTAATTCTGGCTTCCAGACAGCACATGACTGTCTGTCACTTAGCAAGTCTGTCACCATCCTTTTGGGAGAGGGGCTGCAACCCAGGCGTCCCTGGGTGGGGGTGGGGACTTCCTGTGCCTGGTTTCATGGAGTTGGGGGGAGTGGACTTTCCCCCAGGCTGTCTGGCTGCCCAGCTCTGGGGAAACGGCCCAGGCCAGGCCCATCGAGAGAGGAAGTCTGTGGTTTGTCTCTAGGACAGACTGGCCCAGTGCAGGTGTTTAAGCAGGGAGGGGTTCAGGCCTCGAACAAGGAGCTGGGTGGCCTGAAACCCTGGCCACCCTCCTGGCTGGCTCTGCTCTGGTCCCACATGTTGCCTACCCTCCCTTCTGGTACCAGAGCTGGTGCCCGAGAACCCCAGTTCCTTCCCTGGGTGTGAGGGGCTGGCTCCCACCCGCACCCAGCCCCAGGTCAGCTCTACCTGCAGAATAGAGCCCACCCCATCCTCGTAACTGTCTCCCAGCCCAGACAAGGACACACCCCACCCCCCATGCCCGGTCTCAGCACCTGAAATCCGGTCAGGGGAGCCTCCGTTCATCAACCTAATGAGGCTTGGACCCAGGCGCCCGAGGGAGGGAGCAGGTCGGGGTTCTGGAAGGACCCTGGGTAGGGGTGGGGCTAGGGAGAGGCCCAGGGGCCCCTCGCTCTGGCCCTGACCCCCTGTGACCCACACAGTGCTGGCTGCTTCCAGTCTTGGAGGTGCCCACCTTGATCCCGGGACCCCTCTTCTGCACAGAGAGCCAGTCTTGCCCCGAAATGGCCCCCAGCGGCCTTCGCCTCTGAGTCATTCCGTCTGTGCAGTGAGATGGGGTGGGACCCGCCTGCTGGGCAGCTTCCAGAAGCCTCTGTACTTACTCAGCGCCCCCCACACAAACACTCTGTACTTCTGGGCCTAACCTAAGAAGCCTCTGCACCAGTGGGCTGTAGGGCAGGTGCTGAGTCATAGGAGACCACTTGGGGGTCCTCTGGGCAGGCCCCCAGGCGGGGCGGCTCCCTGTGCAAGGGGGGGCCAACAGCTGGTTGTCAGGCCTCACTCCGGGTGCCCTGGCACCTGCCCCCCAGGGGCAAGATCTGGCAAGGGCTGGGTGAGGGGCTCGGACCTGGTAAGTGCTTCGAGCCGGTGGTGAGGGTGCCCCAGCAGGGGGCCGAGAGGGCCGGTCGTGGGGGTCTGAGCGCCGCGCAGGCCCGGGAGCCCGGGGCTCACGCCCCCACACCGACTGCCTCGCCCCCCCCGCCAGATGCGCGCCTTTTACTAGCGTGGAAAGTGAACGCCTCCCTCTTTCTGTCTGTCCCCGAGTACTGAGGTGAGCGTGGAAGGCAGGAAGGCTCGGGTCACTGTGCCTCGTGGGGGGGGGCAGGTGACGGGTGGCCCCCCAGGGCCCACATCGGCCTGGGTCGTTAACTTCTCCGGGGCGAGTCCGGGTGCCCTGTAACGGCTTTCCTGGGGCCGTTGCTTGTGGTTAGGCACCGCGGTCGGCTCTGTGCCGCAGCTGACAGCGAGCTTGGGGGCTGCTGGGGGCACTCTGGCCGGGCCGGGGCGGTTGTCAGTGCAGGTCCCAGGCCGCCTGCCCTCCCTGGGCTCCAGTCATGGGGGCTGGGGCCTGAGCCCGGAGCTCCGGAGGGGGGCCCAGGAGCTTCCGAGGGGCAGGGGTTTGGGAGGCACAGACTCCCTCGTCCCCCCCAGGGTGAGGGGGGAGCTCACCGCCTCACAGCGTCCTGCTCCCCCAGTCCTGCCCTCTGTCCCCGAAGCAGCACTCCTCTGTGCCAGGCGGGCACTGGGCTGGGAGCCGACCCTGCTCTCTCCAGCTGTGCTGGGGTGTTCTCAGGGTCACTGGGGTGATAAGGAAACTGAGGTTCCCAAGTGACAGCAGGAGGAGGTGGCTGAAAACCAGAGCCACTGCCTGGAGTGTCCTGGTGTCCTCACCCGGGTGGGAGTAGGTACCAGCCCTGGGCCAGGCAGTGCCTGGCGGCCTCCCAGGTGCTGCTGCCGGGCAGAGACACTCTGGGCTCCCTGGGACTCTTCCACCCGCTCACTGGTCCCTGCCTGAGACACACCCACCTCCTGTCACCTTCCCTGGGGGTGCTGGCCTGCCCAGACCTCTTCCTTTGAAGCACACGGCTCTGGGGGCGCCGGCCACACCCCACAGCTGCACTGTGCCCTTCCCAGCAGGTCTGTGTCCGCGTGGGCCCCCTCGCAGGGCCCAGGGGCAGGGGGCTTCCCAGAGGAGGGGCAGGTGCAGGTGGGGGAGCAGGTGTGGGGTCTGGCCTGGAAGGGGCCTGGTGCTCGGGTACCTGTGCCCACCCCCAGCCCGGAGAGGTAGCGGAGTGTCCCCAAGCCTGTGCTCACCTCCTGGCCCTGCGGGAAGTGATTCTCACGTCCTCTGGCCAGCGGGTCCCAGAAAGGCCAGCGTCCTCGCCTGGCACCTATTTTTAGATGCTGGGACAGGCGGCTTCCTGAGGCCAGGGGCCGTGTGAGTGGAGCTTCCCTTCCTCACCGAGGTGAGGATTCCTGCTCTTCCCTCCACACTTCCTTCCCGCCTGGGCCCCATCGCTAGGGCAGCTGCTGCTTCCGGGGAAGGTGGGGGCGGAGTGAGGGGTTGGCCTGCAGGGACCCAGCTCCCCTCCCCCACAGCATCGGTACCTACACCCCCGGTGCTGGAGCATCCCATCCTGAAAGCATCCTGGCCGGGACTCTTCCCTCTGGCTTGTCCCAGCGTCCCTGAGGGGACTTCCTCCCTCCTTCCCGTGTCCGGCCCTCCCTGTCCTCCCAGGGAAGGGCCCCCAGTCCCCCAGCACCTCACACTGGCCGAGCCAAGTGGGCACTTTCTGTGCATTTCCCAGCACGAACCCACACCCCCCAGGTGGCAGTGGGGAGGCGCAGGGCCTGCAGCCCCCCAGGCCCGCAGTGCGCCCCCTGCCTGGCAGCCCCTCTCTCCAAGAGCATCGAGGCTGGGTCTGGCCTAGAGACTTGGGGGCACTCAGCTGCTGCTTGGGGGCAGGGGCGAGCCTACACGTGCCATCCTGGTTCCCCCGGATGTGTGGGCAGGACGCGGGGCGACCACTTGGCCTGGCTGGTGGGGGCGACCAGATCCCCGTCCCTCGCTGAGGCCGTGGGCATATGTGCTGGAGGGCAGTGCCCCTGGCCCCGCAGCACCTGGCTGTCCGGGCTCTGGGGGGACAGTGGCGGCTGGCACAGGAGGGGCTGTCCCAGGCCTGCCCGGGCAGCGCCCGCTCCCTCTGCTCCCTCATGGCGGCTTTTGGAATGTGCAGACAGGCTGGGCAGGAACCCTGCGTGCTTGGCAGCCGCTGGCCAGAGCTGCTCTGTTATTTATTAATTCTCAGGAGGGAGGAAGAAGCAAACAGAAACAGAAACAGAATCCTTGCGGAGTTACGCACACTCCTTTCTGTGCCTGCACCCTTGCGCGGGCCCTCTGGGAACCCCAGCGTGAGAACCGCCCGGCCCCCACGCCGCGTGGGGTGTCTCGGGAGGCAGGGGCAGTGGCGGTGCCACTTCTGACGGGTGGGCTGTTGGCAGGGACGTGTCTGTGGGGAGAGGGACTTTCGTTTATGAAACCCAACCGTGATGACAGTCGTCAGCGCCGTCGAGAGCTCCACGCTGCCGGGTCGCGCTGGGCACTCTGGGTATCGGCCTCTGTGTCTCTGTTTCCCCGTGTACACGCGAGGGTTCCGGAGGCACAGAGAGGCTGCAGTGGGCCTGAGGCCACCCAGGTCACGGGACCAGCCGCAGGCCCTCGGGCCACGCTTCTCGTCCGTGCTCCGGGCCTTCAGCCAACCCCGTCACTCCCTGTTTCCACTAGCGCTGGGCTCCCGCCTGTAGTTGACACGCGTGTCCCATAGTTACCCCGGTTCCTTGCTTTGCTTTCCTCGAACCGCAGTTCCGGGAACTGGACTTCAGCGTGTCTGACGGCACTTGCTGGCTGCAGAGAGCCCGGAGCGCCAGCTCCGCCTGGCAGAGCCCGATGGCAGCCTGGGCCATCTGGGGCCCGGAGCAAACGCTGGCCCTGAGGAGTCCGGTCGTCAGGGTTTGGGGGTGCGGGGGTTGTTCAGACAGCTTTATTTAATCGCACTTCACCACACTGTGTGATTGACACAGAGTAAATGCACATATTTAAAGTGTACAGCTCAGTAAGTTTTGACATATTTGTCCCCAGAGAAACCATCACCGCCATCAGCAGAGTGAACGTGGGGCCTAGGGACACTTCCACCCCCACAGCGGCCTAGGCCCCCCCGTGAGCCCCCCTCTCCAGCTGCCCCCGCCCCCCTTGGCCTGGAGGCTCCTCCTCACTGACGGCCCCTCGGGTGGGCTTCCCTGCCCTGCAGCTGGGCGGCGTCTTTGTCAGCCTCCACAGGGAGGGCCCGGGGGCAGCCTCCCCCCAGCCCCGGCGTTTGAGTGGAAAGCCCCTTCCCGCAGCAGAGCAAGACCTGGCGACGTGGCCCGAAGTCCACGGGCGGCAGGTTGGGTTAGTGGCTCGTGCACACGTTTGGGCTGGGACCCCGTGCCCATTACATGGGCACTCAGCACCTCGGGGCCAGGGCGGCTGCCCAGGAAGACAGGGTGGGCCCTGCGCAGCCAGGGAGGGCAGGGGCTGGGATTGGCACCCATGGAGTGGCTTTCGAGCTCAGCCCTGCTTTGCGGTGGGGACACTGAGGCACAGGAGGATGGCGGCCTGGCAGCGGCCCCACAGCTTCCGCAGCTGAGTCACAGCCGTAACCAGGTCTCTGCGACCACAGAGGGCGGAATGGGGCCAGGGCTCCCCCATCCACCTGCCCCCCTCCGACCTGGAACGTCTCACACAACGATCTCTGGAACACAGATTCAAAACAAAATAAGCGATGTTTTCAGAGCCGCTGGAGGAAGCCAGGGTTACCACAGCAACTCTCAGCCTGCCACCTCCTCCTCCCGCTCTGGGGCCACCGCCGGCCGCCCTCCACCCCCATGGGAGCGATAGGCACAGAGGAGCCCCGAGCTGTCTGCCCTGCCAGGACCCCAAGGCCTTGTCATGTGAGGGGCACACTAGGAGTCCCAGCTGCCAGGTCGTTTCCGCCATGGGCCCCGACGGCTGTCACGCGCACTCCACGGCCCAGCGGGGAAGAGCGGGGCCCTTCCCTCCCCCAACCAAAGTTTGAAAACTGAGTTGAAACTCCCCTAGGAGCAGGGGTGCGGCCTACCAGGAAGGGGCTGAGAAACCACAGTGTGGGCCCCTGCGACAGGGGTGCCCAGAGAGGGTGGCCTGGTGGTCCTGCAGGGGTGCCACCCACAGTCCCTTTGAGGGTGCCACCCGCAGCTGCTGGCGCCAGCAGACCTCACTGGCCTTGCGTTAGGCCAGGCCCCATTCCGAAGGCCCGGGGTGGGGGTGTGGGGGGCAGGAGTCGGAGGGGGTGGGCAGGGGTGCGGAGCCCACACCTCCTCCTCCACGCGCTCTCGCTGGGGCCAGCCTGCGCAGGGAGTCCCCAGGGCCCTTCTGGGCTTTCCTTGGGGGTTGGCTGCGCTGCTGGGGCCTGAACTTCACACTGCTCTGCTGAGCACACCCCTCCCCCGCCGGGCCCCTGGGGCGGGAGCGGGGCTGCCAGGTGGTGTTCTCTGGCCCAGGTCTCAGTTTCCCTTCTGCATCTGACCAGTGGCCCCTGGTCTGTTGTGGGCTCAGCGTCCAGAAGCAGCCAGTGCTGGCGTGACGAAGCCTCAGGGGCTGGCCCTGCCTATACAGGGGATAGGACCTGCCTGGCGCCCGGCTGGCTGCAGAGCCAGGCGTTCCCACGCAGGCCGTGGGAGCAGCCGCCGCCTCTGGCCGGTGGGGGATCGTGTACCCCCACTGCCCCCGGAGCTCACGAGCTGGCGCCTCTCACCTGGCTGGTTTGGTTCCAGATCCCCATGCTTCCTCCTCCAGGAAACCCCGCAGGCCTGGCCCTGGGTGCGGGTGGCACAGAGGGGGAAGGCAGAGCCTGTCATGGGTGCGGGCAGTGGTCTCCTGCTGTGGGACCCGAGACTCCTGTGTGCTCACCTCCTGTGCCCGCACCTCTGCGCACCCTTCCCTGGTGGCCCCAGCCAGGACCAGGTTTAGGTGATTCTCATGATGTTCTCCTGGGAGACGGGGTAAAGCCTGGTCCTCCATACCGCCTGGGGACCTGGAACTGACCGGCTGTCCTTGTCCTTGGAACTCAGTGTCCCCAGGCTGCAGGAGGAGTGTGGGGCAGAGCTCTACACCTGGGGCGGGAAGAAACCCCAGAAAGGATCTGAAGGCCCCCCACCTGACCAGGGAGGAGCGTCTGTGGGCAGCGGCCGAGGGGCACCTGGGGTGGGGAAGGATGGGGCAGGCAGGACTCGGGGTCCCTGGTCATGCACGGGGGCCACGTGTCTGAGAGGTGCCCTGCGTGTGCTAGTCCGGGGCATTGGAGGATGAGGCCGTGCCCCCCGGGAGGGAGGGGCCGAGCCCGGCCTGGTCTGATGCCCAGGATGGCCGATCCTCACAGCAGACCCCACCTGGCAAAGCTGGGCGTGTGTGCGCAGGGCCCCGCGTGCCAGGCTCTCTACGCCCCTTCTTCGCACCTGTCGTGAAGGCCACAGCGCCACTTCCTTGCTAGAGCGTCTCTTCCCAGCGCAGGCCTCGGCTGCCACCACCCACAGGGGCCAGCGGCACCACGTCCCCACCCCTGTCCTGGCAGCAGAGGCTCGGGCCTCCACCACCCCGGGGTTCTCAGTGTCCCCAGGACAGTCCCCAAATAAGCCCAGGACTGTTGGGGCGGAACCACCCCCTGGGGGAGGGCCCGGTGTTCCCTGGGGTGCTCAGGTCTGGTGGGTGTGGCCTCTGGCCAGATCTAGCAAATAAAAATACAGGAGTTCCGTTTATAATTCGGTGTTTTAAGGATATTTCCTCCCGTATCTGGGACACACTCACGCTAAGGAAGCATCTGGTCGTCTGTCTGAGACACAGATCTGACTGGTGAGCCGGCCCTTGTCCGGCCACCCTGCCCTGGAGCCGCACTCAGAGGTGCTGGTGGGGGGCTGGGTTCCAAGTGGATGGCGCCTCATCCCCAGGGCTCCCTGGGGCTTCTTGGACCCCAGACAGCAGGGCCGACGCCTGCCCCTCTGCAGCCAGCAGGCAGTTCCGCCGAGTAGGGGCGCCACTCAGGACGGTGGCACGGCGCGGTCACACTCGCCACAGTGCTCCGGGCTGCACGCAACTCGGTTCCTGCTCTTTTCCCAGCTGGCCGGAGGTGTGATCCTGGGCGTGGCCCTGTGGCTCCGCCATGACCCGCAGACCACCAACCTCCTCTACCTGGAGCTGGGAGACAGGCCGGCGCCCAACACCTTCTACGTAGGTGAGTGTTCACCTGGGGCAGGGACTGATCGTGAGCTCAGGGCGCCCCCAACAGGTGACACGCGATCAGGGAGGGCTTCCAGGAGGAGGCAGCGGGTGGAACAAGGAATGACAGAGGCAGTGGGGTGTGGCACATGCTGGGCAGGGAGGCAGCCGGCCAGAAAGGGCTCTTTGGGCGGGAGGGGTGAGCGGGACTCGGGCCTGTGCTATGTCGGGACCCCACCAGACACCTCTGGGCTGAGCCAGGGCAGGAGGGCGCAGCTGGCAAGGCGGGGGGAGCTGTGTCAAGACCTTGCTTATTTTAACCTGTGGTATTTCGGGGGAGGCTCCCTGGGGAGGGGTGGGGCTGGGGGCCTGGGCTGCCCCAGAGCAGCTGAGGCAGCTGGAGCCTGGAGCAGGGAGGGATGGAGGCCGAGGCTGGGGAGGCTGGCGTGACTCAGCCGCCCGGCAGGCGGCCGCACCTTGCTGCCTTATTAGGCTGAGAGTGGGGGGCCTGGGCTGCCTGTCCCGCCCCAGGAGCAGGGGTGGCGGAGGAGGAGGAGGAGGACTGTCCCGGGCAGAGCAGCACCCCTCCTCCCGATGCCCCTGGCAGGGAAGGCAGGGCCTGGCCCTGGCAGCTCTCTGGGAGTCTTTGTTGAGATGTTTCTGTCCTTTAAAGGAGGGGCCTCTGGGATGTCCCACTGTCCCCACAGGCTGAGGGGTGGGCGGCAGGGCGGGCAGCATGTGTATCCCAGGCCTGGTGGAGTCCTGCTTGGCCTGGCTGCTGACCAGGGCCCCAGGAGGCCGCTCAGTGCCCCTCCCAGACACCGTGGTCACATGGCTGCCCACTTCCCCCTCCCCTACCCTTTAGGCCCACCAATCTGGCCTTGTCCTCCCTAGAGACCGGAGCCTGCGGCTGGCAGTGGGTCCTGGGCCCAGTTCATCCTGGGGACGGTCCCGTGACCGTCTCTCGGGGCAGGGGTGCCCTCGCAGGTTTGCGTGTCGGGAGGAGGAAGGGAAGCCTGCCCACCCCAGGGCGCACATGGAGACCCTTGCCCCCTGCGCACGGGGGCTGGGTGTCCTTAGAAGCTTTGCCCACGTGTCGGAGGACGTGGGTGTCAGAGGGCCCGGCCAGTATCCTCTGAACCCTTGAGGGCTGTTTCTCCCCTGGGAGGCCCCTCCTCCTCAGATAATTGGGGTGCTTGGTCCAAATTGGGGGTGCCCTCTCAGCAAGCCTGGGCCTTGTTCTCCAGGGCCACCAGAGGTGCTGAGGCAGTTTCCGTGGCATGTTCCTCGCCCTCCTGTCCGGGGGGCAGCGGCAGCCTCTGCCCACCAAGCTCCCAAGAGTCCTCTCCCCAGGACCTGGGCTCCATGGGTGCGGCTTTGACAGTGGTGGAGTTAGGCAGCCCTGGGGCAGGCGTTTTTGGAAGGGGTCGTTCTCCTTGTCCTGCAGTGGCTGAACCTCATGGCTGGCTTCTGCTCACAGGTCAGTGCCTGGCCTGGTGTGGCCAGAGAGGAGCTGCAGGGTCACCTAGCTTCAGGCGGGGGCCGCTTGGGGCGAGGGCAGGGGACACGGCTGCGCCAGGCCCCAGCAGGGCAGCGGTGCTGCGGGAGAGGGGCTCGCCGGCTGGCTCCCGTGCACCAGGGCAGGGCTGGTGCTGGAAGCAGGTGTGTGACCGTGTGGCACCCACCATGGGCCACAACAGGCCTCTAGCCCCGGGGCCGCCCACCCACCTGTCCTAGGTTATGGCTTCCCTGGTGCCAGGGAAACTGCCCTCAGGGGAGCCACCTGGCAGGGTTGTCACTGGACGGCAGGGCTGCTACCGCCAGGCGTGGGCTCTGCCATGTCCCCAGCGGGTGGGGGCTGCTCCGACCCCCTCTGGCCACCAAGTTCCTGCCCATCCCGGAGTCGGCCTCGCGGAGCTGCTGGCCGTCCCAGTGTAGGCTGGCGAGAGCAGATGCGGCCTCCACAAAGGCTCTTTGTCCAGGGTCAGGAGGGGGCGGGTTTGCTGGGCTCCCTCAGACCCCCGCCCCTGAAATGCTGCGGGCTCGGCAGGGCAGGCGGTGGGCTTTAGTCGGGAGCCTGGGGTTGGGGCCTAGAGGGGCTGCTGGGCTCCCCCACCCTGCTGGCGCTGACCTAGGGCCACAGGGAAGGGAGTCCAGGGGGCCCCGCTGCACCTCGGGGATGGGGGTGTCAGGGCCTGAGGAGAGGCAGACCCTGCCCAGGACACCGTGCTCACAGCCAGTGGGAGGCCGAGCCCCAGATCTGGGCGTGCTCTGAGCTGGCAAATGGCCCTGGCCCCAGGCGCCTTCTCCCCGAGGCTGACCAGGCAGGGGACAAGCAGCCTGGCGGTGCGGAGGAGGCTCCGCTGCCTTCAGCGTTGCCGTGGCAGCTGGGGGAGGCGCCCAGCTTGCTGAGGGACCGGGGCGTGGATGGGCCCAGGACAGACACTGCCAGGGTTTCCCGAGGGCAGCCGTGGCACTGCGCTGGGCCTGCGTGCACCCGCCCTTGGGTGGCCCTTTCTGCCTCCCCAGGGACGTCCTGCCCAGCCCCTCGGTGTGGGGCAGTCAGGCAGGCTGCCCTGGCTGCCACCCCTCCAGCAGGGCTCGGCACTCGGGGGCGGGGGCCTCAGGAGCCCATCTGACCCCCAGTCATACAGAGCAGCCAGTTCAGACGCCGCTTCCCCAGGACCTGGCGCGACTGAAGGGGCGGCCATGCGGGGGGACGGGGAGGCCAGCAAGGCCCCAGCTCCCCTGCACACGCCTGCGCTGGGGGTGGGCGTCCATCCAGAGCCAGGGCCGCCCCTCACCCCCGGGCCAGCAGCTGGGCTGGCCACGCAGCTTCTGATGCATCAGCCCCCACGCTGAGCCGGGTGGCGGGTCTCAGCCCCCCACACCCGGAGGCTTCTGGGAGCGGATGCGGGTCGTGTGCGGCGGGACACGGCGTGGGACACGGTCTGTGTAAAGCGCCAATAGCGGCGTTCCCCGAGTGCTCCCGTGGTGCCGTTCACTTCCCACTTTGGTGTCGATGCTGTCCTTCCCGTCGTAGAAGAGGAAACTGAGGCAGAGTGGCGTGCACGTGCCAGCCCGAGCCAGGCTGGGCTGCGGGGCCCCTTGCTCCACAGCGTCGCCGTGTATCTCGCCCACGCGGGCGTCGGCGCCTCAGAGCCTCCGGAGTCAGTGGCGGCGTCAGCTGGGGGAGGTCTGGGCCGCGGCTCACCGGCGCCCCCTCTCCCCCAAAGGCATCTACATCCTCATCGCCGTGGGCGCTGTGATGATGTTTGTCGGCTTCCTGGGCTGCTACGGGGCCATCCAGGAGTCCCAGTGCCTGCTGGGGACGGTAAGGCGGGGCCGGCGGGAGCCGCGTCCAGCGCCGAGGAGGGGCGGGCGGCAGAGCCAGCGTGAGGGGCAGGACCAGGAGTTCCGGGGGAGGCTGCCGGGTTCCCCCCATCGGGCAGGGACGTGGAGCTGGGCGCCTCCCGTCGGGCCGGCCTGGACCAGGGCCCACGGAGTGGCCTCGGCACCTTCCTACGAGTCCAACTCCTGGTTTTCCCCTTCGGTTTGTAAATTAACTCCCACTGTGGTTGATCTCCCTCATGTTGTTCCAAACTGGCCTTTTCTCTTTCTTTTTTGAAGAAAGCCATGAACGTAACAGGGAGCATCTCAGCTCCAAGCCGGCCTTGGGTGTCCTGGGCATGCCACCCGCTGATGGGAGCTCAGGCCTGGCCCTGCCACCCAGGGCCTGGCCAGTCTAGGAAGGGGGAGCCTGTGCCAATGTCACCAGTGGGAGAAACTGAGGCACCCCCATGGGGAGCAGGAGAAAGGGTGGGGAGGCCAGCCCCAAGCTGCCCACCCTGGCCAGGGCCTGCCGCAGCCTGACCCTGTTCTCCACCCCCCGACCCCACCCTCTGTGCTCTACCCGTGTGGCCCCCAGTTCTTCACCTGCCTGGTGATCCTCTTTGCCTGTGAGGTGGCCGCCGGCATCTGGGGCTTTGTCAACAAGGACCAGGTGAGCCTGGGCCCACCACGGGCCCGGAGGGGAGGGAGGGCCCCCTCATGTTGCAGGGGATGGGTTGGTCTCACCCATGGTTTGTGGGGTGCTCTCTGAGCTCTTCCTGGGCTCACCTGGCAGGAAGGTCTCGGGCTTCGGGCAGGAGGGGCATGAGGGCCACCTCGCAGCCCTCCGGGGTTTGTCCTGGAGGTGTACCTTCCCGGGGAAGGGCACGTCTACCCAGCATGCGACCGTGCTCCCCCCACCCCCAGATCGCCAAGGACGTGAAGCAGTTCTACGACCAGGCCCTGCAGCAGGCCGTGGTGGACGATGACGCCAACAACGCCAAGGCCGTAGTGAAGACCTTCCACGAGACGGTGCGGCCGGGCAGGGGTGGGCAGGGCACAGGGCGGGGGTGTTCCCCTCCCGGGGCGAGTCCTGCCTCAGCCCGGACCTGGAGCAGGCGGTGCCCGTGGACTCCGGGCACTCGGGGCCCCGCTGGTCCCTGGGTGGGAGCCCCGTGGGCCAGGCTGGCCGAGTACGCAGGGGCCCGAGCCCGGCAGAGGGCTGGCCCAGACGCGCTTGCCGTGGGGTGCGATGCGTCTCCCTGGCTGTCTCCCCTCGGGTCCCCCGGAGCTCTGGGCTGCTGTCCCCTGCGCGTGCCCACGGCTGACGGCGGCGCCCTCGGTCCCTGCAGCTCGACTGCTGCGGCTCCAGCACGCTGTCCAAGCTGACCACCTCGGTGCTGAAGAACAACTTGTGTCCCTCGGGCAACAACGTCATCGGCAACTTGTTTAAGGTGCGCGCAAGGCCTCCCTGGGGTGGGCCCTGGGCGGCGGGCGGGCCCTGGCAGGGAAGCAGCCGCGCTAGGCAGTGACCTGCGTCCGGGCTTTGCCTGGAGGGCCGCGGGGAGGCCCAGTCCGGCCCAGGAGGAGGCGGGCGCCCTGTGCCGCACGTTCAGATGAAGAATTGGGGCTGGCAGGGGAGTGCTCCCAGGTCGCACAGTGACTTGTGCACCAGTGGGCGCGGAGGCCCCCGACCACCCGGGTTAGCGCCCTGGAGGCCACAGTACCCTGCGGAAATCGCCCACCAAGGCCTCCGTGCACATCGTCTGGGCAGCGCACACCAGTGGCACTTCAGGGCACTGGAGACGCTAGTGATCGTGACCTCTAAGTGGAAAAGGGCACAGGCAGCGTGTGCCGGGTGTTTTGTGTTGTTTAAAATGCGTAAAAGATAAAAACCTGGCAGAGGCCCGGCTGCCGCGCCCGCCTCTTCTGAGGTGGGCAGGTTGTTGTGGCCGCGGGTCCCCTCCGCGCTCCTTGTGCGACGACCACGGATTGCCGCGTGACCAGAGGGGGCCGGGAGCTGAGGCTCGGCCCCTGACCGCCTGATGGCCACCCCTGCAGGAGGACTGCCACCAGAAGATCGACGAGCTCTTCTCCGGGAAGCTGTACCTCATCGGCATCGCGGCCATCGTGGTCGCCGTGATCATGGTGAGCCGAGGGCAGGGCAGGTGGGGCCTGGGCTCCGTGGGGCTGCCCCGCCCACGGGGCCTGGTGCTGACTGTGCCCGCCGCCACCTTCCCGCAGATCTTCGAGATGATCCTGAGCATGGTGCTGTGCTGCGGCATCCGGAACAGCTCCGTGTACTGAGGCCCCTGTAGCTTCAGTTGCGGGGGACCCTGCAGTGCCCCCCGAGTGACCCGGACACTTCTGAGGGGCCGTCACCACCTGTGTATATAACTTTCCGGTATTACTCTGCTACACGTAGCCTTTTTACATTTGAGGTTTTGTTTTTGTTCTGAACTTTCCTATTACCTTTCCAGGGCTGACGTCACATGTAGGTGGCGTGTGTGTGAGTGGAGACGGGCCCAGGCCTTGGGGACTGCAGGGCAGGAGTCCCTGTGCTTCTGGGACCCTTTGGGGAGCTCTGCCTGCTCAGCCAGGCCTCTCCCGGGGCCACTAGCCCAGAGGCTCAGCTTGGTGGAGCTCGGGCTGTGTCCACCCACCCTGCCCGTCCATCCTGTGGGCTGCACGGCTCATGCCTTTTTATTCCTTGTTCTCTCCTGCCCCAGTTCGAGAGCCGGGTCTATGAGCACTCTTATGCCTTCAATGCACCTATCCTTTCTAACATGTGACTTTCAACTGTAATTACATCTTGAAACAGTCATTTAATAAAGAAGGAAAAATCAGGCATGCTAACAGGACTGTCCAGCCCCTTCCTGTGCCACCATCTGAGACCCAGCGGGCAGCTGGAGGGGCACAGGAGCCCGTTGTGGGTGGGACTTGCCTCTGTGGACTGTGCCAGGTCCAGGGTAAGCCATCCTGAGGGGGGCTGCCAGCTGGGCGTGGGGGGATCCCATGTGGTTCATGCCCCTTTTGGGGCCCCGTGTTGCCTGCAGAAGCTTCCACCTCCCTCCCACTTCAGTCCTTGGGCACACACTGCCCAGAGGTGAGCAGGAGAGGCCAGGCAGCCAGAGGATGCAGGACAGGGTGGGCTTGGAATAGGAGGCGAGGGGAAGCTGCGAGACTCCCCTTCCTCCTGAGGCACAGCACAGTAACAGATGGACACACTGCCCCTCCTGGACATTTGAGGGTCCCTTCCCTGCCTGTCTCTAGATGCCTGTAAACATGCCACTGAGGTCCTGGGTGGCTCAGGGCCTAAGCTGCCTCTCAGAGAAGTTGGAGGGGAAGATCTCAGCCACCTGGGGAACCCACCCAGCCCACCAAGCCAGACCAAGGCTCTAAGGCTAAGCAGCCTCCTACGCTCACCCCTTCCTTTTCCCTGAGCACTTACAGCCACTGGGCTCTGGACTGTCCTGTCTGCTGCCCCCTGGGGTGGAGCTCGCTCTGGCTCAGCTGTTGCCCCTAACCAGGGGGTGCTAGCAGGTTTTATGACCCCTAGAGGAAATGAAGGCCTGGGATTCATGTTAAGGGCTCCCAGCCAGCCTCCTTGCAGGCAGAGTTTGGAAACTAACCCCAGCCCTGCACTGGGGGGCTACAGGGTCTCTGCAGGCCCTCCCCTGGTGCTCCCTACCTCCTCCCATGCCTGGGTTGGTTGGGAGAACAGGATGGTCCAAAGAGTCCCCTCCGCCCTACTTTGACCTGTGTTGCAAGGCCCCAGGGACACCCTGGCCAAGGCTGTTGCCTGATCTTCCACATAGCCACCTGCAAGCTGCAATGTGACTTTAAAGGCTTAAGCACTTAGCGTCCACTGGACTGTGTATTCCTGGTTGGGGCCGTGGGGAGGGAGAAGCAGTCTTAGGAATAAAGTATTCCCCAGGTGCACAGCTGAGTGGGGTCCCTCCTTCCCCTCTTTATATCTCTAGTCTGGGCAAGAACCACTCCTTGAATCCTCGTTTCCTGGTGGATGCCAGGACAGCAGGGCCTGGGGGTGGGAGAGTTCTCTCTTTGGTCCTCACAGTGATGACGGGTCTAGCAGCCAAGGGGAACTCGGGTGCCTTGAGTTTGTGGGGCATGAACTACCCCCAACAGAGCAGGAAAAAGATGCTGCCCACCTAGGGCCTCGTGGCCAAGGGAGAACCTGGGACCTCGTCCTCCGTGGCTGCCGCCCACCCAGCCCTGGCTGACTCGGGAGGTTGAGGAGTCCTCACTGTCCTCCCCCGCCGCGGCTGGCTGGTGGCCTCTCCGCCCTGCCCGGCACTCCCCATGCCTCTCTGGGCCAGGCCGCCGGGGGTCCTGGGTGGACCAGTGATCTGGACAGTGTCAGAGCAGAGCCTGGCCCTGGCTTCCCTGTAGTGACCTCGGGGGAACGTCATCTGTACCTCCCGAAGCCCAGAGCAGGGCCTCTGAGCTGAGGGCCCAGGAGTGAGCAGCTGGACGGGCAATGTCTCCGAGGGCAACGCCCCGGGAGGAAAAAGGCAGAGCGGTCAGGGCCCGGCAAGTCCCTCGGGGAGAAGCGTAGGCCCGGCTGGCGGACAAGGGGGCCGCCCCGCGCACTCCGCGTCCTTGTCTCGGGCTGGGGTCGGCTCGGCCTCTGGCCTACGTGGGACCACGGGTGCCGGGGGACTGCGGGCAACGACGGGCTGCGTCGCCCCTGAGGGGTCTCCGGCCACCCTGTTTCCGGGCACTGAGGGGACACACTGCGACGACGGCAGCCGCTTCCGGCCATAACCGGAAATGCCCGGGAAAGGCCTCCTGCCCTCCGTGCGCGATGACGCACTTCCTGCCTGCGGCGGCCGCAGTTTTCGCGGCTTCCGGCAGGCGGCGCTGGGGCCCCGGGACGGCGCCGCTGCCCGTTAGTCGCGCGGGAGCCGCAGCCCCGCCCCGCCTCTTCCTGCCCGCGCTCTGAGGGCGCCGCCGCTTCCGGGGCGGGCCGCGCGCATGCGCCGTGGCCCGTGGGACGTACGGCTCCTCGCGCGGGAGGGGGCAGTGCCGAACGTGCTGTGGCGGCAGGTGCGTGGGGGTGGGCGGTGCCGCGGGCCCCGGGAGGTCACCCGTCCCGGTCCCGGCCCCGGCCCGCTGGCTCCGGCGGGAGGAAGACTCGGCCCCGCCTCCCAGCGCGGCCGGACCTGCGCCCCCGAAGCCGTCCGAGCGCGGCCTGGCGGTGGCGTGACCTGAGCGGTTGCCCGCGCCGGCTCACAGCGGGAGCGTGCGGCGGCCCTTGGCTGAGTCGCGCCGGCAGGAATTGAGATCTTGCCGGTGTCCGACCTAGTGGGGCGCAGGGTGCCGGCCGCATCCTTGCTCGTGGCTCACCTGGCAGGGAAGCCCGGAGGGGCGGAGCTGGGGGACCGGTGGCTGAGGACAGCGGCCCGGCCGTCCTGGGATCCTGGAAGCAAGCTCGGGGCACCGGTGTCACTCGACACTCGGTGGGGGCCCGCGGCAGCGCTCCTCTTCACGGCCGGAAAAGGCCAGGGGTGTGTTGAGTGTCACAGGAAAAAGGACTGTGCCCCAGGAGCTGTGGGGGCTTGCCTCTGCCCGGCAGGGCCGCTCCAGGTGACCGTGGGCAGCCCACCTGCATGAGAGCTTGACCCTCAGATGCCAAGGACTTGGCTGCGGATCTCTGGAGCTCCCAGGGGTCTCCCCGCAAACAGGAGCCCACCTCCCCACCACGGACCAGGAGGGGCGGGTCTCTGTGGAGCACTCTGCACACCGTGCCTAGTGAGCAGCTTGTAAGTGACGGTAGAGTAGCACGGAGACGGTTCTGGGCCCTGGGTGCGGGCTCTGGCTGCCGTTTAATCGCTCGGAGCCTACCTGGGAGGATTGTCGTGGTAAATGAGGTAACAAGTCAAAAGTCACTGCCCTTGTTTGTAGCCTGTGTTGGGGGCTCCATAAACCCATGCTTGGGTCACTTGGGTCCTGGTGCCTCTTTCACATGTTCATGCTCTGGTCTGATGGCTGGTTCTCCCCCTCCCCCCAGCCGTCACCCAGCTACAGTTGAACAGCCCAGCAGAGCCCTGCGTGGGGAACTCCTGGGACCCAGACAACCACGCCTTTGCCGCTGAGGACCTTCGTCAGGGCTCCGCCCACCCCGCTGTCCAGCCAGGACTCCAGCGTCCCCCACAGGCACCCACCCGGCAGATGGGGAAGTGAGAGGAGGGCTTTGCGAAGGTGAGGATGGGGCCCCAACCTTTTGCAGGACACGGTTCTTTCTGCTGATCCGCCTGCCCTTTCTCAGGGTGGTGGATCTGCAGGAGGAACTCTCCTCAGAAACAGACTTCTGTTTCGTTCTAGGTGTGGCGTGGCCCTGGGCACACATGGCTGAGGCAGGGACAGGAGAGCCATCCCCTGGCTCGGAGGGCAAGCAAGGGACAGCGTACGACACCCTGCCTTCTGACGCGGCCTCCCTCAGTGACTCGGACTCTGACCTCAGCTTGCCCGGTAGTGCTGAGGGGGAGGCGCTGTCCCCAGGGGGGCTGCCTGGGGAGGCCCAGGAGGATTCAGGCCCCGACGAGCCCTCCTTGCCTCCCGTGGCCACGGTGCAGCCGTTCCATCTGCGAGGCATGAGCTCCACTTTCTCCCAGCGGAGCCACGACATCTTTGACTGCCTGGAGGGGGCAGCCAGGCGGGCTCCAGCCTCTGTGGCCCACGCCAGCGTGAGCGACAACAGGAGCTTCCCGCAGCCCCTGGCACCCCCAAGCCAGCCTTCCGTGGAAGGTCTGGGCAGGGCCCCTCGGAGCCCTGCCCCCTCGAAGGTGCCCCCTGTCCCCGATTACGTGGCACACCCTGAGCGCTGGACCAGGTACAGCCTGGGGGACGTGGCTGAGGCCAGCGAGCAGGACAATCAGGCGGCTGCCCTGGCGTTCCTGGGCTCCCGGAGCCTCACCGTCCCCACTCACTTCGTGCCCTCCTTCAACCAGGACCCCTCCAGCTGCGGGGAGGGGAGAGTCGTCTTCACCAAACCGGCCCGAGGTGGCGAGGCCAGACCCGAGAGGAAGAGGGTCCTGAGGAAGGGCGGAGAGCCGGGCAGGGGCCGCAGCGTTGCTGGTGGGGAGGGCCCTGTGGAGCTGGCACACCTGGCCAGGCCCGGGAGCCCTGAGGCTGAGGAGTGGACCAGCCCCCTTGGGGGCCTGCAGGAAGTGGGCCCTCTGTCAGGGGCTGTCCACAGTGGGTCCGCGCCAGGCCCCCCACTGGTGGAGACTGTTGGTTTCCATGGCAGCAAGAAGCGGAGTAGAGACCATTTCCGGAGCAAGGGGTGCAGCCCCGAGGGCCCAAGTGCTGAGGTCTGAGAGCGCAGATGCTGGCTGCTGCGGTTGTCCTGCCCTCCCCGCCAGGCTGCTTGCAGGGCTGGCATCAGAGGGCCCCCAGGCCACTGCCAGCTGGCGTGGAAGGACCATCCCCTTGGGGAGGAAGCTGGGGGCAGTACCCCTGGCTGGGGCTCTGGGAACCCATCTCCACTGGAGCAGAGACTTGCTGGGGCCCATGGGGGTGTGGGCTGGGGACACTGGGAGCCCTTGCTGTCCCCGGGGGTACAATAAAGGTTTTAGGTCTTTCTCGGGTTTCGTGTCTGCTGGTCCAGCCCTCGGCAGCTGGGGGCCTGCTTTCCCCCACCTTGCCCAATCGCTGTTCCTCCAGGTGATCCTCCAACCCAGGGATGGGCTGCTTTGCCGGTGTTGGCTAACATCTCTGTTCCCCAGATTTCTTGCGGGGACTGATGGGACAGCAAGAGATAGACAGGCCTGTTTCCTCCAGGGGTAGCAGCTCACGACCATGGGTGTCTAGCCAGTGTCCTTAGTGGGTCTGGGTGGGTGCAGAATCTGCCCCCAGCCTGGTGCCAACCACAGGGTGGGGGCCAGAGGTCAAGTCTGGCCAGGAGAGCCTGGGTATGAGCAGATGGCCAGGGAGGGGCCTGGTAGGCAAGTCCCTGGTCCTGAGTGTTTGCTGGTGCTCGGTGACCTACACCTCAGCCGCCCGGGGTCTGGTTTGACCTGGGCCAGGTGCGGTGCAGTTTCCTATAGGCCCCATTGGAAACGAGGCAGCACCTGGCAGGGCTGTCCTGGGCTGTCGCCCAGGGTGGACACACCAGCACTCGCTATGCCAGCTATGGGGAAGGGGCGGGCATGGCAGGTGCAGACAGCCTCCAGAGCCAGTCCGCCGAGAGCCAGAGGATGGGTCTTAAAGGGCAGAAATTCAATCACTAGCGTTTCAAAACAAGATTTGTTTCTTATCAGGTAACACGAGTGGGGGTGGGGGTGGCCCCAGACAGCTCCTGGCCTGTGCAGAGGTGCCCGTCTCACTGGCCGGTGCTGGGGTGGGGGCTGGGGGCACGTTTCCTGCTGGCAGGGAGGCTGTTCCAGGACACTGCTGTGCTTCCCGGGGGTTCCTGGGAAGGTGTCAGGCTGGACAAGGAGAGGTTCCTTTTTGTGGGGGCAGGGCTGGCCTCTGGTGGAGCCGTGAGGGCCGCTGCCCACTTGGCTCCACAGGAGGTGGGCGAAGGTCAGCGTGTCCGCAAGGCCCAGGATGACGAGCCGAGGAGAAGCGGGCCCAGCACGCAACAGGCCAAGCAGCTCAGGTGTCCGAGGGTGGCTGGCCAGGCTGCGGGTGCTCCCTGCCGCCAGGGTCCCCTCTGTGGTCAGCAGCGGCCTGCCGGCTCCCGTTGCCACAGTTCCGAGAGCCTGGTAAGAAGGAAGGCCGCTCAGAGACGAGGGCCAGGGCATGGTGGCCCTCAGAGTGGGGACAGCTGGGCAGCCTAGAGCATGCCAGTCCTCCTCTGAGCCCTGGGGCTAGGGCTGTGCCTTGCTAGGGCCACGGGGGTCCTGCCTGCTGAGGGGGTGGCCCCGAAGGGCCAGCGCAGGCGGAGCCTCTGGAGTCTGGGTGAACCAGGCCCCTGTGCCCTGGCCGAGGCCCGGGCTCCATCAGAGAGCACCTGCACTGCCCTCGGACAGGACCAGCCAAGGCCGTCAGAGAGGGGAGGGCACAGGGCGTGAGGCACGATCAGCTGCCCATGGGGTGTGTCGCCTGTGCCACCCTCACCCCACACTCCCCAGACGGGCTTACTCCAGGGGACGCTGCCCTGCGCCAGCGTGTCAGCCACGGAGGACAGGAGCATCGTGCAGTAGTTGACCTGGAAGAGGGCGAAGTGTCCAGGGAAACCCCAGGGCAAGCCCCAGGGCTCCCAGTACAGCAGGGGACAGGCACCCTCCACCCGCCCCATCCCTGCCGAGGCCTGCTGCCCTGTGACCCTCCCTCTGGGGGCTGCGGCTGGCAGGAAGGGGCAGGCGAGGTTCTGACGTGCTGTGTGCAGGGTGGGCAGTGACGGGACTGGGACGTGAGACCCTCTGGGGTGGGCTGCGGTCTCATGTGACTTGGGCTGGGGACAGGCCCAGGTGCCACCTGGCCCTCCACCCCAGGGCCCGCCCACAGGGGCGCCCACTACCGCCAGGGCCCTGGCATGGCTCTTCAGCTTGCGTCTGGGCAGGGGGCTGTGGCCTCCCTGGAAGGGGAGAGGAGCTCGTGGCCTGGCCGTCACTTGCCTGCGATTCCAGAGACTTGATCCGCTTGTCTTGCTCTCTCAGCCCCCCGAGGTACTTGGCAACGACGTCCACCCTGTGACAGGCAGAAGTCAGGCTGCTGCCCGCCACGTGGCGCTGCGCATGCGGGAGCCTCCCCGTCGCCCCCGCCCTGTCTCCCCAGGGTGCACAATCTGGTGGCACCCAGGACTCCTCAGGGCACGGCCCGGTCTGTAGTACGGAGCGCTTCTGCGCCCTCCCTGCCGGGGTCGCACCGTCCAGCGGGGGGAGGGGGGGGGCACAGGGCAGGATGGTCCCCACCCCAGGCAGGACAGGGCCCCCGAGGCGAGGGCGGGGGATGGACCACTGGGGGCCGAAGAGAAGGGAGGAGGGGGCCAGTGTCACTTCCAAGACCCACAGCAGGCCGGACACCGGGTAGTGCCCACAGTCCCCAACTACAGGGCAGACAAGCCCTCAGAGAGCCCCGCCCCTCAGCCTCGGTTCCCCAGCTCAGATGCTGTTGCTGGCACCAGAGGACGCCCCTCCAGCGATAAGGGCAGAGGTCCCAGGTCCCCTGGGGATCAGGCTCTCCTGCCACCTCCACAGCGCCCGACACACCAAGGTTGGCGCCGGCACCAGGGCGTGTGTCTGGTCCCTCTGGCCCAGGGCAGGGGCCGCCTCTGCGTTTCTGGGCAGCCCCGTGGGCAGAGGCGCGTCCCCCGGTGTCACCTGCCACACCCCTCGCCCGCACCTGTGGGCCGTTTTCCGCAGCACCTCCCCCTCACTGTCGCGCCGCCTCTTCTCCACCCTGCTCAGGAAGTTTTCCTTCTGAACCGTTTCCCAGGTGACGACCTGCTGGTCCAGGGGGTCTGGCAGGTCTCGCTCTGGAAAGGCCAGGGCAGCAGCAAGCTTTGCCGGCGCCACCTGGGCCTCAGTGGCAGAGCCAGACCTGGCCTTGGGGCGGGGCAAGGACAGGTCCCGCACAGGGACATGCAGGCGGCGGGGAGCCTCTCCGCTGCCCGGGGCTGGGCCCCCGGGGCTTGGGTCAGCCTGGAAGGAGCCCAGCCCAGGACGCCGGGGCCCAGGAGGAGCCCAGGCCTCTCCTGACCTGGCTGCACCCCAGGATGGGCACAACCGGCCGCCCGCCTCACCCAGGTGCTCCCGCTTGTGCTCCGTCTTCCTGATGGCCCTGCTCAGGGCCAGGCTCAGGTGGCTGAGCAGGATGAAGGGCGGGGCCAGGGCGGGGCGCTCGTGGTACTCCACGATCAGGTGGTAGCGCTGGAACTTCCAGAACATGTCCGCGTTGCCCTGCACCACCTGGAACGTGTAGCTGTGGGGACACGCGGCCAAGCCCCTCACCCACCCGGCCCCCCACCAGCCCCTCCTGCCCCTGAGTGCTGGGGGGCCCTTTCAGAAGCCAGGGCCCAGAACCCCCTTCTGTGATGGCCTCTGGGGTGAGTCTCAGGGCCCACTCATCCTGGTCTTCCGCTGTCCCCCTCCCCCCTCCCCCTACCCCCCTTGGCTCCACAGGAGGTGGGCGAAGGTCAGCGTGTCCGCAAGGCCCAGGATGACGAGCCGAGGAGAAGCGGGCCCAGCACGCAACAGGCCAAGC
>NW_012149474.1:1804095-1825008 GCF_000956105.1 Propithecus coquereli
GCGGGCCCGGAGCCTGGGACGAGGGGCACCTGAACATGGCGATGAGCAGGTTCATGAGCAGCACGTTGGTGACCAGCAGGAAGGTGACCAGCAGGAGGATGACCAGCCAGTTGGCGTAGAGGTTGGGGCAGGAGGGCGAGCTCTGTAGCAGCAGCGGGTGCGCGGAGCAGTTCACACGGGCTTCTGAAAGGCAGGGGCAGGTGGGGCCGGGGCCAGGGGCAGCGCCCGGGCAGCCTCAGGCAAACACGAGACCCCAGAGCTTGGCCCCGGGGTCTAGGCCAGCCGGGGGACAGGGGCCCTGGCTGGGTGGCCTACTGTCTTGTTTTACCCGGGACTGCCTGGGTTTTAGCCCTGAAAGCCCCATCACGGGACACGCCGGTCCTGGCAAACCAGACGGGCGTCCGCCCAGCGCAGGACTGCCTCTCCCCCCTCTGCTGGGCTTCGACCAGGGCCTGGGGTCACAGCCAAGACCATTTGGAGGACGGAAGGTGGGGGAAGGAGAACTCATGGGTCACAGTTTCTGCTGGCTGTTGCATAGAGTAACACCACCATCCACCCCCAACAAAAGGCTCTGCCGTCAAGCAGGTTTGGGGAGAGCTGGGAGGGGAGAAGGTGTCCTTACTGCAGGACTTATCAGAACCTTTACAGAGCTAATACCTGTCACAGGCTCCAAGCTGAGGGTAAGTCTGACAACTTTCCAAAGCATGTTAAGCCAGCAGGCCCGGAGGGCACAGAGCCCGCACTGACCCTTTCCGGTCTGAAGAGCATTCTCCAGGCCGCGTGGTCTGGGAGCCCACAGGCTGAGCTCCCTCGGCCCCAGGCAGGGACACGCTGTGGGGCCCACAGATCACCACTCCACCCCCTCAGAGCAGCTGGAAGTCGGGGTGAGTGTGCAGACCCTGGTGGCCCTGGGTGCGCAGGGCACCTCGGCCCGAGGCCAGAGCCCCAGCCTCCTGCCGCGACTCCTGTCTTCATCCAAAAGGGAGAGCCACTTCCCCGCCCTTCCAGGCCGTGCGCCAGCCTGCGTGTGGGTGTGTCTGTGTGTGCACATGCACGTCCACGTGTGGGCGCACGTGTCTGCGTGCATCTCTGCGTGAGTCTGCACGTGAGCACAGCAGAGCGCACGTGCGCATTCGAGCGTGTGCCCCCGGGTCTCCGTCTCTCACGGTCCACCCGTGCGTGCCCGTGGTCTTGCCTCCACGTGAGTGTCGGGCTTCAGGGCCTGTTTCCACGTGTCTGTGCCTCCCTCACGGGGCGAGTCCCTGCCTGCTGCTCCCAAGCGAGTTGCCGAGTGTGCAGGGGGAGGGGCGCGCAGCGGTCAGAGCGCCAGGTCCCGTCCTGCCACCGCCCGGCAGCCCCCAGCCCGTGAAACTGCTCCAGGGGGCTGCCCGTGGCCCTCCCCTCTCCTCCCGGCACCTGGAGAGGCGGCCAGGGCCAGCCCGGACAGCGCGTCTGTGCGGCCGTAAATCCGTCTGGTAAAAGCGGCTCCAAGGTAGCGAGATCCCCGAGCCCTCCCCACTCTGTGATTTGAGAAGGCGGCACCAAGCCGGGCAGAAATTAAACTGTCCCTGGGCCCTGAGCCCAGGAGAACGAGCTCCAGCGTGGCACGTGTGCAGAGTGGGAGGGTAGGGGCTGCCCTGAGCCCCAAGGGACCTGGAGGCTGTGGAGGAAGCTGCCTGAGCCTCAGTTTCCCTCTCAGCCCAGGCATGTGTTAGAGAATGACTCTCCGCCCAGCAGCATAGTGGCCTCACAGAGAAGGGCCCAGAGAAGCGAGGTGACGTGGACAAGGACTCGAGCAGGCGCTGGCCCTGGCCACGGGCTTCCCCCTGCAGGACTGGCCGCTGCAGCACTGTGGACCCCGAGGCAGCCCTCAGGCGGGGGCCCCGGGGAAGTCTGCAGGTCCTCCAGGGAGGTCTCGGCTGTGACCAGGCCTGTCCCCTCACACTAGTGGCTGGGGCTGGCCGGGCCAGAGATGCAGCCACGTGGGAAGG
The DNA here is from genome assembly GCF_000956105.1 of Propithecus coquereli. Lineage (NCBI taxonomy): Eukaryota > Metazoa > Chordata > Mammalia > Primates > Indriidae > Propithecus > Propithecus coquereli. Next base: position 1,806,087 of record NW_012149474.1, read on the forward strand.
GGGCCCCCAACCCTGCCCTGCGCAGTGAGGGGAGGAGGAGAGGGCGCAGGGCCTGGAAAACTGATGCGCAAAGGCCAAAAACACAGGCGCTGGGGCTAAGGGAACGGCCCAGGGAAATGGGGAGCACCCCTCCCCGAACACCCTCATCTCCGGCCCCTGGGGCCTGTGTTCGGTCAGCCCATCACAGGTGTTTGTCCCAGTCGAGCGCTGCCCCGGCCTCGCCCGTGGCTCCTCCGGGAGGGTCGGGTCAGGCCGCGCAGCTCGCTTTGCCACCACTTCCCTATGGCCCTGCTCTGTGCTGCCACTAAGCCTGGAGCACCCCGGGAGCAGCCCGCGGGGCTAGCATCCCTGAGCCCCGCACTCTGGCCCGCCTTCCCCGAGGCGGTGCCCTCTCCTGCATCTCCCTGGATCCTGCCACCCCAAGGCCTGCAGGGACCCCGTCACCACTGAGAGCCCCATGGCCTAGTGGCTCTGAACCCCCAAACCCACTTGTGGAAAGTTCCTGGAGCCTCCGCCAGCCCCCACCAGGTACAGCCAGCTTGGGGCCCCCACAGCCGCAGACAGGCCCCACACGCCTGCGGCCCACAGGTAGCGCATGCACGGTGGGTGGGTCCCCAGAAGAAGCAAGGGCACCTGCAGGGTGGCCTCACAGCTGACAGGCCTCAGGAGGGTGGGTGACAGGGACACTCAGCCATGCAGGGCCTTGCAGGAGGGTTGAGGCCAGGCCAGAGGGGCCCGGACACCAGGTGATGGTCTCCCCGACACCCCTGCTCTGTGCCTGTAGCGCCTGCCCATCCCCCGTCCCACATGGTCCCCAGCAAGGCCTCTGAGCCCACGGCCACCCCCGCCGCCTCGAGGTCTCCTGTGTCTGGTTCCTGAGGTCGGAGGCTCCGTGTCTGAGCTAACCCTGTCCCTGAGTCTGGGCCTGGCCTCAGGGACTCCTCCCGTCTCAGCTCCAGGCTGGGGTCTCCCGTGATCCCAACAGGCCCCTCTGCAGAGCTGCGTACCCAGGGACTTGGAAAAACCGGACTCCCTTTGGTTGCACCTGGGGGGGTCCCTGCCGCCCCGCGCCCGCCTGGCCAGATGCGAACCGTCGATCTCGTCCAGCGGGATCTGCCCGAAGATCTGCAGGTAGGGCCGGTACAGCACGCGGCGGAAGATCCACTCCAGGCGGCTGTCGTGGGGGTGCAGCAGTGCCTGGGTGGTCACGCCGTAGGCCACGAGCCACACGCTCAGGAAGAAGAGGAAGAAGAAGACGTCCTTCATCTCCATGGGGCCAGGGCAGGGAGAGGGCCGTTAGCAGCCCCTTGGTGGGTGGCTCACTACCCACCTGGGAGGACAGAGGGGCTCACCACCCACCTGGGGGGACAGTGGGGGGACAGAGAGGCTCACTACCCACCTGGGGGGACAGTGGGGGGACAGAGGGGCTCACTACCTACCCGGGGGATGGGGGCTCACCATGCGCTCCACGATGATGATCTTGGGGCCCAGCTGCTTGTGTATGGCGAAGATGTGGATGAGCCGGAGCGTGAACACCATGAAATCCATGGCCAGGACCGAGCGCCCAGCCTCGAACACTGAGGGCAGCATCCTGGAAGGGGCAGCAGGCTGGACGGGACGGCCGGAGCCCAGAGAGGGGAGGAGCACTGCTCTGGCCAAAGGGCAGGTGCCAGGGCCGAGCCAAGACCTCTGAGGTTCCAAGTGGCCTCATCTGGACGCCTGCCCACACACCCTCCTGAGGACAGGGCCCCTGGGCCCCACAGACCTGCAGGTGACACCAATGATGAACAGGAAGATGGCCACCATGTCACATTTGTTCCAGTTGTCCTCCACGTACAGCGTGAATTTCTTTAGCAGGTGTGTGTCCTCATCCGTGAAGAAGCCCTGGCGGAGAGGCGGACGCTCCTGCTCCAGCTGCCTGGGCCCCTCACTGGACACCCCCGCCCACCCCGCCTAGGCTCTGTGAGGATCAGTGCTCAGCCTGTCATGGGGGTCAGGTTCCATCTGTGACCAGGAGCCAGGCTCTGAGTAGGATTGGGGGTCAACTGAAGATATCCCAGGGATAAGTCTGGGGACAAAACCTGGGGTTAATCTGAACTTGGGGTCAGTGCTCTCTGTGACCAGGGTCCAGGATTAGTTTATGTTCAGTGTCTGGACTTGGGCTATGATACAGGTCAAGGTTCAGACTCTGACTAGAGAGACGATGGTCATGCTTAGTGTGGAGCTGGGATCAGGGCTCAGTCTGGGGTTGGGCTGGGATCAGGGCTCAGCCTGGGGTGGGGATGGGATCAGGGCTCAGTCTGGGGTTGGGCTGGGATCAGGGCTCAGTCTGGGATGGGGCTGGGATCAGGGCTCAGTCTGTGACCAGGATCAAGGCTCTGGAGATGCTGTTCTGGTTCTGCAGATGAGGAGCCACAGCCCCAAGAGGGCAGGACCCCCTGGTTCTCCCCACCTGGAGCCGCGGAACAGAGGGAACGGGCCGGGCTGGCTCCTGACCTGCCGGATCTCCTCCAGCACCAGCGTGAAGACCCAGAAGTACAGGGTGACCTCAGCCACCGAAGGCCCCTGGGAGGGCGGCCTGAAGTCCACCAGCAGGACGTAGGTGAACAGGAAGAGGAAGGCGAAGTACATGACCACGTTCCCCAGAAACACGGTCACGGGAGCGCCCCAGAACTTCCGCCAGCGCGTGAGCAGGAAGGCCACGTGTGGGCCTCGGTCACCCTGAGCCCTCGGCGCCTCCGCCAGCTCCTCCACCCTGTGCCGTGCAGGAGGCCACAGTGACGAGGCCGCACCCAGCAGGTGCCCCACCGGGGTCCAGCCTCCCGGCCACCAGCCCCCGGCCGCCACCCTGCCCAGCCCCCCGGGCCCCTCACAGGCTGCCTGGGCCGCACAGCGGGCTGTTCTCCGCGCCCAGGCCGTCCAGCTCCTGCAGGTCCTCCGGGCCGGTCCGCAGAGGGGCCTCCTCGCTGCGGGCACAGGGAACGCTCAAGGCCCGCAGGAAGGGCACCCGGGGGCACCCGCTTGGTCCCGCGCACTGAGAAGGACGGAGGCCAAAGTGCCCAGCTGCACGCACGGGCTGTGGGCAGCAGGACCCACGGGGATTCTGGACTCGGGGGTCCCAGAGACACGCGGCCACCAGAGACACAGAGACACGCGGCCACCAGAGACACGCGCCACCAGAGACACGCGGCCACCAGAGACACGTGGCCACCAGCAGCAGCGGGGCCCACGGGGATTCTGGACTCACGGGTCCCAGAGACACGCGGCCACCAGAGACACGCGCCACCAGAGACACGCGCCACCAGAGATACGCAGCCACCAGCAGCAGCGGGGCCCGGGCACGACCTACCGGAAGGTGATGAGGCTGGTGTAGACGAGCGGCGGGCAGAAGAAGGCGCCCAGCAGCCGCAGGATGGGTGTGCCGGTGGCCATGTCCCCCCACCAGATCTTGGTCAGGAAGGCCTGAGACAGAGACGCGCCTGCTGGCCTCCCACCGCCACCTTTGCCCACGCTGCGCCCTGCGCCAGGAACGCCCTTCCCCAGCGCCTGGCAAGTGCCAGCTGCTCCACGGGGTGATCTGAAGACGCGCCCCTGCCAGCCCTCCCACCGCTGCGCAGGACGGCGAAGGAGCCAGTCGCAGGAGGATGGGTGTCGCTGCCACGTGAGCCTTCTCCAAGGGGCAGGCAGGGCTGGGCAGGACGCGTGTGCCCCGTGGGGAGGCCCCGCCCCTCCCCCACACGGCAGGCACAGGGGAGCCAGAGGCTGCAGGCTGGCGGTCAGCTGGGCGCCTCACTGGCCAGGGGTGGCCCGGGCCCTGCTCGCCCGCCCGCCTCACCCCTGGCAGCCGGCCCTCCCCGAGGGTTCAGACTCTGACCAGGGCGACCAGGGCCCTGCGCGGCCAGCACCCACCTGCACGCCGTCATGGGCAAAGAAGGCCTTGGTGTCGGCCTCCGTGGCCAGGTGCAGGCAGGTGGTCCTGCTCCAACAGCGGTTCCGCCGCACCAGCAGGGCAAAGGCACGGTCCTCGCTGTTGCTGTAGCACTCGGAGAACAGGTCTGCCCGCGGGGCCTGGCCGCTGGATGGGACTCGCCCCGGCACCCTGCGCCCGCCCTCCCTCCTCCGCCCGGAGCCCGAGGCCCCCGCCCAGGGGCAGCCAGGCCTCTGCACGGCAGGCCGCTGACAGCCCCGTGGACTGCTCTGGGCTGCGCTCCCCTGCAGGACCACGGGAGGCTCTGTCACTCTGAATGTCCCCACCAGGGCCCAGTGCACTCCGGAGGCGCAAGGCTGCGTGTCCCTCCTGCTCGCGGCTCGAGGCCCCCCCACCCATTCTACAGAGGGACCGCTGAGGTCACACTGGGCCACGCAACGGGAGCGGTGGCCTGGAGGGGAGCCCCGCCGCTCGGACTGGCCCCTTCACCCTCTTCCCCACGGCACGGCCCCGGCCACCGGGCGTCCACTCACCGAGGGCCAGCTGCTCATACTTGGCCTCACGCATGGCCCGGGCCACCTCGGCCTCCGGCTCCAGGTGGGACATCTCTTTGAGGATTTTACAGGCGGCCAGAGCGGCTGCCACACCCTCCTGACCCTAGGAGACGGGGTCTCAGGGGCTGCCCACCTCCCCCCACCTCCCCCAGGGGCCAGGGCTGCCGCTCACCATGGCCCAGAAGTAGGTGGCCATCTCGTGGCGGTTCTGTAGCACGGCCCACAGGAACAGGTCCCTCCAGGGCTGCTCGCTCCTCTGGCCAAGGTCCGGCAGCCACTTCTGGCCTGTGGGCCGCTTGGCCGGACCCCTCTCCTGGAGGACATGGCTGTCGGCTCCAGCTGTGGCCCTGGCCCAGCCCCTCACCCAGCCCCCGCTCACCACCTTCCTCCGGCTCCCTGGCCCGCCGTCCTGGTAGAGGCCGCGGCAGGCGTCCCGCAGGAAGTCCTTGAGCACGCGCGAGACCTCGTGCAGGGAGAAGGCGGGCGGCCCGGCGGGTGGCTCCCGGGGCGGCTGCGTGCCCAGGCCGGCCAGCGTCCGCCGGGCCTCCTCGTGCTTGCGTTGCAGCAGGTCGAACAGCAGGCTCTTGGGGGCCACGGAGCGGTACAGCTGCTGCAGCCGCCCGTACGTCAGGAAGTCGGCCACGTCGGCGCCGTTGTCCACGAAGAGCCGCACAAACTCAGGCTTGTTGCTGACCAGGGCGTCCATCATCACCTCCTCCAGGTCACGGGACTGGACAGCCGAGGGGCACGCCCCAGGGAAGGGGCGACAGTGACAGTGAGTCGGAGCTGGTGGGGAAGGGGGTGGCCACGGGGGCGCAGGGGCCTCTGCCCAGGGCCAGGCCACGCCGACCCGCTCCCCGGGCACCCAGCCTGTGCCCCTGGGCCACGGCAGGCACAGGTGAATCCTGACAGTCTGGGGGACACCGAGGGCACCGTGACTCCTGAGGCTTTGGGGGTGGCCCACACCCAAGGGTGACCCAGCCCGCTCTGCCTGGCTGATGAGAGAGGCAGAAGCTCAGCGGTGCTGTGGCCTCATCACACCCCCTCGGGACACGACCTGCCTCAGGCCCTTGGCACGGCCGCTGGATGGGCCCCTGCTGGCCACAGTCAGGGCTCGGGGGGCAGCCACAGGCTGGGCAGATGGGGTCGGGGCGGCACCTTCCACTCCACGTCCCCGTTGAAGATCTCGCTCTTGGCGATGTCCACGCGGTCCCAGGCCACGGCCAGCTTGAGCTCATCCAGGTAGTCCTGTGCCTCTTGGCTGTGGCTCTTGCAGGCTGCGGGCGGAGCGGGCAGGGGCGGTGAGGGAGGGGCCTTCTGGACACGCAGGCCCGGAGCTCCACACCTCGGCAGGCTGGCGAGAGGCACAGCTTTGCGGGTGGGTGCCAGAGTCCCCGCTGGGAGGGGTCAGGGGGCAGGGCAGCCTCTCAGAAGCTCCCTTGGTGGTGACTGAAGGGACCCCAGCTAACTCCCAGGCCTGGGCCCCTTCCACGGACGGTTCGGGGAAGCGGGTTTGGTCACGTTTCCTCCTTGGGGAAGGGCACCTGGCCACAGCTGCGTGCTGCAGGGCCGCTCGACGAGGCGTGGGCTAGACATGGAGGCCGCTGTCCTCGCCAGACCCGTGAGGGAAGCCCGCGGGCCTCAGACTCCACGACCGTGAGCGCCGTGAGACCGCGGTGCCCCTCCCAGCCCGTGGGACCAGCCCGGCTCGTGGGACACCACGAGGGGGCTCCTGCACAGGGGCTCCCCGAGGATCATTGCCCGGGGGTCCTAACCCAGAACCCCCGCACTGCAGAGGGCCCCTCGCTCAGGTGCGTCCCAGCCCTCGCTCCACCAGCCCTGGCCCCCGCCATGGCCCCGTGTCCGCCGCCACGGGTCGGCCCTCGGAGCACGCCCGTCTCCAATGAAAGCGCATCGGATGCTAGTCAGTTTCCATCAGCGCCGCGTGGACGAACCGCTCTGTCCACACAGTGGCTCGCGTGGCCTTCAGAAAGGACAGAGGCTCTGCCACAGGCTGCGGCACGGACGAGGCTCGGAAACAGGGCGCTGAGTGACCAGCACGACGCGTCTTTGCGCGGCTGTGTGAGTCCACGCGGACCGAGAGGACAGTGGGCTGGGGGGCCGGGGGCGCTAAGTGGCACAGGCTCTCCGTGGTGCTGGGAATGCTCTGGGATTAGGTAATAGCGACAGTCACACCACCCCATGAACATGCTAGAACCACTGAATTAAATGCTTTAAAAATACTTCAGGCCGGGCGCAGTGGCTCACGCCTATAATCCTAGCACTCTGGGAGGCCGAGGCGGGCGGATTGTTTGAGCTCAGCAGTTCAAAACCAGCCTGAGCAAGAGCGAGACCCCGTCTCTATTGAAAATAGAAAGAAATTAATCGGACAACTAAAAATATATAGAAAAAATTAGCCGGGCATGGTGGCGCATGCCTGTAGTCCCAGCTACTCGGGAGGCTGAGGCAGGAGGATCGCTTGAGCCCAGGAGTTTGAGGTTGCTGTGAGCTAGGCTGACGCCACGGCACTCTAGCCCGGGCAACAGAGTGAGACTGTCTCAAAAAAAAAAAAAAAATACTTTAAAATTATGGTGAAAAAACATGTATCATGAGATTTGCCAAATGCAGGACATGTCATGAAGTTGGGTGTTGTCTTCCCTGGGACAGGTCACGCGGGCGCCCGTCATAAATGGCGGCCAGGCCGCCACACCCCAGGTGGCTCAGAGCACAGAACCTGCCGGGTGCCACCACGCTGCTCAGCGCCTACCTTTCACCAGAGCCTTGAGGATGACAGTGTCCAGCTCCTCGGAGCCCTCCTGCTCGAAGTCGTGCACGGTGAGCAGGTGCGGGTGCGCGGTGATGTTCTGCAGCTGGCATGGGGGACGCAGCGGCTGCATTGGCAGGAAGCCCCCGGGGGAGCAGCCCCCCCAGGAGGAGGGCCCAGGAGGACGCAGGGCAGGTCTGGCGGAGCCTACCAGCTTGGTCCAGTGCACGATGTCCTCCCAGGAGAAACGCTCGCTGGGGAACTTCTCCTTAAACTGCTTCTCCACCACCTGGGGCACCAGGGGGTGGGGCTGGCTCACCAGGGCGGCGAGCACGTCGGCCACTCCCCCGGAGCCCGCCAGGATCAGCCACGGCGCAGCCTGCTCCACGGCCCGGGAAACCCTCTGCCGTGGCGGGGAGCGGACAGTGACTCCGGTCAGCCCAGGTGACTTCCAGGTGCATGTGTCGGGCGACCCCATCACGCCCCTCCAGGAGGCTCCCGCCAGGCCCCCGCCTCGCTCCTCCGCCCCTACCTCCAGGGCGCCAGGGTCACCGTTGACCAGTAGGCAAAGGACGGGGATCTCGATGCTGCCGGTGCCTGCGGACAGAGCGCCCTGTGACTTCCCTCCAGGTGCTCGGGGTGAGTGGGATGGGGGCGGGGACGGGCCGGGGACCCTGGGCCCCCAGCTGCCACAGTTTCTGGGCAGAGGCTGGTCAAGGGGCCACTTTTAGAAACCCCCGGGCACATGGGAGGCAAGGACTTCAATTCTCCATCGGCGCCGTTCAATTGGTGGCCTTGTGGCAAGGATGGCACGCAGCTATTTAGACATAAAACGACATCAATAACGTGGGACACCCAGCCCCTCGGCCACACCCCGGACGGTGCGGACGGTGTGGAGGTGGCGCCCCGGCGTCACGGCGGTTCTGCTGGACGGGCTGCTCCAGATCGGAGAGATGCGCAGAGCGAACCGAGAGCTAAAGGAGGGTGCAGGCTCCCCCCAGACGGAAGCTGGAAGCGAGAGTTCTGTGTGCAAAGCCCCCGAGAGGGCCGGACCCACCCCGGTCGCCCTGGAGGGAACGAGAGTGGCAGCAGAACCGCCCGGGGGGGACCCGACCTCCGGCGGCGACTGTGAATCTGGAGGATCCGCCAGGGTTGGCCACGCTGGAGCCTGGGCCCGCGGGGTGGGCAGAGCGGGCCGTCCTCCTACGTGTTGATGGACTTACGTGACTTTACGTTTCATCTCGGAAGAGCGCTCAGTTGGCCTTGCCGAGGAATTACGTTTTTTGTTTACAAATACTTTCTCTGGTTCATAAGCCGTCATACGTCTTGTTATAGACAGTATTTGCACACCAGTACTCTCTGAGTGAATCCAGCCTTCAAACCCGCAGCTGCCCACTGGGCGCCCGTGTCTCGGGCAGCGCTGCCCCCTGGTGGCGGCCTGCCTCGTGGCCCGTGGAAGGAAATGAGCCTCATGCAACCCACAGATCTCATTTTGCTTCCCAGAGCCCAGAGCCTCTGGCTGGGGGGCGCCCAGTGAAAACGAGCTGCGCCCCCTCTGCTGCCCCTGCGTGGACGGCTGCTCCTGCTAGGGCCCCCGGTCTCAAAGTGCAGGTGTGCTGCGCGCCTTCTGCCTGGGAGGCGCTTCCCCACACTCCCTGGTGGTCCCTCCCCGCCCCCACCCACATGCCGGGTCCCTGCAGCTCCCTGGGTCTCGAGGCAAGGGCAGGGGGCCACGGGCAGCCTCCTGGGCAGCCAGGGCGGGCCTCACCTCCGTAGCCCGTCCTCTGCTCCGAGATGTGCTTCTCCAGCCGCAGCCGCAGCCCCGTCAGCCCGTCCTCCTTCCCGGGGGGCCCCGGCTCCACCAGGATGAAGTGGGAGAGGTTGCTGTCCAGGGGACAGAGGGGGCCCTGGCTGCTGCCACCGTCCTCTGCAGGGTAGTGGGCGGGGATGTCCTCCTGCGCCCGCGGGGGAGACAAGGCAGAGCCCTCAGCGGGCAGCCCAGGCCGGGCTCCCCGTGGGACCCTCCCACCACGCCATGCACACAGGCCTGAGGCCCTGGCAGGGCTTCTGCCTAGGCCTCTGTTTCCCCACCCCCGGGATGGGGGAGGCCGGGGCTGCTGGGGTGGGGGGCCCTCCCCAGTCAGGGACAGGGCTGGGCGGGATCTCCTCCTTCTAGACTCTGCAGGGCCTGCCGTGGACAGACCCCCAGCTGGGGCGTAGGGAGGACCGGGCTGCGCAAAGCTCGGGGGGCGCTGGCCACGCTGGGCTGGGCCCCCTGGTCAGGCGGGTTCTCCACGTGGGGCTGCGCCCAGAGCTCCCTGAGCAATGCCGCCACCTGCTGGCCGCCTGTCCAGGCCTGTCCTCCCAGCACTTGCCCTGCAACCTCAGTCCTCAGAGCCGCTGCCCACCCCGGTGACGCCCCTGAAACAGTGACGTGAGCCCTGAGGGCAGGGGCTGCTCTGCCCCGGCCCTTCCTGCCTCCCAGGCCCAGCTGTCCCAGAGGACGCGGCGAGCAGAGCCAGACGCTCACCTGGGCGTCCTCCAGGAGCCGGCGGTGCAGGACGCGGCCCAGAGAGGCAATGCCAATGGCGACCACGCGCACCTTGGTGGACGTGCTGGCCAGCGAGTGGTCGCGCACAGCCTGCCCGATGTGCCAGGCGGAGCCCACGCGGAGGGCGCTGGTCAGGATCCAGGCCCCTGTGGGGCAGGACGGGGGGACACTCGTCCAGCCAGGGCCCCGGGTCCTGCCCAGCTGGCCCTGACCCCCAGGCCAGTCAGCAGCCGGTGACCGGGGACGAGGGCTTGGGCACGGGGGAGGAGGGCCAAGGCTCAGAGATGGCGCGGCACCCGCCCAGGCCACGCCGCAGCTGGGACTGGCTGGACCCCAAACCCAGGTCCCCAGGCCGGGTGAAGTGGCAGCCCCAGCCTGGCCTGAAGGGCACATGCTGGGAGCCAGCTCCCCCACGGGACAAATCCCGTCACAGCTGGACCGGAATCCCGGACTGGTTTTTCCAAATGACGAAGCCCTCAGCCCGTGTCTGGTTTGAGAATCTTTTTTCTTGCTGCAATCATTTCTGCGGTAACGGATGCAGAAGCCCCGAACCCTTCCCCTGGGCTTTCTGCAGGCAGAGGCCGCCCCAGGATAGGGCCTGAGCCCCGGGACTGGCCGGCCAGACGGCTCTGCGCGCGCGGCGAGGGCACCGTGGGGCCCTGCCCTGCATGCGCTCGGCGCTGGAGCCCGCGAGTGGCGGGGCGGCTGTCAGGAAGGGCTGGGCCTCTGCCCACAGGGTGGTCGGACCCATCAGCGAGGCCCTAGGCCCCCGCTAGGGCTACACAGCGTCCCCAAGAGCTGCTTCCGCTGCGGAGCAGGCAGCCGGCGGGGAGCGGTGGGCCTCACCCGTGGTCTGGGCCGCCTTCACCAGCGCCTTGCGCAGCACGTCCCGCAGCCAGGACTTCATGGCGAAGGGCCGCTCCTCGCCCACCAGGGACACCACCAGGTTGGGGGCCGGCAGGTGCCACTTGGTCAGCAGCAGGTCGAACAGCACAGAGGGGGCCACGCTGCTTGGCACCTTCACGAACTGTGGGGCAGGGGCGCAGGCTCAGGGTGCGGGGCAGCAGGAGGGCAGAGGCCCCCAGGACCTTTTTGGAACAGGGCTGGTCCTGCCTTGACCCGCGTGTGGCCTGGGCAGTCCCAGCTTCTCTCGGGGCCTGGCTTGCCCTTCGGAGAGACGGGGGTGCTGACCCAGGCGCCTCCCAGACCTCCCCAGTGGACGCGGGGGCTCTAGTTACTGCAGGGGGTAGGAGGTGCGGCCAGAGGCCTCCGGCTGATTCCTGCCACGTGGGGCTCTGAGCATGGCCCGAGGGAGCAGGGCCCGGGGAGAGAGAGCCCATGGCGCTCAGCGTCCAGAACCCAAGGCTTTGGGGTACACACACCGGGTGTCACGCAGGGCCTGGACGCCCCTACCTTGCCTCGCTTCTTCCCAGACCCTCCGAAGTTGATCTCGCCCCGGCACAGGCCTGGCCCCTGCCCATCTGCAGCGTCCCTGGGGCTGCCGGGACAGGAGCCCCGGGCATCCTGCATGGCGGCCTCTCTGCGGGGACACAGCCAAACCCTGAGGGCAGGAGAACCCGATCCCTACCTCCCTCACTGCTGGGGCTGGTGCTGCCGTCACAAAGGAGCCCCTCTCCCCAGCCAACATGCTGGCAGGATCGGGGTCCCCAAGTTGGAGACCCCCACAAGGGTGTCTCTGCCCCAGTGGCCGTCCCTCTAGGCAGCCCCACCCCACCCCAGCAGTGCTCACCACGCCCCTTTTCAGGCGAGGATGGGGCATGTCCAGGCTCCTGGTCCTGCCACTTACCCCAGCCCAGCCGCCTCGGGCTGACCTCTCCCGTCCACTGTCCTCTGAAGGTGGGGTTGTCCTGGAAACCCCGAAAGACTTAGCAGGCATTTGTAGCCTTTTGGCCACGCAGCCCACCCGCCCCCAGAACACCCTGGGTGTGCCTGGCAGGCAGGTGACAAGGTGAGGCTGGTGCACCAGCTCAGGTGCAGGGGCCCTGGGAAGACGGGTGGAGGAGGGGCAGGACCATCCCTCCTTGCCCAGGTGGGCCCAGGTGCCCAGCGCGGGGAGCGCCTGCCCCGGCTCACACAGCATCGCCGCAGCGCCACCGCCACGCTCTTCCCGTGAGCTCCTGCTTCAGCGAGTGGCAGGAGAAGAGGCCACCACACTACCTCCCACCGTCCCTGAGGTCGGGCGTCTCAGCCCTGCTGTCCGTGGCAGGGACCCAAGGGCCGGCGGGGGGAGGAACACAGCCCTCCCCGGCCCGGTACCCGAAGCCTCCCAGCTGCCCGGCACAGGCCTTGCTGACCATGGCCCGGCCGCGTCCTGCCTCCCTCCGATCAGTGCCTCTGAAAACCCGCTGGGGCTGGGCCTGTCCTCCGTCCGCCTGCCTAGAACCCGGCGCCTGCCACAGGCCTCCGGGCAGAGGTCCCCTGGGGCCTGCTCAGGCAGGACGCACCCCTTGGGCTCCCACCACCCTGTCCACCTGGGGCTACCTGCCGCTCCCACTTGCGTAGAGCTATTTCCCTGTCCCGGGGCAGTGCCGGGCCACACACGGGCCCCGTGTGAGCGGAGAATGGGCGCTTTGGAACATGCTTTGTTCCTTACAGAGGGCGGCACCTGTGCACACGGCGGGGACGGGGAAGGGGCGGGTGCCTCTGGCAGGACAGGGGCCGGCCTGGGGGCAGGGGCTGAGCCGGGGCCCTCCCCACTGTGCCTCTGGAGCCAGCACAGTAACTGCGTCCCCCGAAAGAAGGTGTCCCCCAAAAAGATACGTCCGAGTCCTAGCCCCTGGCGCCTGTGCCTGCGACCTTCTTTGGAAACAGGGTCTTTGCAGAGGTGATTGTGATGCCGGTTAAGACGAGGCCTTGCTGAGTAGGCTGGGCCCAGACCCCACAGCTGCTGTCCTTACAAAAAGGGGACACTGGGACACAGACACACAGAGGGAAGGTGACTCGAGGGCAGGGGACAGATGCGCGTGGGGCCAGAGGCAGCAGAGGCAGTGACACCACAAGCAGGAGAGGCCGGGAGGGGCCACCCGACAGCTCTGGGAGCCCGGCCGGGCCCACACCTGGCAGGACGGGGCACCCCGGGTCGGGGCGAGAACAGATTCCTATCGGTTCAAGATGCCCAGCGTGCGGCCACTTGCTCCAGCAGCCCCCGGACACCCATGCAGTTTGGGGCCCAGTGGGGCAGCAAGCGTGTGCCTGCATGGGGCCCAGGGCAGGTGAGTGTGGCCATGTGGCCGCAGGCAGCACCACCCCAGGGAGCCTGAGAGCTGGCTGCGGAGGGATGCAAATCCCCCTGCACTTTCCGAAGAAGGCGGCATTTGCATGTGGCCTCCCGGGAGGTGGCTGGCCTCTCGGTTTTGGAAGCTGGTGTCTGCAGGCCCGCCTGGCTGCGGCTCGGCTCGGGGCTGGGAGGGCGGGACACGCAGTGTGTTGGTGTCCCCTGACTGCAGAGACCAGGGACCTCAAACCAGGGGCTGCAAAGCGACCGCGGAGGAGGCCGGAGGTCCAAAGTCCAGGTGTGGGCAACCTGTGCTCCCTCCACATCTCAGGGGAGCACCTTCCTGGCCTCTTCCTGCTCTGGTGGCTCCAGGCGTCCCTTGGCATGTGGCCTCTGCCTCGGCTGTCATGTGGCCTCCCTCTTCTCGTGAGGATGCCGGCCGCCGGGCCTGCCTAGCGTGGCCACCGCTGCAGATCACATCTGCAAAGACCCTGCTTCCAAAGAAGATCACGTTCCGAGGCTCTCGGTGGACCCTGCCCCACCGTCTAGGGGGACACTGCTCAGTGCAGAGTAGGCACTCGGGGTGTCTGCCCTGTCGGCGGGCGGGGGAGGGGTGGGGGCCGAGGGCCCCGCAGCTCGGCTTGGCCCTCACTGCCACCAGGGCCCGTCATGCCTGCCACCCAGCAGGGCCATCGCTTGCCACACCTGGACACACGCCCTGCAGCAGGGAGGTGCGTGTCTGGATGTGTCTCCTTGCCTGGGGAGTGGGGGTTTGGGGGCCTGAGCCCAGCTGTGCCCCTCGGCCTGGGGAACGGGCCGCCCCGGACAACAATGACATCCTCGCCTACCCCACATGCCGCAGGCCAGAGATGGGGACCTCACTCTTGTCCCCCACCTCTGGTGGGGAAGCCGGTGGGGGCCCGGCCCCTGAAACTCCGCTCCTCCCCAAGGCCCAGACCCCGGTGAGCATCTCTGCCTGGGGCTCAGAGGGGCCTCCCCTCTGTCAAGGCCCCTGGAGGAGCAGCGGCTCTTGGAGCGGGAAGCAGCCACCAGCCGTCCCCCTGGGTCTCCCACGGCCTCTCGCCTCTTTCCTCCCTGACAGGATGGGGGTGGGGGTGGGGCTGGGCCCTGGGAAGAGCAGCAGCGGCAGGGGCAGCCTCACCTTCCCCGGGGCCCAGCGCGGTGCCAGGGCCCAACCCACTTGGGCGTTGGGGAAGGTGCCAGGCGCCAGGCAAATGGGGCCACCAGGGGTATGCAAACGGCCCCGATTTGCATGGCAGGTGCCTGGTCCTTGCTGCTCCCCCATCTCTGGGGGGGGGAGCTGGGGGCCGTGGGGGTCCTGTGTGACCCGGGCCAGAATCCCATCCCAACCTCCCAAGAAGCAGGACCGAGGCAGACGCGTGCGCCCGCCCGCCAGAGGCCCTCACAGAAACAGCTGGAGCCGAATGTGGCTCCCCGGGCAGAGTCCCAGCCAGCTCGTCCCCCAGCTGGGTGGCTTTGGGCAGGTCCCTCAGAATCCCTGGGCCGGCCTCATCCCTGAGAGCCAGGTAAACGGGCGGTAACGGGGAGAAGGTGCCGGAAAGGTCCCTGCACGCAGCGGGTGGGAAGTCAGCTTTGTGCCCTGGTCCCCTGAGCTCGCAAGCCAGGGAGGGCGACGGGCACAGCAGTGACCAGGGGCCCCACGTTCCCTCCCATGGCCCCACCTCCCTGTCCAGGCTCCCTCCTGCCCAGACCCTCCCCAGGCCCTCTGCAGCCCCTTCCAGAAAGCCCCACCTCACCCAGGCCTGAGCTGTCCCTGTCCCTGCACAGCCCCGGGAAGGCAGGATTCCCCCACGAGGTCCTGGTCCCCGGCCCCTCCTGTCCACCTGCCCTTCCCGCCCTGGGGAGGAGGGGCGCGTCCTAGAGCTGGCGGTGGCATGGGGCCTACCTGTGCGCCTTCTCTCCGGCACCCTGACGTGCGGCCGCGGGCCAGGGAGCAGGGCAGCGTCTGCCGCCCGCGCGGAGCGCCTGTGAGCCCGGCCCTCGGCTCCTCCTCCTCCCCGCCCTGCTCGCCTGGCACCTGGGCGGCCAACGCCAGCCCCATGGAGCTGGCCGTGAGCAGACACAGGGCACCACTCGGCCTTCTCGGCACGACTGGCCCACAGGCCCGCTGTCCCCACAGGCCCCACCGAGGAGCCCAACCCTTGCTCAGGCTTGATCGGCCCCATGCCCAAGGGCACATCCAGTCTACAGGGAGGCGGCGGGGCACGGGCTGCTCCTCCGTGGGCGATGGCCGCAGGGTGGCCTGAGGCCCGGGCCGAGTGCAGCTAGCGTCACACTCTGACATGTGATTGGACGGGGTTCTTTGCCTCAGTTTCCCCAGCAAGTGGGAAAGGTAGCTGCCCTGAGAGCGCAGGTCCCACGCCAGGGCACTGGGCCCCACTGTCCCATGGACTGTCCCCACAGTGTGTCCTCTGTCCTGGAAAGCGAAGAAGCGTGGGCCGGATCGGGCCGGCGGCCAGCGCCCTGGGTGTGCATGAGGACTGCCCCACAGCCGGCGCAGGACGGGGTGCCCGTGGGGCCGAGTGTGCCTCCTGGGCTCCCGCCTGGGCTCCTTAATCACTCCAGGCCTCAGTTTCTCGGTCAGTAAAAGGGGCATCCTAACAGCCCAGCTTCCTGGAGGTTGAGGGGGACGCACCAGGGGACCGAACCTGATGGTGCTCCCGTGTGCGCCTTCATCAAGAGACCCAGGCTCTCCGGGCCTTGTGCCCTGTGACCCACTGTCGGGGACTCCGGCGGCCTCGCTAGTCCAGCCCGTCGGCCACCAGAGAGCGCCCCAGGACCACAGGCGGAGTCGGCTGGCGGCTGAGGCCCGTGGGGCGGAGGCGGTGACTTCACCCTGGGCAGGAGGGCTCACAGCAGCCCCTGTGAGCTGGCCGGGCACATCCCCCAGTCCCTGGCATGGCTGCTCCGACCCTGGGAGGACAAGGGGCTGTCGGGCGCCTCAGTAAACGCAGGGACGACACGGGGTCAGAGGCCCAGAGCTCGGCTCCAGGTACTTGGGCCTCCAGGGCAGGGGCCCCACAAGCCCTCAGGGCCTGCAACCCCGAGGGCCAAGTTCTGAGAGGGAGAGGCCGACCCTGGCCCCAGGCAAGCACAGGGGTCCACTGGGCCCTGCAGGTCCAGCCTGAGCTCACACCCACCCCCCGCCCAAGGCCTTGCCCTACTGTGGGTCCTGCCCGTGTCTGGGGTTACGTGAAGAGTGCAGGGGTCTCCCCAGACCCTCTGAGCCTATGGCGTGGGGACACAGTCCTTCCTCTATCCTGGTCCTGCCCCGGCCCCTCTGCAGCCACCTCCAGTCCAGTACCAGGTCATACTCCTCCCTGCCTACAACCTTCGCTGGCTCCCTATTTCCCCGGCAAGAAAACCCAACAGGCCTTGGTGCCTTTGTTTCTGCTGCCCAGCCAGGAGGCCCTCGCCGGGAGCTCCTCCTGCTGGCTTCTTGCCCCTGAGATCGCAGCTTCCGCGTCTTCCCCAGAGACCCCCCTGGCCTGGCTCACGTGGGCACAGGTGCCTCCCCTTGGTCTCTCTTCCCCATACCCAGGTGCTGTTTTTCAGGGCGCCTCACCCTCTGAAATGGTCTTTCATATACTTGTCTGCTTATCTGGGTGGCTTCCCGCCTGGGACTGTGGCCTGGGTGTTCTCCGCCGGCCCCTGGGGCCCAGAGCCCTGGCACAGTGTGAGCGCCGGCGTGGCGAATGAACGGATGGGTGAGGGAAGCCGAGAGGGAGCGCCCAGGCGGTGTCTGCAGAGCGCCGTGGGGGCAGAGACGGGGCGTCTGGGGGAGGTGGCAGTTTTGGGGTACGGGGCGCACAGGGCAGGTGCTGGGCCGGGCTCAGGGGCCCTGCTCCCCCGCACTGCCATGGGGGGCAGTGCCAGGGCCCTCGCCTGCGTCCCCACACACTGCTGAGTCTCCCCTCACCCCGCGGTGGCTCTGTGTCCAGCTGCTTCCGTCCCCTTTGCTACAGTTGGCCCTGGCAGGTGCCACGTGGGAACTTCCTTTGGGGGAGAGGCCACGCCTGGTATAGAAGGTTCCAGCAGGGTCTGGCCCCGCCCCTGCCAGGCCTCCGTCCCAGGGACCGCAGGTCCTGTCCAGACCACCAGCCGCCCGCCCGCTGGCTGCGGAGGCCGGGCCCACGTCCCAAAAGCTGAGCCCGTGTCCAGGGGGCCCGGAGCCCACCAGCTGCCCTGGCATCTCTGACCAGGACTCTCGGGCCTGGGCTGGGGCGGACGCTGGGGGCCGGCTCCCGGGCTGTGACCATGGCGGCCCCTCCCTGCACATGTCCTGGGGTGCCGCTCGGCGTTTGGCCTGAGGAAAGACTTGCAGCCTCTGACCCACCTCTGCCGTGTCCTACCGGAGGGAAGCCGCCACCCAGACAGGGGCCGGCACGGCCCTCTGGACCGAGCAAGGCCGAGACTCAGGGGGAGGGAGGGCCCAGAGCCCCTCGGACAGGAGCAGATGGCAGCGAGGACGTCACTCTTGGCCACTCCTGGTTGGAGAGCACAGGGCCACACTGTGGGTGACAGGGCGACAGGGCCACAGGCGAGCTCTGCAGGCTGCAGCCTCGCGGCCGACCCTGGGCACCTGGCGGTGGAGGTCAGGAGCCCAGTGGGACCCGCGGAGCCACATGTCCGTCCTCTCCATGGAGGGTCAACCACGCAGAGGCAGCCCAGCCTCAGGTCCCAGAGTCCCCGCCCAGTGGGCGACCTGTCCTGCTGCCCATAGACCCCATGACCTCCCGGGGCCACCCACAGGGCTGAGCCACTTTGGGGGACTCCGGGGACCTGGCGGCCCCTCCTCCCGTGACGGTGCCCACGGTTCTGAAGCCGTCCTTGTTTCCCATGGTCCTCGTTCCCCACAGCATGGCCAGCGTCCTCTCCCTGAAGTGGCCATGAGGGTCTCCTCCGCCTAGAATCCTGTGTCCAGCACGTCGGACCTTGGCCTGTGCCCTCAGCCCCAGGCCGGGGCGGGGAAGGGACAGAGGGCCGTGCGGCATCCAAGGCGGCAAGCCCCCAGCCGCAGGGGCAGCACCTGAGGTTGGCCCCACTACGCCTGGCCTGTCCGTGGACCGTCCCCTCTAGCCGACCGGCAGCCCTGGGAGAGGTCACCTTGACCTTAACCCCGGCACACAGGCTGGGATAGAGCCCAGGGCTCCGCCCTCTCCTCCTCCACCTTGAAGCATCCGGAGCTTTGGGAAGGAGACAGCCCCGCCCCGCCCCTCCTGCCCCGCAGAGGGTGCCTGGAGGCCAAACGGAGGGGAAGTGCAAATAAAGGAGTGCCCCTGTCACCCACTGGGCCTGTCACCGCGCTGGGCCGGCGCGGCTGTGGGGGCCGAGCGGCTGCCGACACGTGGCCGTGCCGAGGAGGAGTCTGTCCTGCGTGTGTCCGTGCCAGTGTACGGCGTGCTCGGCAGGCGCCGGGCGGGCGGCCAGGGCTGCGACGCGACCTTCGGTGACTCGGATCCCAGGTCCCACATGGAGATTGGATGACAGTAACGGCACGTCTCAGCCGCGCACGAGGACCCGGGGATGGTGTACAGGACGGCGCCCAGCAGGGCCCCCTCCGACAGCGCTGGGTCTGGGCAGGCACGGGTGGGCCTGAGAGGAAGGACTAGCGTGTGCCGGGTGCATGCCTACGTGTGTGTGTGTGTGTGTGTGCGCGCGTGTGTAGACACGGGGCCTGTGTGTGTGCCTGTGTGTGCCTATGTGTAGACACGGGGCCTGTGTGTGTGTGTGTGCCTGTGTGTAGACATGGGGCCTGTGTGTGTGTGTGCATGTGTGTAGACATGGGGCCTGTGTGTGTGTGTGTGTGTGTGTGCGTGTGTGTAGACATGGGGCCTGTGTGTGTGTG
>NW_012149474.1:1825195-1830060 GCF_000956105.1 Propithecus coquereli
TGTGTGTGTGTGCGTGTGTGTAGACATGGGGCCTGTGTGTGTGTGTGTGTGCGTGTGTGTAGACATGGGGCCTGTGTGTGTGTGCCTGTGTGTAGACACGGGGCCTGTGTGTGTGTGTGTGTGTGCGCGTGTGTATAGACATGGGGCCTGTGTGTGTGTGCGTGTGTGTAGACATGAGGCCTGTGTGTGTGTGCGTGTGTGTAGACATGGGGCCTGTGTGTGTGTGTGCGTGTGTGTAGACATGGGGCCTGTGTGTGTGTGTGCCTGTGTGTAGACATGGGGCCTGTGTGTGTGTGCCTGTGTGTAGACATGGGGCCTGTGTGTGTGTGTGCATGTGTGTAGACATGGGGCCTGTGTGTGTGTGCCTGTGTGTAGACATGGGGCCTGTGTGTGTGTGTGCGTGTACGCCCAGGGCTCTGGAGCAGGGGCCCCGCCTGGCGGTGCACGGCCCGGCGCGTGTGGGGGAGGGGCAGTGTTGGGGTCCCCGGGCTGGTGGCCCAGGGAGCACCCCCCGCTGCCTGCTCCCCAGCTGGCCAAGGACCCAGCGGCGCCCGCGGCCACTGCACACAGGTTTACGGAGCAGCGCCCAGGCGCTGGGCACCAGGTGAGGCGTCGGCGTCGGGGGACCCAGCAACGCGCAGGAAATGAAGGAGAAACGGGGAAAATGAGTCACTAACGTGGCTGTGGAGAAAAACAAAGTGCGGTCCACCAGTGGTGGGATTGAATTTTACACAGGCTGGTCAAGGAAGGCTTCACGGAGGAGGTAGCTTATGGCAAATGACTCAAGGAAGGGTGGTCCGTCGGCCCCCGCACCGCCCACCCAGCCCCCTGGCGCTTCCAGGGCAAATGACCAGCCTGACGGCAGGAAGCCACCGCTGGAGCGGAGGCGGCTCTTTCTCAGGCTCGGGGTGGCCACAGGGGAGGACGTGAGCATGTGAGCTTCTCACGTGGCTCCTCCCTCCACCAGGTGCCTCACACACAGGTCACTGTTCTCTGGGGCCAGGGGCCTCCCCCACGCTGCAAGCTGGCAAGGCTGGGAATTCAGTAGGCGCCTAATAAATACCAGCGGGCTGGCTGAGTCATCCCTGCCTCCTCATCCTCGCTCCCCACCTCACCCTCGCTGCCAGCCTGTGGGCACCACCTCTGGTCCAGCCTCTGCTCAGGCCAGCTCTGGGCTCTGCCCTGTGACGGCCGCAGGGGCTGCGAGGGCGAGGTCCAGGCGGGCAGCTCCAGCCGGGAGGACAGGGCCTGGCCAGGAACGGCCCGCCATGCCTGGAAGGACTTAGGAGCAGCCCACTCACCCCAGGTCTTTTGCCCTCTGTTCTCTGAGCGGCCAGGCATGCCTGCAATGGCCCAGGGAGGCTCTGGGCACAGCTGCCCAGGGAAGGGCTGTGTGGGGGGTGGTGGCTGCTCCCTTGGGCAGGGACCCCCACAAGGGCCGGAGGAGGCCTAAGATCTTTACAATCTCAGGACTGGTCCCTAACATGCCACTTGGAGGGGAGGGGAGGGTCATGGCCATGATGGGGCACCAGTGGGGAGCCCTTGGGTGCCCGCGGAAGCCAACTCCCCCGCCCCCACAGAGCAAGCGCCGACGGCTCATACTTCTGCCAGTCTCTCCCGGGGTTAGGAAGCTCAGTGCTGCGCCCAGAGCGATGCCAGAAGGGCCTCCTGTCAGGTGGGCTGGCCCTGATGGGGTCTGGGAGTTTCCCGAGAACAAGGCGCGTGAGACCAGCTCAGGCCTCTGCGGTGACGCCAGATGACCTCACTGAGCCCAAGGTAAGCACAGCAGGGGAGCGCCCCCACTCACCCACCTGGTGCGGGACCGGGACCCAGGGAGCTGGGTGGGAGGGCTGAGCGTGGGTGTGTGACACTGCGGGGAGGGCCCAGCCACTAGCTGGCCGGCCAGCCATGGTGCAGCCGCGCTCCGTGGGGTAGCTCCCCGCCCCCCAATTCTGCCCCACTCGTTTCTCGTCTGAGCGCAGCTGTCCCCGCCTGCCAGAGCCCATTGCCCTGGGGCTGCCTTTCTTAGTGGCGGGGACGGGGCATCCTGGGCCCTGTGTACACCGTGCGTACACAGCCGCACGACGGCACACGCTTGCACATGCGTGTGCACAGCGCTCAGTCTTCCCAGCTGGTGCCCAGCGCATCCTGGAAGAGGAGGTGGCGGGGTGCACTCAGACCGCGAGTTGGGGGACAGGCGACGGCCCACGGGCGCATGCCCTCCCCTCTGTGACTGTGAGATGGGGCGGATCCCCGATTTCACAGGCGAAGGAACTGCCTTGCAGGTCCCCCAGCTCCAGTTTGCACAGAAACTGCTTGTGGGGGGCATGTCCTGGAGGGCGCAGGTGGCAGCTAGCAGGCTAGGACCTAGGGACCCTGTCCCCTCAGCGTATGGCCCCTCAAGGGGCCTCCTCACCCCCTTGACAGCCCCGAGAGTGGCCACTGGGCTGTGTCAGGCAGCCGCCACATGTTGGGCACCTTCCCCAGGCCCCCAGCTCTTTGGAGCTTGCCGGGAGCTCACAGACAACCCCTTGCCCAGCCTCCCCCCTGCCTCAGTGTCCCCAAGCCGACAGGACCCAGACTAGCAGAGCAGCATCACCCGCCGAGAGCCCTGCAGAGCTCATCCAGCTGGCCATGGGCACAGCCCTGGGGCCTCCGGGAAGGCGCCCCAGGTGCCTGGGCGGCTAGTTATTAGAATTTTAAAATATGGAAACGTACCCAGACGTAGACGAGTGTGTTCACCACCTGGCCTCAACAATTCCCACTTCAGAGGCAGTTTTGTTTAATCTCTACCCCAACTCCCACGCCTCCCTGCTGATTATTTCGGAGCAATTCCCCACATCACACTCTTCTATCTGGAAATTCTTCGATGCACATCTCTGGCAGGGCCAGCCCTTCCTACCCTGTGGTTCGGTTTGTGCAAGGAAGGCAGGTCCACACCGACTCTCCCCGCGCTCCGGCAACCCGGAAAAGGCCAAATAGGACTGTCGCCGTTACATGAATGGATGGGCTTCTACGATATTGGCTGTGCTTCCTCCACACTTCTTTCTGAGGCTTGAATTATCCTGTTGTTGAATAGCCTCTTCCCAGACTGTACAGTGGACAGCACTAGGACATCATTTTGTCTTCAGATAAAGTAGCTGAGGGGTTTATGCTAGTATTTCCAAATCAAACTTAAGGATTGGTTTTTACTTCTTTGATTTTATATTATCTCTTTTCTCTTATACTGAAAATCTTGGTTCCAAAGGACTATAAAGTGGTTCTTTATTTGAGAGAGATATATATATGTAATTTCAAAATAACAATACCAATATTACTAACGATACAGTTCTTTGGGTTCCTTTTGTCCTCTTAGTATCAGTGACAATGCCGATCACGACGCTTCCTTGTGCGGCTGTAGCATAGCGGAATGGAACGCGCTGAAGGACGCCGCGACGGTTTTGCTAGCACAGAGAGTGCGCAGTGAAGAGCGGCGCACGTATATGAAAATGCTTTTCTGGTTTTCCACATATCTTTGGGTTAGTTCCTAGGAGTGGGATTTCCAGGTCAGATGCCACCTGTACTTTTGCTAACACTGCTGAGTCTCTCCCTGCGGCGGGGAGCGGCACACCTGTTTCGCAGGCCTCTCTCCTGGAGTGCGCCCTCAAAGGCCTGGAGCTTTGCCCATCAGATAGGTGGGCGGCGGTATCAGGGTGTACTTTTATAATTTGCATTTTCCTTGTTATGGGCAAGGCTGAGCACTTTTTCATAAGCGCAAAGGTCACGAACCCTATTTCCTGTGACCTGTTCTCAGCTTTTGCCCAATTTTCCATAGGATGTGGCAGTTTCTTCTCGGTTTTCTAAGTTCCTTATATACATTGGTGACATTGACCCTTTGCCTGTGATGGAATGCAAATACTGTCCCAATTTGTCATTTGTTTCTTTTACTTTGCTAATGGTGGTTTTTTTATTTTTCTTGTTTTATCTTTTGCATTTGAAATCCAAGTTATAATTGGAGATGTTTCCCAATTCCCAGGTTCCTGAGGGATTCATCCTCATTTTCTTACAGGATCTGCACAACTTCATTTCAACGTTTGCATTTAAGCCTCTGATGGGTTTGAAATCTCTTCTGTGCGGTGTCAGAGATGGTCCGCTGCGTCCTTTCTCCTCTCGCCAGGCCGTCTGGGTGCTCCAGCCCCTCTGGTCACCCGCGGAGGGGAGTCGGGAGTGCAGAGGCTGTCGGCAGGCGTGGTTCATGCACTGCTCACGTGCAAAGTCCTTGCCGAATGCCTGGTGTCCCCAAAGAGGCAGCCGCCCCCTCTGGCCCTCTGCCCCTGTGTACCACACCAGAGGCTCCCAGGAAGGCTCCTGGCCCGGGTGTCTCCTGCGCCTCACGGTGCGGCACAGGTGGGACCCACTTCATTTGCTCTTTCTGCAAATCATACTGTGCCCTCTCTGTGCGGGCACCACACTCGGTGTGGGGCGTCAGGGTCAAGGGCCGGAGCTGGACTCTGTCCACCTCGGAGTTTCCGGTGGGGGGAGACACCCAGTAAATCAGCCCAGGGTGCGGAGTGAAGATTAGAGGTGTCGCATGAGTCGTGAGTCCCTGGGCAGGGCAGCGGGTCTCAGCAGAGCTCCCCTCCAGGTCCTGCCTTGGGGCACAGTGGCCCCCCAGAGTGCCTCAGGGCGCCCCTCTTTCGCCCTTGCCTCCCACCCCCTCTCAGGAGCGGCTCAGAGGGCGGGGAAGTAGGTGCCCACGCCCTGCCCGGTCCCACTGCCCGAGGCGCGCGGCTCGCGGTCAAGGCACCTGCCAGCCCCCGCCTTCCTCCCCTCCAGCGCCGCCTCGGGAGTGGGGGCGAGCAGGTGGGCGGGCGGGGCGGGCCCAG
>NW_012149474.1:1830205-1849044 GCF_000956105.1 Propithecus coquereli
GGAGCGGGCAGCGGCCCCCCGCGGCGGGGTGGCAGCAGCGGCGGCGGCCCGCACTGTGCCCGGGCGCTCGCCCTCGTCGCAGCTCCGGCCCCGCGGGCGCGCGCCATGGCCGCGGCCTCCCCGCCCGGGGCCGAGAGGACGCGCTGGGGCTGGGGCCGCCTGCCGGGCGCCCGGCGGGGCAGCGCGGGCCCGGCCAAGAGGTGCCCCTTCTCGCTGGAGCTGGCGGAGGGCGGCCCGGCGGACGGCGCGCTCTATGCACCGATCGCGCCGCCCGGCGCCCCGGGGCCCGCGCCCCCCGCGCCCCCCGCCGCGCCCCCCGCGTCCCCCGCCGCCGAGCTCGGCCCGCGGCCGCGCGTGAGCCTGGACCCGCGCGTCTCCATCTACAGCGCGCGCCGCCCGCTGCTGGCGCGCACCCACGTCCAGGGCCGCGTCTACAACTTCCTCGAGCGCCCCACCGGCTGGAAGTGCTTCGTCTACCACTTCGCCGTGTGAGTATCGCCAGGCCGCCCCAGGGGCTTTCCGCGGGCTGCCAGCCGCATCCCAGCCACCTGCCCGCGCAGCTGCCAAGCGGAGCGGGGGAGCGGGCGAGGGGAGGAAGGGGTTAATGGGGAAAAGCAGAAACAAGACCGGCGCCTGTTTCTTGAAGTTCAGGGACACTGCTGGGGCTCTGGGTGGGAAGCTCCTGCCCGGGCATGTGTGGGGGCGCCAGCTGGGGAGGGTGTGCCCCAGCCCAGAAGCTGGTTCCACTCCTCCTGGAGGGACAGTCCAGGTGTTAATCCTTCTGGGACAAGGAGGAGCAGAGCAGCAGCCTGGAGCTGCCCTTGGGCACAGCAGAGGATTCCCCAAGGTCGGTGGGGACACCGCAGATACTCAGGAGCCCCCACGAGGGGAGGGGCCTCATGCTCCTGCTGGCGCCAGCACCTCTCAGACCCTCAGGCCCAGGTGGACTCGCGTCCAGGCAGGACGGTGCAGGCGGCGACTTCCTGCAGGGCCAGCGTGGTGTGGAGAGTGCTCACTGTCTCTGTGTTAACCGAACCAAGATCGAGAAAACCTGGGTTGATGCAGAGAATGGAGGGGCCCGGGGAGGGGGTGGGGCCGCCTGCAGCCTCCATCAGAGGCAGCTGTGCACCAGGAGAAAGTGGGCAGGTAGCACCTGGTCCTTGTTCTTGCCAGGTGGTTCCGATTCCCAGCACCGCGTGCCTGAGGGGGGCAGGGCGCTGGGCTTCTCAGGGACGGGCATAAGAAGCTCCCTCCGAGGAGGGTCTGGCTGTACTTCCTGGCTGCCCAGCCAGCAGCCTCTTGCCTGGGAGCCTTTGCTCAGTGTCCTGTGGGCTCATCTGAGGGCTGTGCGGGTGGCCGGTGGCAGAGCGTGCTCATCCCTACTTCCTCCCCTGGGCCTGCTGGAGACCTGGCGGAGGGCGTCCAGGGCCCTGTTCGCTCCTGCTAGTAACCACCGCCTGGTGCCCAGGGGACCTGTCCGGCTTGGAGCATTGTCTCAGGTGAGGGAGTGGGGCCGTGGGCCCAGGGGCGCTGGCCTCCTTGGTGAGAGAGGCAGGGCCTTCCAAGTCAGGGAGGGCAAGTCTCAGGGACAACTGTCCCAGAGACACGGTTGGACCGTGGTCTTGGAGACTCTCCCCACCCCAGCACCCTAGCCCCTGCCTCCTGAAGTGCCCGAGGGTGCCGAGCCGTGGCTGGTCTGTGGGAGGGGAAGCTTCTGCCCACGGCTGCAGCAGCTCGTCTTGGGGTTCCGGAGATGTGCGCAGCAACCCCGAGGGACCCCACCCGAGCCGGATGCCACCGTGGGAGCGTCCGGCAAACCCCAGGCTTGTGGGTGCTGCTGTGCCGACGGCCGCCTGCCTCCTAGCACTCGCCTGCTGGGCCCCAAACTCCCTGGGGCGCCCGGGAGCAGGAGACCCCACAGCCAGATGTGTGAGGAGCCCCTGTCCGGAGGCCTCTCTGTCCGGAAGCCCCCTTGCCTTTAGCCACCTCTCGGTCGCGCCCTGGGCGTGCAGGTCCGGGGCAAGCATCCCTGGAGCTCCCGGGTCGCCGCGGTGCCTGCGGAGGAAGAGGGCTCGCCGCGCCCCAGAGGAAGTCTCTGCTTACGCTCGTGTTTTCTTCCTGATTCTGATTGTTTAGCTCTCGGAAGTTTGCTCAGCGCGGTCCGCCTTTGCCCAGCCTCCCGGAGCGGGCAGGGCAGGGGCAGCTCGTGGGGACAGGGAACCAGGAAAGGGACGCTTCTGTGAGTGGTGTGTGGCGTGTGGCCTCGGTCCCGTCCCTGCAGGAGGCGTGCCTGGCCCTGGGACACCTGGGGTCATGCGAGGCAGGGCACGTGGCTTGTCTGGGGCCTGGGGAGGCCACTCACCCCAGCATCTCCAGGGGGCCCAGGGCCCTGACACTCTCAGACTAGCCAGTCTCTTGGGGGAGACCCGGCCTCACACGGGGATCACAGAGTGGCCGGAGCCCGGGGAGGACGGCGTGGTCCACCCTGGTGTCACTCTGTGTGAGGCGGTGGCTGGGCGGGAGCTCTGTCCTTGGTGAGGCAGACTGTAAGATGAGAAAGGTCGTGGGTTTGGGGCTGCAGGAGGACGAGCTGGGGCCCAGGCTGTTCAGGGGTGTCAGGGTGGGAGCCGGGGCCCCACCGGCCCTGCGGGGCTGGGACATACTCTCCCGCATGCGAGTGGCCGGGGAAGCAGGCCAGGATATCCTGCCTCTCCTTGGGGAACCCCCGGCAGCTCTTCCTGTGTTCCTTGGCCTCCCCCCGCCTGGCCTGCCGGGGTCAGGGAGCAGGACGCAGCACCCGGGCCATGGCCCTCGCCCGCACGGGCTTCCTGTCTGTCCCCCGCGCTTCCCAGCCGTGGCCCTTGGTGCCCCCACCGTGGGAACCCCCACCGTACCTGGGGGCTCGGTGGTCCCGCAGCCCCTGCTGGCCGCAGGGGGTCCCAGCTACCTGCTGAGGAGGCCGCAGGGTCCGGCGGTGCCTGCTCTGGTTGCCAAGGTGCCTGGAGACCTGCCTGTGGCTGAGAAGAGGGGTTTGAGGGAGGGGCCCAGAGTGGGGGGAGGCTGACCCCCCACGTTCTCACACCCAACTCAGCTCAGCACCTCTGGTCCCTGCCCGCCCACAGTCTCCTCTCTCCGAGCTTCCCAAGACCTCTCTGGTGGCTTTTGGCGGCAGCCTCGATGCGTGTTAATCATTGATGGAGCTAGAAGCGGGTCCTGGTGCTTTATTGGGCTGAGCCGGTCTGGAAGCCGAGGCCAAGTGGCGGCCAGGTCTCAGGCTGTGTCACCCGACTCTGTGGCTCCCCCGTACCCGCCGGCTTCCAGGCTCTGGCCTGGGTCTGTGGTGGCTGCTGGGCAGCTGTGCTGCGGCGGGCGGGGCTGGGAGGACCGCTGTCTGGCTCTTGCCCTCTGTCCCCTCTGGGCCCCCCAGCCAGGGTTCCCAGTAAAACTGGGGATTCCTTTTGGGGCTCCTCAGACAGCCGCCCTCTCTGGGGCCTGGTCCCTTGGTCTCATCCCCTGGCTGCCCGGAGACCCCCAACGTCCCCTGCAGACCCCGCCCAGTGTCTCTGCCCCTGTGTTGAATGCCACACCACGGGCCGGCATCAGCTCAGGCAGCGACTGGGAGGGAGGGAGACAGTCCAGGTGGCGAAAGAGCTCAGAGCTCCGGGAGGAAGGGCCTCCCAGCCTGCCTTGAGGACAGCACGGTGCCGGGACCTGGGCGAGGGCGGACGTGGAAACAGGACGGAGCTTCGTGTCTGAGCGCTGCCTCGTGGCTGGGCCACCCCGCCGGGTTCCTGAGCCCTCTGAGTCTGCGTCCCGCCCCTGTGGCAGGCTGGCGGTGGTGCCGGCACCTTCTGTGCAGGGCTGGTGGGGTGGACGTAGGGCGGTGCGTGCACACGTGCCGGCATGGAACGGACAGCCCCGGGAGCTGGGTGCTCAGGCGCTCACCTGCAGCTGCCAAGGGCCGGTGGAGGGACGGGAGGTTCCCCTTGCACCCGGCCGTCCGAGGCTCTGGGTCCTTCGCCCACGGGCCGGCGGCAGTGGGTCTGAGGGAGGGG
Source organism: Propithecus coquereli (assembly GCF_000956105.1). Taxonomy (NCBI): domain Eukaryota; kingdom Metazoa; phylum Chordata; class Mammalia; order Primates; family Indriidae; genus Propithecus; species Propithecus coquereli. The sequence continues at coordinate 1,834,261 of NW_012149474.1, forward strand.
CTGCGGGCGTCGTGGGTGCCCATGCAACGGCTTCCTCTGCGTGGGAGGGCCCAGGCCCCCGCTGCTGAGGGACAGGGGCACGGTGCCCAGCGGAGGTGCTGGCAGTAGAGTCGTGACGGCGTTCGCACACGTCCGCTCTGTTTGGGTTGAGTCGTGTCCCTCAAAAAGAGGGCGAGTCCTGACTCCCGGTACCTCGATACGTTCGTATTTGGAGAGGGATCTTTACAGAGGTGATCGTGTTAAAGCGAGGCCAAGAGGGTGGCCCTATCCCATGTGACTGGTGCCTTCATAAGAAAAGGGGATCAGGACACAGACACAGAGGGACAACCATGTGGGGACACAGGAGACAGCCATCTGCCAGCCAAGGAGGAACCGTCCCAGTGACACCTCGATCTTGGACATGCAGCCTCCAGGACCAAGAGACAGGAAATGTCTGTGACTCGAGCTGCTCCGTCTGTGGTGCCTTGTCACAGCGGCCCAGGGCGCTGCCCGCCTCTGTGTGCCGGGAGGGTATCCCTGAGTCAGCTTCCGGCTGGGCTGCCTGGCGGGGCCGCCCTGCGCCAGGGCAGAGTGACTGGAGCCCGGGGGGCTGGTGTGCCCACCGCTGCTGTGGCTTCTGCCACGCGCCGCCTGGCTTGCGGCACGTCCGGCAGAGGGGCGGGGGTGGGGAGAGAGGCTCCAGATCCAGGCCGCAGAGCTGGAGACAGACGGGCTGGGGCTGAGGTGGGCAGGAGTGCGGTGCCCACCGACGGGTGCCTAGTGATGGGGCTGGGCCCCAGCTCCACCGGGGTGGCAATGCCCCTGTTCCTAAAGGTGTCGGTGCTGAATCCTCTTGCTGCTACAAACGCTGGTTTCTGAGTTCGTTCTTCCTGCGCCGGCGTGACCCAGAGCCGCTCAGATGAGCTGTCGGGCGGTGCTGACCCAGCAGGCGTGGGGAGCTCAGGAGCTCCTGGGCCTCGGGGGTGCCACCGACCTGTGGGCCACACTCCGGGTAGCCAGGTGCCAGCGTGCGGGCTCTGGTCCTGAGCCCCTTCTCAGCCCTGGGCAGGCCCCCCAGCCCACCAGCCTCCTTGTCTGGGAATGGACCCGGGCGAGCTCCGTGGCGCTTTCCAGCCCTGACATTGCAAACGGCATCTCTCTGCGACTCGCTCTGTCTACAGCTGAGGGTGACGGTGGGGACAGCCTCACCGCAGGCTCCCGGGGGTGGTGGCCTGCGAGGAGAATGTTCCAGGCCCAGGAGGAACCAAGGGGGCACATGTCCAAGGAGAGACGTGGGTGTGTGGCTGGCCCTGGGAGATACCACAGAGAAGCTTCCAGAAGCCCGGCCACAGCTACTAGAGGGGAGAATGAGGTGGTGAATGCCACCACCTTAGGCCACTGTGACCCCCAGGATTTGGGTACAGAGGGGAGGGTGGTGGGGTCCGGCTTCGCTCTGGGGCGGCCAGTCTGGGGTCGGTGTCGGTGACGGGTCACCCCAGCACCCGGCTCTCCTCGACGGGGCTGTGTGCATGTTTGGGGTCCCTACGAGCGCGTCAGTGAGACCGTCCACGTCTTTGCGCCGCCTCCTGCTGGGTAATCATCTCTCTCCAGCGGCCTCGCCGGGCACTGTGACAAACCGCGGCTCTCTCGGAGGGCAAGGCCGGCGTGGCTGTCGAGGGGACCGAGGAGGAGCCTGCTGGCCGCTCTGCTATGGGCCAGGTGACCAGGGGACACCACGGGACCCGAGCTCACACAGCCATTTTTGTGGCTTTTGACCACACGATGGGGCTTGGTCTCCTGCCGCCCAGCCCCGTCCCCTGCTCTGAGCCCCGCGTGGGCAGGTGCTGGCTAGGGGACGGGGGGTGCCATGGCGGGGGGCAGCCTGGCTCTGCCCTGGGGACCTCGGGAGGGATGGGGAGCAGCAGTGCGCATTGCCTGGCGGAACACCTGCCAAGGCGCTGTTTGCTGAGCACGGCTGGGAACCGCGGGACTCAGAGCAGGCTGCTGCCCGAGGCCACACAGCTGTGCCCGAGGCTGCCGGACTCTGACGCCCTCACCTGCTTCCCCACGTGCGCCCGACAGCCCCGCTAGAATCCGATGGGCCCTCGAGGCCTTGCCTTGTTCATGCCCCAAGGGGAGAACCTTGGACGGGGGCTGTCACCCCTTCGGTGCTTGGCCACGCGAGGGGTGGGTGCTGTCCTGGGAGGAGAGAAGAGAAGGCCTCGGGGCAGGGGGAAGCCACCTCCTGAGAGTGGAGCGTGGAGCCCAGGCGGGGCCCAGCCCGACTCTGCTTCCTCGGTGCCCTGGGGCCGCCTGCCCTGGGCTAGGGTGACCACCCGGCCAGGGCCTTTCATCTGGCTGCTTCCTCTGGCTGGGGCTTGGCTCTGAGGCCACCTTGTCCAGGAAGCCTTCCCATGCTGCCCCGGGCAGAGTGCTGCCTTCCTCACCATCCGCTCCAGCGCCTGGAGCCCCCACAGCTCGGCGCTCTGGGCTCTGTGTGGGGCGTTGGTGCGCCCTGGGCGTTTGAGGGTCCACGTGGGCAGGTCTGACTCCTCTGGCTGGGCTCACCTGGCATCTGGTCTCTGAAACCTGGGCCCCTCCTTGCCTCTCCCTGCTCCTGTCCACCCCCAAGCCTGCCGTGAGTCAGGGCTGCCCCCAGCAACTCCCAGCCCAGACAGGCCGGGCCGCTGACATCTGCCTGTGGGTTCTTTAATCCAGCGACATTCCTGAGCTTGGGAAGGCAGTGGGCAGAAGCCACAGGGACCCCCGTGGCTGGCGGGAGAGTCCTGCTCCCATTTTCGCTCATTGGCTTACAAATGGGGGCATTCAAGGAGCCGTGCAGATGGGGAAACTGAGGCCCAGCCACTTTGCTCATGCCTCACCCGGGAAGCTTTTCCACTTCTGCCTGGAAGCCTCAGGATGCCGCGGTCTCAGGCACGGTGTCACCCCGTTTCTGGCATCAGGCCGGGCGTGTATCCTTGGGCACCCCCGTGCTCACCTGGCCCTTGCCCCTAATCTGCACACGGTGCCTCTGCCGCCTCCGGGAAGCACCCCAAGGGCCACCCTCTTCCTACTCTCAAGTGCTTGCCTTGTGCCTGTGTCTCAGCAGTGGGTGCGCTGCTGGGTGCCCCCACCCATGCGGTGCAGGTTCGCTGGGGGTTAGGGGCTCTGGGCCTCACCCCGTGTCTGCCATGGACGGGCACCTCCTCTGCCCCCTCCCAAACCACACTCTTGGGCAAACTGGAAGGATGCTCTGAACGGCTGTCCGCGGCCTCTTCCCGCCGAACTTGCTCCGTGCAGAGAGCTGAAGAGACTCAGAAGGCAGGAACCAAACGCAGGCGGCCGGACAGAGACCCCCAGCCCCGCTCCCTCTGCCCGCCGGAAATCTCCTCTGTGGTGACAGCCCAGCTGCACCGGGACCCCATCCCCCAGGGCCAGGCTGCCTCCTTGGCCTCCAGGCTGAGCAGGAGTGACCACAGGACCCTGCCCCAGGCAGGCAGGTTCCCTTCCGGGGTGCCCCCGCCCCGCAGAGGGGAGCAGCTAGAGTGGGGGACGCCCAGGGGCACCTCAGGCTCCGTCCCAGCAGCCCCAGGAACCACGCACTTCGCACGTTTGATCTTGGCGGGTCCTGGGTTTGGCATTTTCTCCCATGACGTCTCCAGCTGTTGTGAAAAGTCACGTCTGTGCTCTTGGCTGGGATGGCTCAAAATACTATAAAACATAACGCTTTGGTAATTGAAACCACATGGTACAGCCACATGGATGGGCAGATCACCAACGGAACGGAATTGGAAGCCACGCACAGACCGGATTGCGGTTTAGTGAAAGAACGTCTCTCACCAGCGCGAGGAGACGCTCGCTGAGGAGCGAAGCTGGGCTGCTGGGTGCCGCGTGGACCACTGCCAGACCGGACCCACGTGCCGCCTCACGCCAGGGTAAACCCACGTGGGCCAGAAAACCACGCGGGCTCCAGGCACCCTGCACCCTGGGGTGGGGAGGCCCCCCCACGCGTTGGAGGCGGGCGTGTCGCGGGCAGGGACGTGTGTGACTGGCAGGAAGAAGCGACTTGGGGGAGGTGCCACCACCTTGAGGACGATAAACGGACACCAGACTGAGGGAGGACGTGACTTGTCACGAGCGGTTGCTGTCACTGACGTGGAGTTTCTGAAAACAGAGAAGAAAACTGGCTGCCCACAGGAGACGAGCGGAGACCCGAACACCTGCTCACAAAAAAAAGTGACCACAGGTGGCTTTAAACATGCAGGAAGCTGCCACCTTTGCTCCTGGTGAGAAAAATGCAGACGAAGACGTCACCAAGGCCCCTCCAGACTGGCAGAAACCCCAAAGCGTTTGCCGGCGGGCACGCGACGTGTCATGTGACGTTGGGGGGATTCGGTAACATCTGGCAAAGCCATGTGTGCGTTGACCTCTGACCCGACAGCCCCACTTTCTGGAATCTTTCCCGAAGGTCCTGGCAGAAGCAGGAGGAGGCGTGGAGTGTTACGCAGTCGTGAAAAGAGGCGCGTAGCTCTGTGCGCGCCTGTGGCGGGAGCGTGGGAACTCTAAGCGGAGAAGCGCAGCGCGTGGCGGCCGCCCTTGCTCCGACGGAGGCAGATGCGGGATACTCATGGATCAAAGACGGGAGCGGCGGGAGCGCGATTCAAAGCTCAAAAATCACCTCGAGGAGGGAAGGGACGAATGGAACCAGATGTCTCTGAATAGACCTCGTTTCATAGATTTGGGAACCTTTTAAAAGACAGTTTGCATAATTTTAAATAAAAAAGCAGCCCCTAATCTCTTAATTAAAAATCCCTTAATAAATCTTAACTGGAAAAAGTAGTCCCTCAAACTCAAACAAATTAACCTAAAAGTGTGTACTGAGTTAGTGGAATAACCACCCGGAAAGAACTTATTTCAGGCGACACATTTCTGGTGGGCTGCTGGCTGAGGACAGCCCACTAGACACGGGACGGTGGTGACAGTGTTGACGCATTTTGACTGCTGCGCGCGAACCGTGGGTTAAGGCAAGTGAGTCACCGTCGGTGTCATTAAGAACTGAGGCTTTAGGTGAGGGAGGAGGAAAAACAGATGTCGGTGAGATGAGGTTAAGCAAAAACGCTGCAGCCTGCACTTGAGGGGTGTCCGTGTGCGTTGAAACAAGGACCACCCGGTGGCTGTGAGCACCCCGAACCCCAGACCGTGGCCTCTCGGTGCCATTTCCCCCTGAAAGCAACCGTGGCCCCTGGAGAAATGGCCGAGTCCAGGTCCGAGGCAGGAGGTGTCCAGGCAGAGGCAGGACGGCCGTCACAGGCACGAGGGCCGGGCCGCCAGGATGGGAGACGCCTCGAGGAGGCTGCAGGCGCGCCACGGGGAGCTCCGTCAAGAACGGCGGCTGACGCGGATGGCAACGCGTCCTGGGGGCTTACACCCTGAGTTCACCCCGTACTAAGGGACGAAGCCATCAGTCAAAGCGTTGGAGGTCAGCGGGGAGGCTCCTGACTTTGACCCTGGTGAGTATACGTGGAGAGAACCCAGCGGGCGTCCGTCCGTCCTGCGCTGCCGTGTGGACCGTAACTCGGAAACCGAGCTGTGAGGTCGTGTCCCTGCTCCCGACCCGCCTGCGCCTGCAGAGGCACCGCTGGGGCTGGCGCCTCCCCGTCCCCTGGCACCGGCGAGGTCCCGGACGCGGCGTTGGAGTGGATGCCGCTGCCAAACAGACGGCCCGACACCCGGGGCTCGGGACGGAGCCCGGGGAACACCGCGGCCCACGGTGTTCTCTCGCTGGGTGGGTGACTGACTGGCTGAGCCTCTACGTGGAAATACGAGTTTATTGGAAATGCCGGGGCCTGGGGACACGCTAAATGACACCACGGAGGCCACCTGCAAAGTCCCGGTTGTGGTGTTTTCCAGGACAGACGGCCAGATTTCTTCCGTAAGTGAAACACCAAGAGGTGAACGGAGGACAAGGTCTAAGAATGACACTCCCACCGACGGGCGCTCGGCCTTTCTCAGGTCCTGATCAAACAGACTGCGAACACTGCAGTTACGGTTCAGCGACCTCCTCCGGGCATCGTCACCCTGCCATGCCCACCGGGGCATGTGCCGCCGTCCCCTCGTTCCCGATCGCGTCTGCCCGGGTCGGAGGGTTTGGGGCTGTTGGGAATTTTGTGACTGGCTCCCTCCCTTCCCAGGGATGGGGATTAAGGGGGTTCTGAAGCAAACAGGCGGGTTTGCACCAGCTCCCGGCTGGCCCGTGACCTCAGCTGTAGAACGGGGAGAGCCAGGCTTCCCTGGCGGGTGGCGGTGAGGACGCCACAGCCGTCAGGATCTGGGGCGTGGTGCCCCAGGGCCCTGTGGCCTGCCTGGAGCTGGGTCTGGGATAAGGCGTGCACTGACCTTAGGCTGAGACGGGGGCGTCAGCAATTGGGGTCTGAGTAGGAGCCTGGTGGGGGGCCAGGTGAGTAGAAGCGGCTGTTGGGTGGGCCTTGGAGGGCTGTGAGGCCCACGTGGGATGTGGCCACACTGTCTGGGGAAGGCCCCTGGCCTCGAGCTGTGGCCTTTTGCCCGTCCGGCTCGGCCCCGGTCCCGCGCTGCAGACCCGGCTCCCAGCCAGCTAGGAGCCACCCGGCCCTGCCCGTCCCACGATGCCCCCACCTGCGGCTTGCACAGGGAGCGGAGGACAGGGAGTGGCCCAGACACACCCTAAGGAAACAAAAGTCATCGCTGACTCCTTGTCCCGTATGACAGGGACAGGCCTCTCCTGCTTCAGCCCCACGGAGAGCAGCTCCAGCAGGAAAGATGGGAGAAGGGCTCGCCGGCTTCTAAACCACCCTCTGTCCCTCGATCCCACCTGGTGGGCCCTGCCTGGCCCGGTACGGACCCAGGGACTCTGCGTGACCCTGTGGCAAGGAAGCTGTCCCGGCGGGCCCCCGTCTGTGGGGGACGCAGCCTGCAGAGCGCAAAGGCCGTCTACAAACACGGTCCTGCCCACGTGCGGAGACACCAGCCAGCCGGGCACACACGGTACCTGTCAGCCCGAGGCGGGCGGGTAAGCAGCAAAGCCCACGCTGCTCCTGCAGCCACCCTGCCTGCTGCCCACGCGCCCCGACCCCAAGTGGAGTCCTGTTTCCAGCTCGGTGCCGGCAGGCGGGACCCGGCCCTCTTGCTGCTGCCCACGGACCCTCACGTAACTCGGAGAGGGTCTTCCTGCAGGGCCGGTAACTCGGTGACGAGGCAGCTTCCGTCCAGTCCGCAGCAGGAGGCGGCCCTGGGGTCGACCGCTATCCGTGTGGCCGTGTCTTCCTGTCAGACCACTCTGGAAGTCACCTAGGCCCCTCCTGCCACCTGGGAGCTCCTGCCACGTGGCCAGCGGGTGTAGAAAGGGCCGAGTTCTCGCTCGTGTTCCCAGCAGTAGACGATCTGGGGTTGGTGGAATCAGGGTGAGGGGTCACTCCCTAAACCCACTCTCTTCCCCACGGGTGGCCCGGGTGGCCGGGCCCCGGGGCTGGGTCAGGGTCAGAGGACTGGTTTAGCAAGAAATGGTGAGTTAGTTTTTTTGTTTTTCCCTCCTCACACGTGGGAACCTGTAGGCCAGAAAAGGTAGTGGGTCGTTCAAAGCCACGCTGCAGGTTTTGCAGTCTTCAGACAAACCGGATTCGGTACCTGGTGTCAATGATCCATTTTTCCTTTGAGTGTGAGCCCAGCCCAGCACGCGTGTTGAAGCTCAGAGCTCCCCTAAAACCCGGATGGGCTGCAGGTCACCAGCCCTGCAGGAAGACCCTCCCCGAGCCTCGTCAGGGTCCGCGGGCAGCAGCAAGAGGGCCCGGGTCCTCGCCTGCAGGGGCTGAGCTGGGATCAGGACTCGGGGCCAGGGCGCGTGGGCAGCAGGCGGGGCGGCCGCAGGGGCAGCTGGGGCTTCGCTGCTGGCCCGCCCTCCTCGGGTTGACGGGTACAGTGTGTGCCCACCTCCTGGGGTCTTTTCGAGGGGCTCCGTGGCCAGTGTGGGGCAGCGTGCCCCCGGCAACCCGAGAGCGAGTGATGCTCATCTGTGCGACAGTGTCAGCCCTGCCTCTGCTCCAGGCTCCAGCCGCCTCCCCTCCACCCGCCCCTCCTTCCCGAGTCCGCGCTCTGCTCCTGCCCTACCCAGAGGTGTCCCAGGCACCTGGACGCCAGCCCAGCTGTGTCTAGACCCTGAACCAAAGGTGTGCGTGTGGCCATTTGCCGAACGTCCTGTGCCCGTTGCCAGGGACTCGGCGGCGGTGGGCTGGACGGGAGAGCCCCCGTTTCGGGTGGCCTGTGGCCGGGGCTGTGCCTGGGTGCTCCAGACCTTCAGTGGGGGGAAGATGGGTACCGCCGAGATGCGGGGGCCAGAGACTGCCCCCAGGCCTCGGAGGGACGCTTTGCTCCAGGAACGGGCGCCGTGTGCGGGACGCTTCTCGTCGGTCTCGTCCACCGATGGCGCAGCCTGGGGGGGTCCTGGGGCGCTAATGCTGCAGGCCTGGGGCTTCCGGGGGTGTTCAGGGGTCGGATGGGCCTTAGCCTCCTCGCTCCGGGGGTGTGGGGGTGGCGTCTGAGCCGGCAGCCGGGGGTGGGCTTGGCGCTGTCCTGGAGTCAGCACCGCGGTGTGCGTCCCAGCCCTGCCCTCCTGGGGTGGCCCTGGCGGTCCCCTCCTCCGAGGCTGCCCTCGCGTGTTGTCGGGGTCTGGTCCTGGAGCCTTGTCTCGGCTTGGTGACGATTCCGGTGCAGTGTGCACGCGTGTGCACCTCGGCCCGTGTGTGTGGCCTGGCGGGGCTGCCACCTGCTGTCCGGTGTCTCTGCCGCCTTCGGCCTCGGAAGGGAAGGCTTCTCAGCCGACACGCAGACGGTCCACCTCCCAGCACGTTTCCATGCCGGTCAATTTGTTCCTAAAATAGCCTCTGAAGCTCCGTCCTGGAGTGGACCTCGCGCAGAGGAGATAAGGCCGCGCTGGCGGGGGCGGGCTGGCCTGGAGTGGGGCCGGGGCACGCTCCCTCCCGCTTTTGTCCCCGCCAGCCTCCAGGCACAGGGCGGGGAGAGGCCAAGGGGAGGCCTTGTCTCCACGCGCAAGCATGTCAGGAGGGCAGGGTGGCTGTGGCCGTGGCCCAGGTTTGTGTGGCCCCTGGTTGCGGCTGTTCTTGTTCACGTGGCCCCCACCCCCACCCCCACCCCCGAGTCCAAGCGTCTGGTCTCAGGAATTTGAGGCCTGCGGCTGCCATGGAACATGGCAAGGATCTTGAGCCACCTGTGCCAGCACAGGGCTGGCTTGGAGAAGGTGACCCGAAGGGTGGACAGGAGGAGGGTGGGGCACGGAGGGAGAAACGGATGGATGCGGGCTGGTTCCAGCACCTGCCGTCCTGAGGGGGAGGTTCTGGAGGGGGTCTGGTGGGTGCGGCCTTGGCCAGCCTGGCCCCAGCATGGCCATCCTGGCAGCCGGTCCTCTGTGCGTCCTGGGCCGGTAGAGCCAAGGTCTGAGACTCGGGAGGGGCCAGAGTCTGCTCGGTCCTGGGAAGGGACCCAGGCTCGTCGTGTCTTTCTAGGAGCCACAAGCGACTCAGAGCTCTTCCCTGGGCTGAGGGGTGTCTTTGCAGACATTTCTATGGAGAGCCGTGGGAGCCTGGCTGGGGAGCCTTCTGGTGGTGTGTTCTGGATAAACCGGTGTCGGGTCCCGGACACGTGGGTGCCGGGTGGGTCTCCGTGGCTGTCCTGGGGCCGCCAGGCCACTGCGAGGTGGACATGCACAATGAGGGCAGGGTAGCGACCGGGCCGGTGTCCAGGGTCACCGTCTCACTTGCCGCCTTCTCCGACGGGTCTCTTCCTGAGCCTCACACCTGCGTGGGGCTCTGGCAAAGGCCTCTGGTTTCTAGAATGTGCCGTCTCTCCTTCACACCACAGGACCACGTGCACCGTCGGCACGGCCTCGCGGGGTCAGGGGAGCAGCTGTCAGACCCCACCAGGTCCTGTAAGACCCCGCCCGCTGCCGAGCGGCGGGCCAGCTCCTGCCTGCATCACCCCGTGGACACTTTCCACTGGCCTCTGCCCTGGCCCTGCTCTCGCGCTGGAGGCTCCTCGGGAGAGCCGCCGGTGACTCTGCTCGGGGCCGGGCCTGCAGGCGAGGGGCTGGCGGAGGCCCTGGCTGGCAAGAACAGCAGCCGAGAGGGCTCTGGAGGTGGGAGGGCCTGGCGGCTGTGAGGAGCAGAAAGGAGCCCTCCCTGGCTGGCACGGGGGCCGGCCAGCAGTGACGGGGCCGAGGCTGGGCCCCTGCACCGGCCCGGCCTGAGTTCTGGTTTCTTCTGAGCAGCTGCACCCCGGTGTGAGCCTCTCCAGCCAGTGGGTGGAGCCGGCAGCCACAGGGGGGCCCGGGGCTGCAGGGCTGGGAAGGGGGCCCGGGACCCTCTTGGGGATGTCCCTGCTGTGGGGACACAGTGACTGGGAAGTGGGGGGTGGGCAGGTTCTGGGGCGCCTGGGAAGAGCGGGGAATCGGGACGCGGTGCTCCATTCCTGGCTTTGTCCTGCAGTGCCGTGCGACCTTGGGTGACCAGGTGACTTTCCCACGTCCCTGGGGAGCCTAATTTCTGCCTGCCTGGGGGCAGGGACAGACAACAGGAACACAAAAGGCCTTTGAAAGTCCCTGCCGCCCCGCGAGGTAGAGGCTGTTCCCCGCCAAGGAACATTCGCCCCTCTGTCCCCTGGATCCGGGCCCACTCAGGTCCCTGGTGCAGCTCCAGGGGGCACGGCACCTCCCGGTGAGTGCCGGAATGTTCTGGCCGCCCTTGGCACCGGCGAGGGGCGGGGCAGGGGGCCCTGGCCAGGCCCCAGGGCAGGCTCCGCCTCCGAGAGCTTATCGCAGCCCCTCTGGCAGGCCGCCTACCACCTCAGAGTCACGCCGCCCCAGGGCGTCCTGGGCTCTAGACTCTTCTGGGGGGTGTGGGGGTGCTCTCGTGTGTGGGTGCGCCGGGTGCCCAGAGCCGTGCTGGGCTTGACACACACCAGCGTCGGGGAGGTCTGTGGGTGCCCCAACCAGATGTGAACCTGCGTCTGCTCCCCATGGGACCCCAGAAAGTGGCCATGGCGGGTGTCAGCCCAGCCCTGGCCACGGCCCAGTGATGCCAGGGTCCTGTGGGTACCCGTGCACCTCCCTACGTGGGGCTGTCGTCCCGGGAGTTGCTTGGCGAACAGATCAGAGGGAAGGTTCCTCCCGGGTGCGAGCCAGCCCTCAGCCGGCTCCTGTCCGCAGGGCTCACCGTGCGCAGTTGGGTTTGGATGGATCGGTCGTGGCCCCGGGTGATGGGCCCGTCTCCACGGACGGCACCAAGGAAAATGGACGTCAGCTGCGGCAGGACCGATCTGGGCAGGGTGGGGCCGGGACCTGGGGGGCACCTTGGGGCAGTTAGGATGTGGCCTGTGTGTGGCCGACACAGGAAGGGGGCGTCACCGTGGGCAGGCACAGGCTGTAAACAGCAGGCCGAGTGCTCTCTCTGGGGCCAAGACACATGAAGTCCGGGTGTGGGAAGATGCAGAAAGTGGACGCTGAGAGTCCCTCATGGTCACCCCAGGCATGGGTTATGGGTTTAATCTTTCTGTTTTTGCTTATCTGAATTTTCTAGTTAAAAATTCTTGCTTTTTTTTTTTTGAATAATAAGAGGTCGTTTTAATAAAAATTTACGAACAACCAGAGGCCTGTAAGGGGGCTCTGGAGCCCGAGTGTCTCGTGGCGACTGGGGCTGAGAACTCGGGTGCGTTGAGTGCGATTTGGCCCAGAGGGTGGTGGGTGGGACAGGTGCCGTGGCCCTGGGTGACGTGGCCCCGTGGGCTCCTGGCTCTGGGCCGTCCCATGCTGGGCTCTGGACTAGGCCCGGGTTGCGGGAACATCCTTGGGGAGTGTGCGAGGTGGGGGCCGCTGGGCGGCGGGTCCCCGCGGCTCTCGTGGGCCGGACCTGCACGGTCCACTGGGGCTCCAGGGTGCCGGTGGGGGGACCGTCCGGGCGAGGCGGAGGTGGCCGAGCTGCACCTGCACAGGTGGCTGGGGCTGGTGGCGGGTCCTTTCTGGAGGGTCCTGACGGGAGATGAAAGCAGCCGGAGTCTGCAGGAGCTCCCCTCTCCTCCTTGCTCAGGGCTGGGGGGTGGCGGACGTTCCCGTGCAGTGCGCAGGCAGCGGCTCCGTCAAAGGCCTCATGGCTGAGGAAGGGAGGAAGGAAGCGTGGCCCTGGGGACCTGGGCACCAGGCGTGCAGCAGGTGTGGTGACCCCTCATCCGAGTGGCCAGCCTGGACGCCCGGTCTCCTGCCCGGGTGGGCGGCCCTCGCTGCAGGGACAGCTCCGGGGCAGTGCTCTGCGCCTGCAGTCCCGCCACGTGGCCCGAGACCACCAACTCCTCCACGGCGAGGCCAGCTGGGGGTCCCAGTGGGAAGGAACCGCGGCCCCACCAGGGCTGAGACACCCGAGTGCGTCGCTCCTGCAGCTTGTGCAAATGGGGTCAAAGCCCAAGAGCGGCAGACACGTGCTCAGGGTCACAGCTGGGGGTGTGGAGCCGTGTCGCGCCTGTTCAGGGGACTCTCTTGTTAGTGCCCCCCAAGCAGCTCTGGGCAGCCCCACCCCACACCCCTCTCTGAGATCCTGTTGCAGAAGCACCTGCTGGGAGTTGGGGCCGCTGCTGGGGCTGCTTTTCCTGCTGGCGGCCAGAGCAGGCTCCCTGGCCAGGCCTGGGGAGGACAGGTGTGAGCTGGGAGGGCGCAGACCCCTGCGTGGAGGGGGAGGTGGGCCCAGAATGCCCAAGGGAGGGCATAGGTGGGCTCAGCTCTGCCTCCCCGGGGCGAGGTCCCCAGGGAGCTTCCAGGAGGCCCCAGAGGGAGGGCCTGGGTGTGCCCTGGGCGGGAGCAGACTCGGCGGGCACCAGCCGTGCTCCTCGGAGCCGGGGAGGCGGTCCTCAGCCTGGCAGGCCAGCAGGCAGAATAGAGCTTCCCTAAGCGGTTCTGGATTTGAGTGGCTCCTGGTAGCACCTGCTGGGCAGGTGACCTGACCTGTCCTTCCCTTGCGAGCTTGGTGACTGCCACGGGTTATCTCCTGGCGGCCGGGGCCCTCGGGGGTGTGCGCAGGCAGGCGCTGGGCGTGGCACTGCTCCCTGCTGTCCCAGCCGGGACCTGCTCACCCACAGCCCGCCCCAGGTGACAAGGGGTGTATTAGAGTTTCCCGGAGGCCTCTGCCAGGACGCGTCGCCGAGGAAGCTGAACAGGACCGTCGTCGTCGTTAGAGGAGATGCAGTCTATGGCCCAGCTGCCCCGTTGATAGCTAGGGAAACCGAGGCCTGGAGCACACACGGGGCCTCCAGAGGGGCAGGGGACACCTTGGCTGAGCTCCCACCTGGATGGGTGCTTGTTGGTGGGAAGACACCTTGGGGCTCCCCCCCACTGGTCCGTCCCCTCCTTTGCAGGAGGACGAGTGGGGCTCATGGAAGCCGTGGGGGAACAGGGTGCCGGAGCTGCTATTCTGAGTGGAGCGAGGGCCAGTGTCACTGGCCGTGGCAGCCACGGCCTCCCTGCCCCCTGGGCGTGTCCTGCAGCAGGAGTCAGGATGGCCCGTGGACGTCTGTCCGGCCTTGGGGCTTCAGCCTCATGTCAGCCCAGCCCTGCAGAACTCGGTCCCCGAGGGACAGAAACCCCCTGGGAGCTGCTGTCAGGCCGTGGCCACAGCTGGGCCACGGGATTGCTGGCCAGCCTAGGGCCTCCTGCCAGACGGGCAGAGGCACAGCCTTCCTGTCCTGGTGGGGACAGGGTGGGCTCCGTGCCCAGCCCACGAGTGGTGCAGCCTGGTGGCTACTTGAGCTCCAGGCCTCAGTCGAGTTATCTGGAAATAGATCTTAGTGGTTTTAGTTTATAGAGCAAGGTCTCTCCCCCTCAGCGCTGGTGACACTGGGTCCGGGTCATTCTGTCGTGGGGACTGTCTTGTATGTCGTAGGGTGCTAAGTAGCACCTTGGCCTCCACCCACCAGAAGCCAGAGGCGTCCTCCCCCGATCGTGGCAATGAGAATGTCCCCGACAGTGCCCCGCATCCCCTGGGGGCAGAGTCGCCCACCTGAGAAGCCCGATTGCCGAGCGGCCGTTTGGGGGACTTAGGAGGCTGTGGCAGGTCTCAGAACACGGGCAGGCGGATGCGAGGGCTTGGGTCAGCTGTCCCTGCGCACGGCTCTGCCGGGTGCAGCCAGTGCCCCGTGGGGGGTGGCCGGGTCGAAGGCCGTCCTGCCGGTCAGCCTGTTCCCCGTGGCTCCCTGCTGTCCTGTGGTTCTGCCCTATTTTCTTCGTCCCCGTGGTGGTCCGTGGCTCCCTGCTGTCCCGTGTCCTCCTGCTGCACTCGTGGTTGGCGCCTGCAGACGGGGCTGGTGGGAACCAGGAGGCCCTTGGTGCTTTAGGAAGAGCAGAGGTTGGGTACAGAGCAGGTGACGCCCCGGTGCTCTCGGCCTCGTGGGGACAGCTGACCACGCGGCGTGGCCCCAGCATCCAGTTCGGACTCGGGGATGTCCAGAACAGACCCCGGACCCTGTTCAGAGGGCGCCCGGGGTCTTGGCCGACCAGGGTGGGTCTGCGGGTTCACGCTGGGACCTCAGCCGTTGCCCACCCGGTGGGTGCCATGTGCCTTCAGCTGGCCCCGCCCCACCCTGCTTGGGCCTCCCAGGCCCTTTCGTGGCTGGTGTCCAGAGTCTCCAGTTTGGGGTGATTTGGGGCCCGCCACTCACTTTGGGGGACCATCCTGTGCCCCTGGAGGCCTCTGGGGACCATTCCACCCTGGCCCGGCCTCC
>NW_012149474.1:1851169-1864116 GCF_000956105.1 Propithecus coquereli
TGGGTTTATTTTGACATCGTATCTGAGAAACCTTTGCCCAAACCAAGGCACAAAGATTTTCTGTGTTTTCTTCTAGTAGTTTTGCAGGGCGAGGTTTTATTCACATGGAGGCCGATGGTCCTCTCTGAGCTATTTCCTGCATCGGCCATGAGGTGTGGACGGAGGCTCCCTCCCCGTGGGGCCCTCAGGTTCCAGCAGCACTTGCTGGAGAGGCCCCCCCCGAACCCCACCTGCCGCCACCCCTCCCTTGTCATCTCAATCTCACAACCGCCCCGTGGCATGAGGCTGGCCCAGTTGTCCCACAGCTGGACCTGGGGACCCAGGACTCTGAACGGTGAGCCCGTGTGGCTCCAGGGTCCCCTCCCCCAGCCCCATGTTGCTCTGTGGGTGGTGGCGGGCAGGGCTGTCCCCCAAATGCTGCTTCTCCCTCGCTCCCCTCCCCCTCTGTCCACGGTGCATGCCCCACCCCCACCCAGGAGTCTTCGGCACAGGGCAGCAATTCTGGGGCTTCCGATGTTACGAGCCGTTGACCCCACCTGTCCACCTGCCAAGACAAAAGCCAGGTCACCGAAGTGCCGACCGACCCAGTGGGACTCACGACCTCCGTTTCATCTAGCACTTGGGGGACCCCAGTGGCCCAGCTCTGGGTTCCGAGCATGGCGGCACCGTGGCCGCTTGTGTGTGTGCGCACGTGTGAGCGAACATGAACATGAACTTTGCGTGTGCCCCAGGATGTGTGCATGCGTGTGTGTGCGTGCACCCCTCGGTCACGGGCAGAGCTGGAAGGAGCTGGGGAGCTCTGCGGATAGTCCGTTCATCTCAGGGTGAGCGAAGGTCGTGGCCTGGGCCGGGACCTGGTCTTTGTCCCTGACCAGAGCCAGGCAGAGGGCTACGGGGAGGGGTGTCACATTGAGACTTTGAGTCACCGGCAGCCTGGACGTATGGGGCGGGGCCACGAGGGATGGGTGCTGTTGGGGACACGGGCTCCTGCTGCTGTGTGGCCTCTCGTCAGGCCCCCCCATCTGGGGGTGCATGGGGACCCATCCCTGCCCCCATTAGATAATGCCGTGGATGTAGCTAGGTGTGATTCTGTCCTCGGGTATCGGGGGGCGGTGACTCCATGGCTCTGAGCCAAGCTTCAGCTCCGGCCCCTCCACTGACCTTCCAAGGCCCCCCCATGACCCTCCAGGGCCCCCTGATACACGTGAGCACAGGGGCTCTTGGTGCTGGGATGGGCTTGGGTCGGGCCCCACCTAAAGGCTTCTGTTCACATCGGGATGACAGTGTCCTAGGCACCCCCACCCCCTGCCCTGGCCCCAAGGGGCGACACCTTCTGGGCAGAGGGGGCACAGGGTCTGCCATCTTAAGTCCCCCAGTTGGTCCCCGGGCAGCTCCCACCCACAGGATTAACTGGCTGTGCGAGGGAACCTCCAGAAGTTTCCGCCTTGGTTCAGGAGCAGCCAGCATAGGCCAAGGATAGCAGACGCTGTTGGGGGTGGCCGGGGGCTGTCACCCCGATGTCCTCTGTCGGTGCTCCTGCACGTGCACAGCAGCACCCTGGGGGAAATGGTGGCTGGGCGCCTGGGGGGTGTTGGGTCCTCAGGGGTGGGGGCCACGGTAGGGACTGACCTGGGGATGTGTCAGGAGGGGCCCTTCACGTGGTGACTCTGCCACGAGACAGGGCCCGTGTGGCGCCGGGCTCAGGGAGGGTCCAGGCCTTTCCCGGGGAGCAGGGTGGGGAAGGAAGGGCTCTGTGCAGGGAGCCCCGAGGGTAGGGCTGTTTCCTGTTGGGTCTGTTGCCCCAGCTGTGGGGCAGCGCACAGCGGAACACAGATGCCCGGTCGTCATGTCCGGTTCTGCATTGCCCACGGCTCGTGGAGTGGGTGTGTGACCGAGTGTCATCCCTCAGCTGGCTTTGAGGGCCTGGGCCGGTCTGGAGATGGCAGCCCGTGGGCACCCGAGGCCCTGGCCGCCGGGGAGGTGCCTCTCTGCGCAGGCAGGGCCTGGGACATGCCGGCCTGGGACGGCCATCGCTCAGGGCTGTGCCTGGGCAGACAAGCCACCCACGTGCCTCACTCCACACCCGCCACCCATGGGAGCCTGGGAGAGCCGCGTGTCCTGCCTTCCAGAACGGACATCCCCCTTCACCAAACCCGCAACAGACACATGACACCAGGAACAGGGGCCGCGGGGCCCTCGGGAGGAGCTGGGTGGGCACCGGGGCCACATGGCCACTCGGGAGCGGGCTGTGGCGGGCCCAGGGCTCCCAGCTGGCCTCTCCATGTGTCATCCAGCACAGAGCCACTCTGCATCCCGCCCTCAGCGTGGGCTCTCCTCACTAAGAGGCTCGTTTGGTGCCATGCGGGGAAACCAGGCGTCCGAAAGGCCGGCAGGAGCAGGAGGGTGGGAGCTAGGGTCTGGGGCATGAGGTTCTCGGGACTGGTTCCTCCCTCTGCTGTCCTCTGGTCTCGTGGTGGTGACCACCAGTGGCTCACGTGGCGCCTGGGGCCACAGCTTCTTTGTTTGCCTCAAGCAGGAGAGAGCCGTGGTCCGCCCAGGGCAGGTGCCCAGCCTGGGCAGCAGAGAGCACCGCGGGGCGGGGCGAGGCTCTCGTGCCGCGTTGCCCGATGGCCGGTGCCCTGGCAGCGGTGGACGCACACACCCAGCCCTGCAGGGAACTTGCCACTTGCAGCTGAGCAAACCAGAGCTCCAGTGGCCGCCAGGTGACAGGTCCCAAGCGGCCAGCAGATAGCAGGTGCCACCCGCTGTCGAGGCCGTCCGAGGCAGTTTGCCCAGCGCAGGTGCCAGTTGTGCCCTGGGGGAGGGGCGGGCAGCCGAGCCAGGTCTCTGAAACATTCATGATCCGATGCCGCTGCCCGAGGCCCTTTCAGTGCCCAGACAAAGGCCTTTGCGTCAGTGGGTTCCGTGGTGTGTGGGAGCCTAGGCAAAGGGACAGAGGGACTCAGAGTGTGGGGCGGCCACCCCTGCGGATTTGGGTTGGGTTCGAGGAAGGGGGTGTGTGTGGCCAGGATGGCTGCTGTAGACTGTGACAGGGTGGCCGTGCTGCGTGGGGACCCCTGGTCCAAGCACTTCGTACAGACTTACCTGTAGGAACCTCGCTGCGGCCTGTGCCGGCCTCATCTACCTACAGGGAAACTGAGGCACAGGGTGTGCAGCGCGTGCGGGCAGAGCTGGATGGGAGCCCCGGCATTCGACGTCAGAGATCACTTTTGCGTGTGTGTGTGTGCGCACGTGCTTGAATGGGTGTTGTTTTTATTGTGGTAAAATATACACAATATAAAATTTGCCATTTTAACCATTTTCAAATGTGCGATTCTGTGGTCTTTGGTTCATTCACAAAGAAGGGCAACCACCGCCTCTTTCTAACTCCCAAACGTTTCTGACACCCCGGAAGGAAGTCCGCACCTGCCAGTCGCTCCCCAGCTGCCGTCCCCCTGCCCTGGCGACCCCAGGTCGGCTTTCTGTCTCTGGATTTATCTGTTCTGGGCGTTTCGTGCCAGGGGAATCGCGGACTATGTGGCCTCCTTCCTGAGCTCACTGTGTTCCGAGCCACCAGGTCACCACACGCATCGGGATTCCGTCGCCTTTCGAGCTGAATGTCACCTGCTGTGTGGGTCGACCGCGGTTGTTTGTCCGTTCCTCGGCGGCGGACACTGCGTTGTTCCACCCTTGGCTGTCGCGGACCGTCCCGCTGTGACGCGTGGGCACAGGTTTGTGCAAAACCTGCCCTCCACCCTCCGCAGCTCGCGCCAGCCGGCGGTCCCCCGGCCTTGGCTTCTCTTGGCGCTTTGCAAGCCCGGGGAGTCTCGGCTCCCCATGGTTGCTCCAGCTTCACCCCCGCCTGGCCTCCCACCCTCTGCCCCGAGTGGAGCCTGTCCTCCCCCCCTCGCCTGGGCGTCTGGGCCACACGCCTCCCTCCCCACTGCTGTCAGATGCTGCTCTGCTCCTGCGGCTCCCGGCTTGAAATGACAGCCGCCTCTCAGCACCCAGTGTGCATCTGTGATGAGAAAGGGCTGCATTGTCAACAGCCTCTAAGACCATGGTGGAGCAAGACTGAATGTTCCAGAACTAGGCCCTGGGGAAGGATGCAGGTGACCCTGCTCCTCCCATGCTGAGCCCGGGTAGGACCGGAATCATGGTGGGGCAGAGGCTGGCCTCCTGCTGTGCTCAGTCTCCACCACGACTCAGCCTCCCCACCTCTCCCTCCAACATGTCCTCTCGCCACCAGACGTCAGGGTCCCGCCACCCTGCCCACGGCCACAGCGCCCTGCTCCCTTCCCTCCTCTCCAGGGAAGACACCGTTGCTTCCACCCCAGCGGGGTCTGGGGCCTCACCGCAGAGGCCACCCTCCTTCCTGAATTCCTACGGCACTTTCTTGGTGTCATCGCACGTGCTAACCGCGGCCAACCAGAACCAAATGGAAAACGATCGCCCAGCCCCCACCCCAGGTTGCCTTCTCGCCCCTTCCCGGCCGGACCTTCCGGCAGCGTTGTCCACACTCGCTCTTCACGCTTGCCCGCGGCTGGGGTCCCCTTCCCCGAAGCCTAGTTCTTAGGACTGATTTTAAAAAAAACACAAATACATGTTGCTTATGAAAATCACAAAATCGAGTATGGCACCATGCCAATAAAAGAGCGGCTAAAGATTTTCGAGTATATACACCTGCTATACAGGAGAGCAGAGGTTGCAGCCTTAATCTCAAAGAGTATTGCTGGAGGTAGTCCGCTGTGAGGCTATAACTTTCATAAAGGCAATAAAATAAAAATTATTTAGAATGCAAAGGGGCATAGAAACTTTAATCATCTCATCCGGTCTTTGGTAGATCCGGAAAACAAACAATTTGAATTATTAATATAGTTCATAGATACGCAAAACTTTGTACCCTAAGAGCAAAAGATGTGCCTTTTTCAGTGTTCCTGGGACGCTCACAGAAAGTGACCTTATACTGGACTGCAAAAGCCTCAATACAGTCTGAAATTAAGAACCTATACTGGATGTCCCTGATTTAAACATAAGTTTAAAGCTTATTAATTATAAGTTTAATTAATAAAAGTTTAAAGAAGAAAAATCTTAGAAATAAAAACGGCAACAATATTACTGTCTGACAAACCCTAAACATCAGACGGATATGTGCATATCTGTATCCGAGACAAAGTCACAGCTGTAGGTGCTTTGTTTTTAAAAAAGAAACAAGTAAACTAAGCGTGTAAGTTAAAAAGTTCACAGTAAGGAAAACAGCGCTGACAATGCTTTCCAGGAGCTGGTGTGTTGAGGGAAAAGGAGATGCCTTCATGATTCCACTCAAGGAAAACCTCAAGTCCGTACTACAAGTTAGACATGAGAAGTCCCTTTAGCAATAGATTAGAAAAAGTTTTAGATTTGACAATAATTTATAAAATTCCAAAACATTTAAGCTTTTGTGCAATGATTATTCGGGAAAAGATATTAAGTCGAAGTTACGAAGAAGTAGAACATCTCGGTAAGTGTGGGATAGACTTGAAAACAACATCGACGCGCCCCCAGCCTCCTTCGAATGCGTCGGAAAACGAGGCGGGTAGAGACGGAAGACATCGGCAAAACGCCGGTCACATCTAGGTGCTGGCTACGTGGTGTTCGCCGATAAAAAACAGAAAATTCTTTTTATAAAGTCGTCAAAAAGTTTCTCCTGGCAAAGCCTTTGGGCCAGGGCACCCAGGTGCTTTCCGCGGTGGAGGCGGGATGCTACCGAGTCCTCCGGCCAGCAGACCCGCTGCCGGTCGCTGTGAACTTAGCGCCGACGGGAAAACCTCTCCAGCAGAGACGGCGGCAAGGAGGCTGCGGGCTGATGAAGCGTGCAAACAGCTGGGAAAATCCCCCATAAATGCGCAGTGAAACCCACGGCAGGTTCAAGATGACCACACACAATGATGGTGATGGACTGTAGCTCACGAAATAACACAGCAGCCCACGCATCCGCACGGACATGGGGACACGGTAAACACGGGGGAGACGGACGCCCACTCGCGGAGCGGGAAGAGGAGGTGGGGCCGGGAGGCCGCGAGGAAGCGACGACGCGGGGCGGGAGTCTGAGGAACGGGAAGGCGATAGTGTCAGAGCGTCCCCCGCTCGCTCACTAGTCACCACGGGAAACGAACAACTTGCCAGGGCCCAGACCGGGCGCTGCCACCCTCACCCAGTGATCCAAGTTGACTTCCCCAGGGATGGGACACACCTGATTGGACGTCCTCAGGTGGCGTGTTCCTGCCAGACACATGACCCGGTAAACCCCCACGCAGGGACGCTTGCAAAGGTAGTGGCCTGAACTCATCAAAAATGCCAAGGCCTGAAAACGAAAGACTAAAGAACTGTTTGCTTTTTTTAGTTTTTAAAAAATTTTTCCTTTGGAGACAGGGTCTCACTCTGTTGCCCAGGCTGGAGTGCAGAGGTGTGATCACAGCTCACTGCAGCCTCCAACTCCTGGGCTCAAGCGATCCTCCTGCCTCGGCCTCCCGAGTAGCTGGGACTACAGGTGCACGCCACCACCGTGCCTGGCTAATTTTTAAGTTTTTTGTAGAGATGGCATCTCGCCATGTTTGCTCAGGCTGGTCTCAAACTCCTGGAGGCCTCAAGCGATCCTCCTGCCTCGACCTCCCAAAGTGCTGGGATTACAGGCACGAGCCACCACCCCTGGCCTAAGAACCGTTCGTGTTAAAAGAGAATGAAGAAATGTGGTCACCAAGTGGAGTCTGTGATTCTAGATTGAACCCTCTGGGGAAGGCGCAGCCGCAGTGACCTCTGTTGAGGTTGTCGGCAGAATTGGACCGTGTGCCGTGGGTGGGAGAACCGTCTCCCCTCAGCGTCAAGTTGCCAGGTCTTGAGCGCTGCGCTGCGTGCTCACGGAGGAGAGCGTCCCCGTTCCTGAGACGTACGTGCGGAAGTATTAGCAGAAGACGGGCGAGGTGTCCCCAGCTACTCTGAGAGGGTTCGGGACAGCACAGCCTGGCCAGAGAGAGGGCCGGAGCAGGATGTGGGCGGCGTGGAAACCGTTGGTGAGTCCGGGCCGAGTGCATCGGGAGTTCCTTGCACTCTTCTGGCAACTTCTCTAAGTTTGAAACGATATTATATAAATAGAAAGAGAAGAATCACGCACCTCGTCACTTTGACATCACTTTGAATATCTCTCGTAACCACCAGCCGGGCGGTTTTCTCTTCTGAAATGCACCGATACGGTACGTCGTGTCACGCATTCTAACCAAAAGCATGTGATTATTCCAGGGTGCTGGGGAGGCTTCCGACGATCTCCTCACCAAACACCAGAAACCGTTCTCAGTAGATCAGTTTTTCTGATTATATATCTCAGAAACGACAATCAGAGAACATTTGGAAATTTCAAAGAAGAAAATTAAAATGACTCATTGTACCAAAAGCCAGCAATGCCTGCCATTGGCTTCCTTCTGGTCTTTTTTCCTAGGTGAGTGTGTGTGTGTGCTTGGTCACCGTGCGTGGCGGGCTTGGGCACATGCCCAGTGCGGTCGGGAGTGAGTGGCGTGTCCTCAGCCAGGATGCTGCCCCGCCAGCCGCGTGCCCCATAGGCCGCTCGCTTTCCTCGTTTGTCTCTGTTTTTTCATCTGTGAAATGGGAGCAACGAGAGTCCTCACCTGGTACAGTTGTTTGGGGACTGGACAAGCTAATTCCATGGCACCCTTAGCCGAGTGCTCGCTCGGGAAGCGCCGGCAGCTGTGATTGCTTTCGTGGCCTGTGTATCTGCACCCGCGCGTTCGTGCAGGTATTCGATAAAATCGGGGCGATACAACTCACTTGTATCGCCTTTTGACACATTGTGGACGTTTCTCAGATCCTCCTCCTCCCGGATGTAGCAGTTCAGTGGCTGCCTGGTGTTTGCACAGTGTTACGCAACGTAATTACTATCGTCGACAGCTGCGTCGTGTCCTCATTGACGGTCATACACAGCGTTGTGATGCAAATCCTCGCGCGTTCATTTTCGCCGGGAGCTCAAGGTGGTTTCCTCGGTCACATTTGCAGGAGAAAACCAACAGGGTCAAAGGGTTCCCACGTTTCGTGGCTCTGACGCCTGGAGCTGAACTGCCTCCTGGGGAGGTTTTCCTGATTCAGCTCCTGGCTGTGACGCGGGGACACCGCTGACTCCCTGCCCTCTCCGGAGCTGCGTACGCTCATAAAAACACTTCGCCATTTGGTTGAGGCAAAAATAGAATCTCCGTGTTGTTGTCAGTGAGGGGTGTGCTTTTATGTTTATGGCCTTTTTGTGTCGGGGCCATTCATCCGCCCGGCCGCCTGCCCGCCGTGCACCTGTGATGCGCGAGGCTCCCGTCTGGGTTGCTGGGAAACTCAGTTAGTGAGACAGCACGGTTGCCCTCCAGAAAATGACAAGCAAGAGAGCGGGGACAGTCACGGACAGATGCGCGGCGTGTCCGGCAGTGGTAAGACCCTGAGAAGGAGTCAGGCCGGGAAAGGGGTGGGGAGGGTGTGGAGGGTAAATCGGGACGGCCCCTGGGACTGGGGAGTATTTCAGCAGAGATCTGAAGGAACCGAGGGAGTGGGCTGTGCCTACCTCTGAAGGAAGCGCATCTGGACAGCGGGCACAGCACATGCAAAGGCCCTGTGGCAGGAACATGCTTGGTGAGCGTGAGGAACTCAAGAGGCCAGGGCTGGAGCAGATGTGGGGGAGATGCTGGAGATGGGGGCGGGGAGGCCGTGAGGTCACAGCCTGTGAAAGGTAGCGAGTGCCCAGGGCTGTGACTGGTGAGGGACAAGATCTGCCCTCTCTCAGCCTCTGCACTTTTTTAAAAAACTCTTCATTTTGAAATAATTTTAGACTTACAGAAAAGTCCCAGGACGGGCCTGACAGTTCCAGTAGACACCTCACCTGTCTGCCCCTCACATTAGCACCCCATAACCAGGGTACGGTGCCCCAAACCAGGAAACTGACATTGGCGCGTTACTGTTACCTGACTCCAGTGGGATTGTTCCGCCGCCTTGGTTTCTGCTAATGTCCTTTTTCCATTTCCCGGTCCCCAGCTGCGCTCGGTCATCGCCTCCTCTGTGTCCCGCGCCTGCGACAGCTCCCCCGTCTGTGTGTCGTGACCGCGATGTTTTAGACAAGTCCTGAGCAGGCGCTGTGCAGAACGTCCTTCGGTGATCAGATCGAGATCACGCGTTTCTGGAGAGAACACGCGGCCGGGGTGCTGACGCCGGCAGGTGTCACCGCGGCGGTTTGACCTTGACTGTCCGGCAAGGGCGTGTCTGCTGGGCGTCACCACCGTGAATTTACTGTTGCCCTGCGCAGCCGCCCAGCATCTCAAGGGAGATACGTGGAGACGTCGTAAAATCCCGTTTCTCCTCTGACCCGCCCCGCCGAGTCTAGCTTCCGTCCGCGGCTCTCACCTGTGCCGGGCGAGGTCTGCGGTGCCGAGAGAGGATGTTGTTTTCCACGTTCCTTCTGCATCTACCTCCCGGGGCTCTGTAGGAATTGCTGCCCCCTTTCTCCACTTACTCGTTCAGTGGTTTGTTCTATCGGTGCGGTTTCACAGGTATTCGCTTTATGGGCTATGATCCAGCACTGTCGTTATTTATCTTCGTTGCTCCAACTGTGCCAGCTTTGGCGTCGGGAACTCCTCCAGGTCACCTCTGTGCCCTTTCCGTGCGCCCTAGCTTCTCTCCACCGCTTGCTCCCTGGCACCCCGCGGCGCCCCGGCCCAGCTCGCGCCGTCCTCGTCCCTGTCCTGCAATCAGCCACTTCTCCAAAGAGCACCGGTCCCTTCCCTGGAGAGCGGGCTTTAGAAGCCACGGTCCCGGTGCAGGGGTGCTCGCGGCGACTGTGGCGCCACTGCCCTGGGCCTTCTCAGCTGACAGCCGGGGAGAATGTGTGGCACCCCCCACGTCTAGCATTCCGTGTCCATCTGCACATATGTGAACACGCATGTGGGCTCGCACTGGTGTCTCCAGTTCCAGGTCTGCCCCTGGGCTCATTCTCTCATGATGGAAACACCTTCTTTGACAGTGAGAAACTTGGTCTCGATACATTCTCCTGTTTGCTCCACGCTGCGGACGCAGAAGGGCGCCAGACTCGCCGGCCACCGCCGCGGGAGGCAGGTTGGCGACCCGAGCCCAGGGTCCGTGCGCAGCACTGGCCACCTCGAGCCTCGCAGTGTGGTCCAGTAGCGTCCCCGCGTGACTCGGTGCACTTTTCTCCTCTGCCCCCTTCGGTGCGGACGTTTCGTCCATCTGAGATGCGGTTGGATTCTGCTGCTGGGTTGGCACAGTGGACCCGCAGGCACCGTCCCCCCAGCAGACAAGTAAGCTAGAGAAACCGTTAAGAAAAGCATAAGGAAGAGGAAACACGTTTACTATTTAAGTGGAAATGGGTCATCACAAGGGTCTTCGTCCTCATCTTCGTGTGGAGTAGGCGGGGGGTGGGGGGTCTTGCTGTCTCGGGCGGCAGAGGCGGAGGAGAACCCACAGGTAGGCGGGCCCCTGCAGCTCTGCCCCGTGCTGTTCCAGGGGGAGCTGCAGTCCATTTGGGGTGCCCCCCAGTTGGCTTTAATGGCTTACTTGGGGGTCTCTGTGAAGGGGACGTGCAAACACCGTGGCTCCGAGAGTAGAGCTGCATGAAGGTGCCCACCCCGGACGTAGCGGCCTCCTCAGTTTCTTGTTTCTGCCCCGCGGCTCTCTCAGATGGGCAAATGCGCGTGTTTCCCTGCGTCCCCCTTTCTCTCGTAAAGGGACGCACGCTGTATATGCTCCTGGTGAATGTGTAATTGTGGCAAAATGCACATAACATGAAATTTGACATATCGACCGTTCTTGGGTGTACGGTTCAGCGGCTTTAAGTGGGTTTATGTTGTTGTCCAACCGTCACCACCCTCCGTCTCAGAACCGCTTCATCTCGCATAGCTGGAACTCTGTCCCCAGTAAACGCCAGCTCCCCATGCCTCTCCCAGCACCGGGCACCCCGTCCACTTTCCGTCTCTGCGGATTTGCAGACTCCAGGGGCCTCGTGCAAGTGGACTCACGTATTTGTTCTTCTCTGTCTGCTTCCTTTTACTTTGCGAAAGGTCGTCAGGGTCCACCCACGCTGTGGCACGTTGCAGAGTTTCCTTCCTAAGCCCGAATGGTGCTCCTCTGTATGTAGGGAGCATGTTTTGCGTGTCCTCCGCTGGGGGACACTGGTAGCTCCCATGTCTCGGTTACCGTGAGCGACGCTGCTGTGGGCGTGGCTACGTAAACATCTTTTCACGACCCTGCTTTCAGGTCTTTTGGGTCTGTATCCAGAGGTGGATTATATGGTAATTGTATTCTTAATTTTTTTTAGGATTGCACAACGGCAGCACCATGGTACGTTTCTGCCGACGGCGCACACGAGCTCTGATTTTTCCACGTCCTTGATGACACTTGTTGCTTTCTGTTTGTTTATGTTAACAGTAGCCGTCCTAACGAGCATCGTTTTTGCAATTTCTATTTGCATTTCCTCATGATCACTGATGTCGAGCGTCTTTTCATGTAACCATTAGCCATTTGTGTGTCTTCTTTGGATAAATATCTACCTAAGTCCTTTGACTGTTTTTTAAGTCCGGTGGTTTATTTGTTGTTGAGTTTTAAAAGTTCTCTATATGTTGTGGATATTAATCTCTTATCAGATATTTGACTGGCAAATATATTCTCCCATTCTGTGGGCTACCTTTTTACTCTGTGGATATTGTCTTTCGATGTACAGAATTATAAACTTTTTGTGAAGTCCAAATTGTTTTTGTTTTTTGACTGTGTCTTTGGTGTCATATCCAAGAAATCATTGCCAAATCCACTGTTATGAAGGTTTTACTCTGTGTTTTCTTGTAAGTTTTACAGTTTTAGGTCTTCGATCCATTCCGAGTTAATTTTTATTTATGGTGTGAGGTGAGGGTCCAGGATCTGTCTTTTCCACGTGCACGTCTAGGTCGCCTGGCACCGTCTGCTGAACAGACTGTGCTTTTCCCGTCAGACGGTCTTGGTGCCCTTGTCAAAAATCATTTGACCGCATAGCAGGATTCATTTCCGTGCCCTCTCTCTCGTATCCCACGGTCCGTGCGTCTGTCCTTATGCCGGTAGCCCACTGCCTCGGACACCGTAACCCTGTCTCACAGTGAGTTCCAGAACTGGAAAGCGTTAGGCTCCCAGCTTTGGTTTTCTTTCAAGATTGTTTTTGGCTATTTGGGGTTCCTTGGGTTTCCGTGTGAATTTTAGGGTTGATTTTTCTATGTCTGCAAAAATTGTCACTGGGATTTTGGTAGGGGTTGCATCAGATTTGTAGATCACTTTGGGTAGCAGTGACATCTCAGCATTAAGTCTTTCAATCCATGTATGTGGGACGTGTTTCCATTTATTTATGTCTTTTTAAGTTTCTTTCAGTGTTTTGTAGCTTTCATTGCACAGGTCTCTGACCTCCTTGGTTAAGTTCATTCCTAAATATTTTATTCTATTTGAAGCTATTGTAAGTGGAATTGTTTTCTTAATTTCATTTTTGAGTTTGTTGTTAGCGTATAGAAATGCAACTGATTTTGTGTATCAACTTTGCATCCTGTTACTTTGCTGAATTCATCTGTTAGTTCCAACAGGTTTTTCGTGGAGTCTTTAGGGTTTTCTACATGTAAGATTATACCATTTGTGAACACAGATAATTTTACTTCTTCCTCTCCATTTTGGGTGGCTTTTATTTCTTTTTCTCTTGCCTTATTGCTCTGGCTTGAATTTCCAGTACAACGCTGAGTAGAGTCTGACTAGGGTTCTGGTGGAAGAAGGCATCTTTGCCGTTCTCCTGATCTTAGGGGAAAAATTTTGTCTTTCATGGTTGTGATGTTAGCTGTGGATTTTTCATATATGGTTTTTATTATGTTGAGGTAATTTCCTTCTACTTCTAGTTTGTTGAGAGTTTT
>NW_012149474.1:1864576-1877254 GCF_000956105.1 Propithecus coquereli
TTCACTGGTGAAGCCACTGGTCCAGGGCTTTCTTTTGTTACAAGTTTTTCTTTAATCCCTAATTCAATCCCCTTGCTAGTTATAGGACTATTCAGATTTTCTATTTCTCCGCGATTTAGTCTTAGTAGGTTTTGTGTTTCTAAGAATTTGTCCTTTCCGTCTAGCTCACGCGGTTGTTGGCGCACGATTGTGCGTGGTATTGCTGCAATCCTCCTTCCTTCTGTAGGGTCTGTGTTCGTGTCCCTACTTCCATTTCTGACTTCGGTAATTCGAGTCGTCTTTCTTTCTGACGCAGTCCCTACAGCTAAAGGTGTGTCCGTTATTCGGTCTTCTCAGGAGCAGCCTTTGGTTTCATTTGTTTTTTCTGATGTCTTTCTGTTCTCTATTTGGTTGGTCTCCACCTTAATGTTTATTTCCTTCCTTCCCCTGGCTTTGGGTTTGGCTCGTTCTTTTTTTCCTAGTTCCCTAAGTTGGAAGGTTGGGTTGCCGATTCGATTCCTTGCTCCCTGATGTGAGAGTTTACGGCGTCCAGTCCGTCAGCTCTGCTCTCGCCGGGTCGCGCCGAGTCCCCGTGTACCGTGTTGGCATTTTCATTGCATGGAGGGTTTTCTGATTTCCCTTCTGGTTTCTTCTTTGATCCGTTGGTTAAGAGTGTGTTGTTTCACTTCCACAAATCGTGAATTTTTTTGTTGTTGTTGCCTGTGTCTTTGGTGTCATAACCCAGAAATCACCCCCAAATCCAACGTCAGGAAGCTTTTGCTCTGTGTTTTCTTTCAACATTTTTATACTTTAAAATGTCTTACATTTAGGCCTTTGATCCATTTTGAGTAGATTTTTATGTATCCAACTGTATCGTTTTGCATGTAGATATTAGGTTTCTCCAACACCACTTGTTGCAAAGACTGTATATTCTCTTTTTTATTTGTTTTTCTCACTTAATAGTATTTCCTGGAGATTACTACATACCAGTTTATCAAGATCTTCGATCGTCTTTTTTATAGTCACCCAGTATGTTACAACGTGGATCCGCCGTCCTTATTCGACCCCTACCTATCTAAGGGCATTTAGGATTTTCTAATATTGTGCAACGTCAAATAATGTTGCAAAATGTAGCCTTGTACATGCGTGCATTGTATTGTTGCAGCGACGTTGCAGAGAGTAGCCTTGTAATAAGTCTGTGCACGTCGTTAGAACAGCACCTGCAGGGCAGAGTCCTGGAAACCTGAGTGTCAGGTCGAGAGATGAGCACGTAGCTTTGCTGAGTCAGGTCGAAAGATGAGCACGTAGCTTTGCTGGGTCCGGCCAAATTTCCCTCCAGGAGGGGTGCGTGTCCACGCCCCAGGCTGCGTGAGCACTCTGGGTTCGCCGCACTTCGCCCCGTGGTGTATTGTCACACTGTTTTACTTTTTGCCAGCTCCTTAGCTTTGTTTAATCTGTATTTCTATAATTATGAATTACGTTAAATGCTTTTCATATGTCTGAAAGTCGTCTGTGTGTATATTTGTAAATTGTCCATAATTTTGTTTCCAAGTTTTTCTGTTGGGTTTTTGGTTCTTGGTCCCTCAATTTTTAAGCCATTTATATTGTGGGAATATTAGTCATTTGTCTGGGTTTATGCTGTGAAATTTTTTTCCCCAGTTGGTCAGTTGTCTTTTAACTTCGTTTATGGTGCTTTTTGTCATGAACAAGTTGTGACTGTTCTGTGGTCAGGTGGAGTCCTCTCCGCTGTGGCCCTGGCTCCTGAGGGGCCGACAGCCTGCCCTGCACTGGGGTCAAGGAGGGACTGATGTGTTTCCTTCTAGAAGTCTGGGGCGTGGCCTCCCGCGTTCAGCTGCTCGTCCGTTGGAGCCGCTCCGTGCCGGTCTGAGGTGGTCTTTTCTGGGCGGCTGCCTGGGCTCCTTCCCCGGCAGTTGCTGCCACCCGCTCTCACCGTGCAGGGTCCCTCTGGCCTCCGTGGCGCAGGGCTGGGTGGGGCAGGGAGGCAGCTGTGGGGTGGGCAGTGAGAAGTCAGGACCACTGAGGTAGAGGACAGGGTTTGCAGGCAGACTGGATGGTGGGTGTCGGGGCTGGGCGCAGCGGGGGGCACGAGGCACTTGGTGGAAGACACTTTCTGAGATGGCGAAGGTGCTGGGGTCGGGGCTGGGGACACGGAGCCAGTGGGGACGTACCGTCGCGCGGTGCTCGTGAGGCAGGAGCTCGGGGCGAGAGCCCGGCTGGGCCTCGGCACAGAAACAGCGTGAGAGCCGGGGCTGATGGTTTCCTGGGGGAGCGGGCTGGAGGGGACAGGGCCAGGCTGAGGAGTGTGGGCCCAGGAGGGGCGTGTCCTGGAACCAAGCTGAGGGGACTCTGCACTGAGCGGCTCCCAGGGGCTTCAGAACCGGTCTCTGGGCTTGGGGAGTGGCTCACGTGTCTTATCGCACACAGGTATGTGGGGGGCTGAGCGTCTGCCCTGCGACCTCTTGGGCACGGGCCAGCTTAGTCCCCCAGAGCTGGCTTGGGCCCCAGCAGGGATCAGTGCCCCATGGCACCAACGCCGTTCTCGGGGCCGCTGCTGCTGGGGGAGAGCTTTGCAGACGCCACGCGGGCAGGCTCCAGGCTCACCAACGCACGGGGCCTTCGGGGCTTTGACCCTGGGCACAACAGTGGCTCGGCTGACCTGCCATGGCCCAGCTCCGCCAGGAGCCCTGTCACTGGAGCCGGGCTCTGCAGGGCAGGCTTTGGGGCCCCAGGCGCTGACTCGTGGGTCAGGGAGCAGCTCCGGGACCGGCTGTTCCGCACAGGATGGCGGTGGGTGACTCTGCGGGTCAGGCAGGGAGGAACGATACCCAGTGGGGTGAGGGTCTTGCCCAGCTCACAGGGCCTCGGGAGACCATCAGGTGGGCTTCTTGGAGTGCAGGGGCCGTAGGTGACCCAGCTGTCGTGCTGTTGCTTGGAGACCCAAGGGGAACCCTCTGGGGGGGGGGGCAGCGACGTCCAGGCTCCCACGGCAGAAACGCCCCAGATGGGCTGTCGAATGAAGTTGAGAGAAAGGCGTCACTTGCCGTGGTCTCAGCGGGGACTTGAGGAGGCCGGGGAAGGCTGCGTGTGTAAAGCGTGCTCCCTCCACGCCAGCATGCTCTGTGCACACCCCGCTCTCGTGGGCGCTGGGGTCACCCTTCGTCACAGAATCACAGGAAGACAGCAGAGCCCCAGCTGTGCGAGGGCCATGGGCAGGTGCACAGCACCAGGCAAGTGTGTGCAGGGTCTGCGTGGACTCGACTGCAATCTGGGGAGGCTTCCTGGAGGAGGTGTCACTCAGGGTTAAATGGAAGTTTCCAAATTGGTACAACACATGCCCCGAATGGGAGAACTTGAGGGGCCTTTGGGGGAAGGACGGTGTTTGTGCTACAGGACATGCACAGCACAGATTGGGAGGCAGAGCAGCTA
The DNA here is from genome assembly GCF_000956105.1 of Propithecus coquereli. Taxonomy (NCBI): domain Eukaryota; kingdom Metazoa; phylum Chordata; class Mammalia; order Primates; family Indriidae; genus Propithecus; species Propithecus coquereli. The sequence continues at coordinate 1,868,003 of NW_012149474.1, forward strand.
GCTAAAGGTTTTATTTGCTGTTTCACGGAACTGAATTTCAATTTTTAACGTCATGTACTGTTTCATGAAGGGTGGTTTTGGGCTTTGGCAGAGGGAATGGTGGGATCCCAGGGCGCCCCTCCTGTTGACATCACCATTTCTCCCCCTCCCTGTTCAAGCACAGTGTCTCTGAGCCCCAGGACCCCTGCCTGGCAAACCCTGTCCCCCTGTCTGGGACCGGCCACGACTCCCTGTACTCCAGCGAACGGCCAGTGGCTGAGGGGCGTCCGGTGTCCCGGGCGGAGGTGGGGAAGGCTGGGCTATTCTGGTCAGCAGGCAGGAAGTGGCAGCTCCGGGCCAGGGGTTGGAGGGCAGTGGCGCAGAGCGAGCTCCCAGGTGGCCATGGGGGCGACCACATTTTCGCTCCCAGCACGTCCTGCTCCTGCCCCTGTCCTCTGCTCCTCCCTCCCTGGCTGCGAGGGGTCTGGGCCTGGAGACAGCACTGAGCCAGAGAGAAGAGGGGCTTCTGGGCTCAGTGGCCGCAGGCTGGGCCGAGGGACAGGCGGGAGCCCTGACCGGGCCGGCTGAGGGTGGCCTGGGCAGCCGGACTCGAGATGCCCACAGAGGCGGCCTGTGACAGCCTCCCCTCTCTCCGGATGTGTCCCGGCACAGGGCTTTGGTTCCCTGGGGTTCGAGGCTGGCTAGGTGTCCTCCTGCCACGGCAGTTGGGGTCCGTGAAGGTGCCACGCCGCCAGCGTTGCCCCACCCTCCCTTCCAGTTGGGGTCCGAGGCCCAGGCCAGGTGTGCCCTTGCTGACAGCAGATCCCAGACCGGAGCTGGCCTGGAGGCCCGGCCCGAGCTGCCTGTCCTGGGCCCAGCGTGAGGGCTCCTCCTGCCCTCCGCTCGCTCCGCCAGCCGGGCCTCAGGCTGCGCACTGCCAGAGTGTCTTGGGGCCTTTGCACTGCCAGAGTGTCTCAGGGCCTTTGGCGTGCGCCAAGTGCCTCTCCCTGTGTCCACGTCGCTTCCGCTGCACCCTAGGGCCCTCCTGGCTCCACACGCGCACTGCGTGCTTTCTGGGTGGGCACTGCGGGGACAAGAACCGGGAGTGGGATGTGGCCGGCACTCGGAAGGTAGGAGGCCTAGGGGTGGGGCGAGGGCAGACCCCACTGGGCCTGGCAGGCGCGGCCACGAGTGTGCGTTTATTCCGAGGGCTTCCCGGGGGTGGCAACAGGCCCCACCCAATTCCTGTTTCTAACCACCCCACCCCTCTATGGGGCCAGAGCAACCTTCCACCCCACGTGTCCTTCATGGTTGGACTCTGGGTGGGGAGGGACGTGGTTTAGCCCAGGCCTGGTTACTCCGTGGCCTGTGAGCCCTCCCTCCGTGCTTGGCGGTTCGTGGCACGTGACGGGCAAGGGCGTTTCCGTGCTCCCGGCCACCGTGCGGAGGTGCCCACTGTGCAGCGGGACTGAGGATGCTGCGGCAGAAACGGAACCGCTGCTGCGTTGCTGTTGGGTAACCTGGCTGCGGGGGAGGCCCCCTGACACCCCGTGCCAGGCCGTGTGCAGAGTCAGCCACTTCCTCCCTCCAGGCCCGTGAATGGCTCCCGGTTTGGGCGAGGCCGGCCCTGGTTCTGGGTGGCCCCGCGTGGAAGTCCAGCCGGGAGAGTCCTCCATGAACTGGGGACCTCGACGCAGGAGCCCAGGCCGGGCGAGGGAGGCGCTCGGCAGCGCGGGGGCTGCTCCGTCCGCAGCCCGTGCACGGAGGCCCCGGGTCGGAGAGGGGCGTGGACGGGCGAAAGGAAGCGCAGAGCTTGTCTCCGCAGCTGGGGAGGACATGAGTCGCTTCCTGGAGGCAGCGTCTGCAGAGGCCGGGCCGCCCCTCCCGGGAGCAGGACTTGTGTCTCACCCTCGGGAGGCGCCTGCCGAGAAGACCAGATCTGTGCGAGTGATGGCCCTGGGTCCCCAGGCTGTGCCTGTGCAGTGACAAGGACAGCGGTGCACACTGGTGGCCCAGGTGGCTGGAGGAGGTGGTGCCAGGGCAGGCAACGGCCGCAGGGGCATCGCGCTCAGTTCCTGACGGGTCTCTGCTGCCTTCCTCGGAGGGTGTCATTGTGGGGCCTGGTCTGTGGTCCCCAGACCTCCAGCTCGGGGCCTAGGGTCCCAGGGCTCACCCCCCGACTCCCGCGGCCCCAGGCGCCCTGCCGTGGCCTCTGCTGCCCACCTGCCTCCACGTGTCATGGCCGTGGCCTTGTGGGCCGGGCTGAGTCGGAGGGTGGGTGAGGGAGGGCTTTCTGAAAGTCAGACCCGGCCGGACAGCGAGCCCTGGCATGCCCAGGCGCGGACCTCACTGGGGGCCGGCTGGGGCCTGGCTCAGGGCTGCGGCTGCCGGTCAGGGGACCCCCGCAGTCTGTGGTGACTGAGGGTTCCCACCGTGCCCTGGCCGGGGAGGTGCTGGGGTGCAGCAGCAGCGGGGCTGCAGGCGTGGCCCCATTACCCCCGATGTCAGCAGCACACAGAGAAGGGTGGGGGCCTATTGGGGGCCACCAGTGGCCAGGTGGAGTCCCTGTGACAGAGAACCAGGGACTGTCCCCCAACCGCAGCACCCCGACTCCCCCTCCGAATCCCCATCCCTGCTCACGTGCACCCTGGTTCCCCTTTGGTGGCTGGGGATTTCCAGCAGGGCACGTGGCCGCCCGGAACAAGGTCTCCCCAACTTCCCCACAGACAGGCCATGGCCACGCTGGGCCAGCGGGCTTCGAGTTGAGGTGTCCCACGGCGGCTTCCGGGGACAGCCCGAGGCAAGACTACACGCAGGGCCCCGCCTGGGTCTCGCTGCTCTTGCTCTCTGAGCCGGGACGCCCTGCCTTGGGCCTGAGACCGAGCGGACCGGTCCCTCCTGTGCTCACAAGGGACGTCCATGGCCACAGCGTGGCGCTGGTAGAGGCACCGACCCCGCCCCCATCCTGAGACCTTCCACGCGTGGTCGGGGCGTGGCCGCCTCACCTGTGGCCGGGTGAACAGCCCATCGAGGAGGTGCCACCTGGGGCGTGTGGGTTGGTGTGTTCCACCCGCCACAGTGGGCCGTCCCCTTCGTGGGGTCCTTGTGTGGTAAGCAGAGGGCTCCCTGGCCAGGGGCCCTGGGGAGCAGACTGTGGGGCCTTAGGAGCCTCGGCACATGCCCAGCGAGGGCCTCGGGAGCACGGACGGTCTCGGTTCAGGAAGGCGGCTGTGGCCAGGCTCCGGCCCTCTGGGTGGGAAGGACGGCCCCTGAGGGAGAGTCCCCCAAGGCTGGAGCCCTGATGCTGTGGCGGGCTCTGGGACGCCGGGTCTCACCTGGTGACCCCTGACCCCGTGTGACGTGGCTACAGGGGCCACGGGGCAGCTCCTTCCTGGCCGTGTCGTCGCACAACTCCGGGGGCAGCGCCCACGCAGGCCCTGAGCTCTTCCATGCACAACGTCGGGCTCTGCACGTGCCGGGTTCGGGGCTGCCGGGGCCGACTCGGGGGGTGAAGCTGGGCAGGGTCTTCTTGGCACCGTCGGGGTTGTGGGCGGGCCGTGCCCAACGCACAGAGCTGCTGAGGTGGGCGAGAAGCTCCCCACCGGGGACCCCTGCGGCGGTTCTCTGAGAAGCGACCGCGTGCCCCACGGGGCCGCCCCATCTCTCTGGGCCTGTCCATCCTCTGGGAGGCGGCAGCTGCCGGGCGTCCGCCCGGAACAAAGCCGAGGCCCTCGGGCCGGGCGCCTGCGCCGGCGCTTCTCGTTCCGTGTGGAATCCCAGGCTGTGGAGTCAGGCGGGGCCGAGCGAGCTGGGTGTGAGCAAGGTCCTTGGCTTTGACTCTGTTTCCCCACCGGAGAATCAGGCGCCTCGGCCTGGCGGCTCCGACGCCTCCCGCTGACTGGGGGCGACCGCTTTGCTCAGAGTCGCTGACTCGAACGTTGATCACGTCTGAAAGACACCTTCACACCAAGCTCCAGACTGGAGTTCAACCGACAGCCGGGCTCCGCGGCCTGGCCGAGCCGATACCTGAGGGTCACCTCACCCCTGTGGCCCCGTTAGGAGAAGCGCGTGCGGGCTCCACGGCCAGGGCCAGCGTCACCTCTCCGTCTGGGGAGGCTGGGTGGTCTTGGCCGGAGGTGCTGCGGGAGCACTGCCCACGTCCTAGTCCTTAGCGCCAGCCCCGCACGCCCGCCGGCAGTGCCTGCCCCTCCCCGAGAGGCCACCCTGCCCCAGGACAGTGAGTGCCACCTTGTCATCGGAGGCGGGGAGGCCCGGAGCCGGGCGAGGCTATGGGACCGGGGCTGTCCCCAGGCAGGGCCTGGCCGTTTCCGGGCTGGGGAGTGGGTGCAGGTGCACCTGGCCCCCTGGGAGGGCCTGCCCAGCCCCTCCCCACCCCGGACGACTCTCACGGGGACGAGGATGCGCGTCCTCCGGCAGATAAGGTCTGTGTCCGTGGGGTCACTTCAGTGTGTTCTCCCGGCACCTTGTAAATTTACTCTCTGAGGGGTGTCTTATCACGGGCCCGGGGAGCCAGGCCTAGCATGGCCGGCACCAGGAGGATGGAGCCCCAGCCCCAGCTCCAGCCCTCTGCCCCGGGGAGGCCTGACCCTCTGCCAGGCCACCTGGCTCCTCCAGGTCCCTGGGAGAAAAGCCCCGTCCTCGTCCCGCTCGTAGGCTGCCAGGGCCTGGCTGTGTCCCAGTCCCCTCCTGCACTCTCCGCCCACCCCGAGGGCTGGGACGTGTCACAGCCCTCCTAGCTGAGCCTGCCTGGGGCCCATCCTCCCACCACTACCCCGGGCCTCGTTCTGGAAGCCCCTCCTGGAAGGCCAGGTGGCCCGGAAGCCCTGCCACTCCAGGTTGACCCTCTGGGTCCTGGTTTTCCTGGTGGCTTCAGGGTGCGGTGGAGGCCTGGAGACCAGTGCTTGCTGACTGCTCAGTGCTGCGTGACTCTCGGCAGGTCACTTAACCTCTCTGAGCTTCTCCATTCTCTCCTATGAACAAGGAATGGGCCACTTTCTCAGACTTTTTGTGAGGCTTAGAGCTGACAGCAGGATGTGGGGCTTTTACATGGCCTGTCCCCTCCCCCAATGCCTGGGGCCTCTGACCCACTGGGACCACGCTCCTGGGGTGGCCACCTTGGGCCTGTTTGTAAAGAAGATGTGGATCCCAGCCCCGTGGGTGCACGTCCCTGTCATTTGATTGAATTCGCAAACCCCTGGCCCAAGAAAGCCCTTGGGGCGGGGTCCTAGCGCAAGGCTGGGGGCCGGATGTTCCCAATTCAGTCACTCGAGGCCTGATGTACGGACGCACTTGCGTGCTCCCGGTTGTCGCGGATCCCATGGAACCACACACGTGTGCGCCGACACACGCTCCTCCCTACCAGACAAAGGGCTCTGTGCTGAGGTGCGGTTGGCCACGCTTAGGCGTCAGGTGAGGACATTGACGGTGTCCTCAGTCAGGGGCTGGACCTGGCCAGACAGGCCTGGAGGGGGATCCGCCACCACCTATGTGGCCCGGGAAGGGCCGGAGCCTCTCTGATCCCCGTGCTCAGCCGGACCCGGCAGTCCCCGCGCCGCGAGGCTGTGGAGAACGGGCGTGCTCGTCAGAGCCCAGAGGGTGGCTATCTCACACCTGCCACCTCTGTGGGGCGCCGGGTCCCGGGCGGTAGAGGATCAGCTGCGACCTAAAAAAGTGCCTCCAGCGGGGAGCTCCCGGGACACCCCTGGGGGCCCCAGGACGGAACCCGGTGCTCTGTCTGTGCTGAGGGGTGCTCAGGCTAAGCGGCCCCGAGGAGGGGCCGGGTTTGGAGTCCCCCTTCCCACCTCACGTGGACTGAATTTGGTGGTGTCACTGCTGGGCCGGTGGCCTCGGGGAAGTGCTTTGCCTCCCTGAGCCTGGCTGGACCCCGGGCAGAATGGCAGTGACAGCAGCGTCCGAGGGGGACGGGCACGTGGCCTGGGCAGCCAGGGGGGACGGTGGGGCACTCTGGCGTGGTCTCTGCCGCCTGTCTTGGAGCCGGCCCCCTTGGCAGCCCCCGAGAAGGCTCCTTGGCGGAGCGGGGCTGGTGTAGCACGGCTGGTCTGCGGCTCTCGGGCCCTCCCCCGGCACGTCGCCCCTCATCTGCCCGCTGGGGGGCCGTGCCTGCGCCCTGCTCACGTCGGAGCCCGCCTGGAAGGCTCCCGCTGCTCGGGTGACCTGCCCAGAGCTGCCCGGCACCACGTCTGGCCCAGTTCAAAGGCTGTGCAGGGCCCAGCTGAGCCCACGGAGGTGGGGCCGGGCAAGGGGGAAGAACGGAGCACGGGGGTCTCGCCCCAGATGCTCCCCATGCTTACGTGGGGGGCAGCCCCGAGACTTCTGTTCACTGGGCTCCAGGCTTAACCTAAACATGCGTTCGTTCACGCGGTCAGTCAGTCATCAGACACCCACAGACACGTCCGGGGCCTGCTGCCGGGCCTCCGGAGGGCCCCCACTTGGGCAGCCCGTGCTGTCGTCGGAGGCAGGCGTGGGCAGCGGTGGCCCAGCGGTCGGTGACGCCAGGCGTCAGAAGGCCTCTCTGAGGACCGGGCAGGGGGAGCCCAAGAGGGGAGGGTTTGGCGCTCGGTCCTCGCTGGGGGCACCCTGGACGTGGGAGGGGCCGGACGGGACTCCATTTTCCCTGGGAGGGGTTGTCCGCTGCCCCGATACTGCCTTGGCGTGGGGGAGACGGAGGCGGGACACCAGGGGGCAGGCTGCGGCTGAGGGGCAGGCCCGGTGGCCCTGGCGCTGGGGACGGGCCTTCGGGGAGGTGCCAGCAGGGGAGGGTCCTGATTCTCTGGGGTCCCGGAGTTTCCCTTTGGAAAAACTGTCAGCAGAAGCCCCACAAGGCAGAGGGAGCCTTCATCTTACTGCAGGATGTGGGTTTTAATCTCCTAACAGCCCCTCGACGGCAGGGCAGAGTCCGTGTTTAAGGCGTCAGCACGCTTGCAGGGGCTCCAGGAGACAATGACAGAAATTGACCCTCCCGGCCCTGCCAGTGGCTCTGGCTCAGCCTCAGGGCCACGGATCACGTTGCCGTCGTGAACCTTTCAAAGAAATTAGCTCAGCGCTGCCGTGGGTCCGGCCAGCCTGAGGGTTTGAGCTGGGTGGGGGCCATGTCAGCCCCCGTCCCAGGAGGCCCGGCCTGGCCGGGAGGCCCGTGCACGCACAGCCGGAGCTGGACAGTGAGGCCCTCGCTGTCTGAGGAGGTCCCGGAGCCTGGGCAGGACCCCGCACAGCTGGGCTCTGGGTCACCTCCGCCGCCCTTCTGCGGTGCGTAGCCTCGGTGTGGCTGCCAGGGGAGGGGCTTCCGTGGCCCCAGTGGCCAGCTGGGCAGCGCGGGCGCGTAGTAATGGTCATTGACGGGCTGTGTGGTGGCCACAGGGGCTGCGTCATTCTGGCGAGACACGAAGGTCCCCAGGGGCCGAGACCGACTCTGTGTGAGCCCCACGGGGACCTGCCCGCCGTGGGCGCCGCCCTTGCAGGGGGCCGGCCCGGGTCCCACCTGCACTTGCACTGGTACCGCCATCCGCTCTCTCCCCGCCGTGACGGGGTTTGGAAGGTGCCGTGGCCCGAACGTCGTCCTGGAAGAGAGACGTCCCCTGCTGGTTCTGGGACATGTGGACGTGACCTTTGTCTTTAGAGAGTCTGGCAGATGCAATTCCATGAAGTGTCTCAAGGTGAGAAGTTGAAAAGGAAACGGCATATTTTTGACGGTGGCTTAAAAATTACAATGTTAATGTATATTTTTGCCGTGATGCCTAACTCTGATTCTTAAGAATTCAGGATTCACTGATACTTCCTGCCATCAAAGTAATCTATGGAATACCCACCACACGTCACAGGAAGCTGGACGGCAGCCCCAGAGCGTCCATCCCTGGAGCCTGGGAATGTGGCCTTTTGCCCCTGTGGGCCACGTCCCGTGACCGGTGTCCTCTTAGGCAACACGGGAGCTTTGATAGAAGAGGCGTCGGCTGTGCGGGTGGAGATGGGAGTGACACAGGGGCTGGGGGGGGCCTGGACCTGCTTGTCACCCCCAGCCCCCGCCCAGATGACACGCAGCCTCTCACGTCCACCTGGCCCTGGGCGCGTCCCCCGCTGTGTCCAAGCCTTGATGTCCCCAATCCAGGAGGCTTCTGGGGGTGGGCGGCCTGGGACGAGGCTTCTGTCTCCTCACCTGGGAGGCGTTGCCTTCTGCCCGGGGCTCAGACGAGGGAACCGCCCTTGTGTCCCCAGCCCCTGCTGACGCTGCCCGGCGGGCACCTGGTGCCGGTGACTGGCCTGCAGCTTTGTCTGTGGTGCCGACTCAGCCGCAGGCCGTATCCCTGGCAGGCCACTGGGGGCTGCCGTCCCCCGGCTCCGAGCGCACCCGCCCTGGGCCGGGCAGCGCACCGCCGGTGGACGGAGGGCAGGTGGGCAGCGAGCGAGCAGGCACCTGGCCCCTCCCTGGCCCCCGGCGCTTCCTTCCTGGGGAGGAGCCTCTCTCAGGGGTGTTTGGAATCTTCCAGGTGACTTTGTTTAAAACTTCACAGCCCTCTCCGTGGTTTGGGGTTTAAGCGTCAGTGCTGATCTTGTACAGCTGTGCTCAGGGACCCCCCCCCCCCGGCCCTGGCCTGGCTTTGGACTCAGCTCCACAAACCGCCGTTGGCGTATCGGCCTGGGGGTCCCGTCTGGCAGGGCCTGTGGACATGCTGGGCCTTGTTCACCATCTGTGGTGACACTTTCATCCGAGGCTTCGTTTGTAAGTGTCATTTACCTAGTTTCCTTTACAGTTTTTTTAATTGTGGTAAAATACACGATACAAAATCTGCCATCTTAACCATTTTTAAGCGCTCGGTTCAGTGGCCGTAAGTCCGTCCACGTTGCTGTGTGGCCGTCACACCGGCCGCCTCCAGAGCGTCCTCGTCTCGCAGCCCCGAATCTGTCCCCGTGAGACACTAACTCCCCCAACCCCTCCGACACCCCCGTCCTGCCCTGGGCCCCCGCGGGTTCCACCCTCGGGGACGTCGCGTGGGTGGGACCACGTGGCCTCTGTCCTCTGTCGCCAGCTCGTTCCACTCAGCATAGCGTCCGCGGTTCCCCCGCTCTCGCGTCCTTTTGTGCGTGACGTTTTTCCGGACCAACGAAACTTCTCTAGCACTCGCGTAATTTTTAATTCTCGTGTTCCGTGAATGAGTGTGCAGCAGATTACCTGAGGTTCTCTGAAACTTTCCTGTGCTGCCCTTCCGTGTCCTGCAACTCCGGCTGACAGAGCCCAGT
>NW_012149475.1:0-397 GCF_000956105.1 Propithecus coquereli
ACACGGGGAATATTTTCAAGGAATCAGAGAATATTAGAATTAAACTATAAAAATTTACTTAAAGTTTTGGTAGATATGTGTGTGTGTGTCATACTAGCTCTGAACAGAACCTGCATATTTCTTTAATTCTAAAAAGAAAGCTCTAGAAATACTGAGCCATTAAATGCAATATCTTTATCTATACAAAAAAAAAAATCTGAAGAGAAGCCAGTAAATTGGAACTTCATAGATAATGTGTAAGATGGAAAAAAAACCCAGAATTGTCCTTTTATCTTCAGTATCTAACCAATTATTTCAATGCTGTCTTTTTGTAGCCATTGAGGTGCTGAATATCAAGTCACCCAAAACATTCCTTATAATTGTAAATAATATCAGAGGAAGAAAATTTTATTCAAAA
>NW_012149475.1:3012-3303 GCF_000956105.1 Propithecus coquereli
TGCACTGAAACTTGTTGTGTTGTGACAGGTTCTGTTTACTGAAGAACTTATGAAATTAACCCTTGAGGACTAAAGTGTTAAATTGAAATAGACATTTTTACATAAATGTATGCATTTCTTTCTTTCTATTTGAATTGATTAATATCGTAAGAGTAATAGGTATTATAGAAGCAGACAATAGTAGGTAGATTCTGAAAAATTGTTCTGTCTGTTTTTATAGTTGTTCTTCAACATTATATTTAGTTGGGATTGTTTTAAATTTATGTTTTCATTTGCATTTTAAAACAGTTA
>NW_012149475.1:5812-6421 GCF_000956105.1 Propithecus coquereli
TCAGTAAATATTCTCAACACAGAATTGATGCTTGAAAATATTATAGTTGTGCTCCATATTTGTTAAAATGGAATAAAACATTCACCTAAATAAGTGTGTAAGAACCCACGCACATATACAAACATTCCCATACTCAAAACAGCATATCGAACGTGTGTAATATCTTTCGAAAAATCACTCTGCTACATAAAAGGTAATAAAAAGGTTGGATAAATTAATTTGTAAGAAAAGGAAGACTCTCCAAGGATGTGATAATTGAGGTAAGAACTGATAACATGTCTTGGCTTCTAGGCCCTCAGCAATCAGAGGGAGATTCCACTATCACACAGGGGTGTGCGTGTGTGTGTGTGTCTGTGTATAGTATGTGTGTGAGAGAGAGAAATAAACACACACACACACACACACACCCCTGTGTGATAGTGGAATCTCCCTCTGATTGCTGAGGACCTAGAAGCCAAGACACTTTAAGAGCAATGAAAATACCTCAGGCATACAGAGGATAGTTTCTAAATGTCATTCTCCATTAAGAGGAATCAAAAATTATTAAAATAATTGCTAATTCCAGGTTGGGGACATTGAAAGCTCAAGATGAGCCTGTTCTTACTGTCA
>NW_012149475.1:8502-8840 GCF_000956105.1 Propithecus coquereli
CAAGAGCAACATATGTAACCTAAACATCTGTACCCCCATAATATGCTGAAATAAAAAAAAAAATGGAATGACCATTGGAAATGGAGAAATGGAAGTTTCAAGAAATACTCTACAGAATTGTAGAAGCCTAGTTCTTTGGAAGCCAAGAGAAGATGAGAATTGAAAGCACTTGCCCGGCCATTAGCCTTTGCTCAGAGAAGAAACAATTCCTCAGAAATAACATGAGAAAAGATAAGTAGGTTTAGCCTAGATATAATAAAAGGAAAGGGTGTTTAATAATCAATGTTTTCTATTTATCAAATAAATCATGAAAAAATATCTTCAGCCAGGAATTGGGC
>NW_012149475.1:12145-12586 GCF_000956105.1 Propithecus coquereli
TCCTTAAATTGCCTTTTCTCCACTTTGAGAAAATATATTTTTCTTTCTGCTTGTTGGATTGTAGATGTGATGATTGGAACTTCAGCAGGCATTTTGAATACTAAGGGAGAAGTCATGAGTTGTGGATTTTGGAGCAAAAAATTGTAGGACACTGTGTGTGTGTGTGTGTGTGTGTGTGTGTGTGTCTGTATAAAAATAATAAAAATACATTTAGAAAGGAGTCGAATGTTAGAATATTCCACTTTTATGTTTTACTTACCTAGCAAAATCCTGTTAAAAGATTTTCTCAACAAGAATCCAGTAAGCTTTTATGGCTGTTATTATTGGAAATGGTATAGGCTACTTTCAAAATATTATACTAATATTAATTAATATAGTGGCAATTAGGTGATCAGATCTCTAGATCAAGCAGAAATAGTTATTTCATTTGACAGTTACCAG
>NW_012149476.1:0-598 GCF_000956105.1 Propithecus coquereli
CTAATAAAGGTCATCTAAAAACCCTTCATATTTGAAAATCCATGTAGACATTTGAAAACAAAACTTGTTAGCATAAACTTGGAAGTTTAACATTTTCAGATACCCTTCAGATGTTTTCTTAAACTAGACATTTTCTTAAATTCTCTAGATAATTTCAGGAATGTAATATTGTGTTGAGAAGAAAGATCACAGACAATGTGAGTAATATTTGAGTTTTTGAGAGAATAAAATAAAGCAATAACCTGAGCATGAAGAAAATTCAGGCTTTCTTGGGGTGTATGTCTCCTAAGCCTATGGCGATGGTAGTTAATTTAAAATGAACATCGAAATATTTAGAAATTATAGGATGGCCTCCAATTGAAATGTTACAGTTTATCTATATGTGAAAATCTTCTTACCATGAAAAGTATAATAAAACTTCAATGTTTTCCATTGTTGGTCAATTTCATTCATTTTCCCATATTTCTGTTTTTGTTCTTCCTGCTCGAAGTCAGAACTTCCTCGGGGACTTCACATTTTATTCTCAGCTCCTTACAAGTCAGCAACATGATAGCTTACCCTTTTATGTCATAGTTTAGGTCTATATCATACCTTGTTT
>NW_012149476.1:648-1818 GCF_000956105.1 Propithecus coquereli
TCTACTTAATTCAAAAATAGTTTGTGCCAAATTATAATCAAATGCTCATAGAAACTTGACAAACATAGTAAGTCAATAGACTTTTATGGTAATGTTGTGTTCCAGGTGTTAAAGTTGCTTATACAAGGAACATAAGTGTTACAGAGAGAATCCTAAGAGGGTAGCCAAGACTTCCAGCCCCAATCCCTGGGGTTTTGAATAGGATAAAATATCACACACCTGATTATGTTAAGTTACCCAGCAAAAGAGATTTGCTGATGTGATTAAGATTACCAATCAATTGACTTTGGGTTAATCAAAATTAGATTAACCACCTAAACCTAGTCTAATCACATGAGCCCTTTAAAAGCAGAGAGATGTCTCTGGTTGCGAGTGAAGGGAGAAGCCAGAGAATGAGAGAGCCTAGGAGTGAGGGCGACCCCTGCTCACCAGCCGTCAGGAAAATGGGGTCTTGGTCCTAGAATTGCAAGGATTTTCACCCGCACTTGCCCATAGTAAAGAACACAGTCAAGCCTGGAGTACTTCTACAGAACTGAAAGAGTATAATTGGACGTTTGTTTAAAGCTGCTAAATTAGTGATACTTTTTATGGAACAATAGAATATTAATGTAATATACTAAGGGTAGTAAATATAATTAACTGCAATAAGTATTAAGGATTCTAAAGATTGATTGTGCCCTCATTATCTCCAAAAATGAGAATAAAATTAGGTAAAAAAGTGAAAACTTATATTGGCTAGATAACTACCAATGAAAATGGTATGGTTCAACATTTTTTAAGAAAGGAAATCTCATTTTTGTACTGTCAGATTTTAGAGAGCTACTTAGATGGACTTTAAATACTTTGATACTTGTTTATGCATACAAGAAAATCATTTTAATATTGTTATATAAGGATTTGTTACAGGTGTGTGTGTGTGTGTGTGTGTATTTTAACGTATTATATAAAACAGTATGATGTTCTGGTTTTCTCCAAATAGGGGGTACATTGCTACCCTCCAAATTTAAGGAATATCCTATCTAAGATTATAAACCTGATTTGTCTGGTCAAAAATCCAACAGCAACCACAGAAGTCCAGGGCTGAATGCTTTTTAGAATATGGTTTTATTTATAAAAGTGTCTAGTAGTATTAAAGACATATGTAACATTTCTTGGACTGTGGTATATTTA
>NW_012149476.1:11524-12489 GCF_000956105.1 Propithecus coquereli
ATGATAAAATATTTTTGAAATTTCAAGGATTTCTCTTATTATCAGCGGCAAAGCAACTGGTATGTTTTTTAAATTCATAAATGTTAAATGTATTAGACAATTCTTTTATGCAGTGAATAAATAGGTTTGACTTTCAATTCCCCTCTGATTGAACAGGTGGGGGATTCTAGGGCCCCAGAAGCACTGGATATCACTCCATCTTTCTACATCTTGATACCATCATCAAGGGTGCTATAAGCCTCTTCCCCAGCTTTATGTCAGATTTAAACAGTATATTGCTATCTATGTCTTTATTTCAGTAGTTGATTAAAATGTTAGAGGTAATATGTCTTTATTTCAGCACACTATTTGGGGGGAAATGCCATTTTCTTGACTAGAATATGAAGAAATTCAGGCTATAAGATAACATTTTTTGTTGTTTCACTGCTGATTGCTCTGCCAAATTCAATGAATTTTGCCTTTCGTGGAGGGATCTCAAGGTTTTGTATATATTCACTATTCTTATCAGTTTGGGATAATAACATATCTACAACTCTTTGCTAATTTATATGACAAAAAATATGGAAAGGCAAACTAATACGTTAGAGGATATAATCAAGATTTTTTTCAATATCACAAAACTCTGCAATTTTTATCAAAACAGCACCATAAAATGTAATAGGGACATAATATGCTGAAATAAAAAAAAAAAAAAAGAACAGAGAGAGAGGATGTGACCAGGTGTGGGCACTCAGGTGCACGGGAGAGGGTGGACAAGAAAAAAAAAAAACATATTTGTACATTTTAAAAAATCAACTGAATGATAGCATAAAGGAACCCTGACTCCTAGACTATGATTTTATTTCATTCAAAATTAATGAGAGCTGATACTTTCGTTATAATTGAAAAAAATCATCTTGAACCATATTTGCCTAAGTTAAAGAAAGTGCAGAAACAGTGCAAACATAGCAGTCTCATGGGAAACT
>NW_012149476.1:18620-19833 GCF_000956105.1 Propithecus coquereli
AATAGTAAAAAGTCATTATTTAATTTATTAGTAACTAATTTAATTCCATGAGTCAAGAAGCAACAAATACCAGGGAGGATCATATTAGAAACATATTTGTAGATAAAGAAGAATTCATCCAATTTGAGATATACCATACGTTGGATAATTCTTACATTGATTACTGAAAGTATCATATATTTTAGTTTATTGACTCAATTTAAGATTATCTATAATAGTACAGTTTTACACATTTTGATCACTTTTTATGAAGTCATTGACTATAAAGAATTGCCCAACTTTCAAAAAATTTGATTATGGGTCTGGCCTAACCAGGTGAGCTCTCTAAAATAGGCGAGGCATCACTCAGAAAGACTGCCGGCCCACAGGAAGAGAGCAAACTGCTGTGTTGTGAATTGCTTGCGTGTTGGAAGGGCAGCCTCGAAAAGCTGAGAGCAGCCCTGGCCAACAGTTAACAATGAAATGAGGACCTCAGTCACACAACTCCAAGGAACTGAATTCTGCCAACAACTTGAATAACCTAGAAAAAGGACTCTGAGCACCAGGTGAAAACCATAGTCCAACCAACACCTTGACTGCACCTCTTAGAGATGACCCAGTACCCAGGCTTCTGACCTACAGAAATTGTGTGACAAAAAATGGGTGGGATTTTTTTAAGATACTAAATTTGTGGCAATTTGTTACACAGTAATAGAAAACTACTTCAGTTTTGGTACTGAAAACAAGGCATTGCTATAACAAATGCTTAAAGATTAGGAACAGTTTGAGATCAGTAATTGGAGGGATTTTGAGGAGCATGAGAGAAAAAAAGCTTAAATGGCCTTGGACAGACAGGGAGTAGAATTCCAGATTTGGAGGGCTATGGGGGACTCATGGAAGTGAGGAATATGTTATTAGGGACTAGAGGAAGGAGAGACTTGCTTTGTAGCAGCAGGAAGCTTAGCAAAGTTATGTTCTGCAGGTGTGTGGCAAGCAGAACTTGTGAGTGACAAATACAGGCTATCGAGCTAAGTAAATTACTGAGTTAAATGTTAAACGTGTAACCTGGTTTCCTCTTGCTGCTTATAGTAACGTGAGAGGGGCGAAATCGATCAAAAGAAGAATTATTTTTTTTTATTTCAGCATGTTATGGGGGTACAGATGATTAGGTTATGTATGATGCCCTTACCCTCCCTCTCCCCCCAAGTCCGAGCTTCAAGTGTGTCCATTCCCC
>NW_012149476.1:25480-26186 GCF_000956105.1 Propithecus coquereli
CATTCTAATAGAAAATGGGACAAATAAATTACGTAATCAATTTGTGAAAGAAACACGAATGTCTTGTTGGTATAAGAAACAAACGCCTACACATATGAGTAAACAAAGAGATATAAATTAAAATGGTAATTAGACACCATTTTCAACCATCAAATTGTTAAAGAATAATACTGAAATACTCAATTTTGGAGATGTGTGGTGAAATGGAAGCATACGCACTTCTGGGGGGAAGTAAAAGCTTCCTGAGGGGCAATTTAGCACTAGGTATTAAATTCTATAGTAGGGGAAAAACAGAAAGGGTATCTCCTTTTAATCTAAAATACCAACCTCTATGAATATATACTAGTAATGGATATGCTTAAAATAATGGAAAATGCTTAACTGTATTGGTTCAATGTCTCTGGAAACATATATATCCTCTTTATTAAGATGATGTGGTAGATTGATAGACATCAAACTATGTTAAAAAAAAAGATGCTAGAAGCAGGTAGCAAATAGAACATTTACATTACAGATACACTTTTGTAAATGTATGGAATAAACATTTAATATGTAGCATCTATTTTATATGTAATATGTATGTGTAAAAGGCAATGAAATGATAATATTAATTCAATGTCTCTGGAAACATACATATCCTCTTTATTAAGATGATGTGGTAGATTGATAGACATCAAACTATGTTAAAAAAAAAGATGCTAGAAGC
>NW_012149477.1:0-626 GCF_000956105.1 Propithecus coquereli
TGCTTGTAGTCCCAGGTACTCAGGAGGTTGAGGTAGGAGGATCGCTTGAGCCCGGGAGTTTGAGGTTGCTGTGAGCTAGGATGACACCACGGCACTCTAGCCCGGGCAACATAGTGAAACTTTGTCTCAAAAAAAAACAAAAAACAACAACAACAACAAAAAAGACATGTATTTTAAAGAATTTCTAGAATATGGATTCTTCATATTTTGATCAGTTTCAACATATAGATAATGTGTTTTCCTACATTTTTTCACTTTGCTAAAAATACAGTCCTAGTAGTACCAT
The DNA here is from genome assembly GCF_000956105.1 of Propithecus coquereli. Taxonomy (NCBI): domain Eukaryota; kingdom Metazoa; phylum Chordata; class Mammalia; order Primates; family Indriidae; genus Propithecus; species Propithecus coquereli. Next base: position 287 of record NW_012149477.1, read on the forward strand.
GTTACTAGTTCATTGGTATGCTCTAAAATTTATCAGTTGCCAATATGGAGTTCAGTTAGCCTCAAGCTGAAAACTAGACACTTAAAACATTTTGTGTTTGTTTTTATCTTTTTATTTGAATAGCCCAAATTGTTGGTGATGTGCATGGCGAAGGGAGATAAAAGATAAGAGAATGAAAAAAATGGTGGTGTTAGGTAGCTGAAAAGAGGCCCAGAGACACAGAATTAGCCCTTAAATGCACCATCATAATTACCAAGGCCAGGAAGCATATCTTTTTCTTGCTTGTCTTTCACAGTATATCCTGTGACTTATTTAACATATCAAGACTAATCTTGAAATT
>NW_012149477.1:10876-11371 GCF_000956105.1 Propithecus coquereli
ATATTAATCTTTATTTAGAAAATTAAAACAATCTCAAAAGAATGTCTATAGAGTCCCACCACCACATCTAACAACCTACCAGCATTTGTACACATATACTCTGTTTCCTTTCTATTTCTATAGATAAAATACTACATTTCAGAAAATCTAGCATGGTATTATTTGTAGGATAGTCTTATTTTATGTAACTTTACAAAATAAAATAAAATATTATCAATTATACTTTAACACATGATCAGCTGTACAATGAATTTAAACATGAGATGCTAAAATGGGAAACAAATAGGTGCATCATACAATGAATGGAATTAGGTAAATCTGCTTCTATTAATAGTCCCTTTATCCACTTACTTATAAAATCCTTCCTTCTATGCTTTGTACAAAAATTAATTACAGCATGTCTTATCACTTCTCATACATTACCATGTTTTGCTCTATAACACATCATTGCCATTAGTATACAAAGATGCTGTTATTATCCCCATGCTTAAAACA
>NW_012149477.1:14966-16130 GCF_000956105.1 Propithecus coquereli
AGGGGACAGGTATTTGTATACACAAGGAGTGCAATGCACACTACCCGAAGGATGGACATATTTGAAACACAGACTTGGGGGGGGGGACCAAGGGCAGCACACGTAACCTAAACATCTGTACCCCCATAATATGCTGAAATAAAAAAAAAAATAAAAAAAAAGAAGAATTCATGCAAAAGACAGATTTTTCAAGTCAAGTGTTATGTGGTGGAAGAGCACTGTAGAGAAGGCAACATGGCATAGTATCTTCAGGAATCAGAGGGTCTGGGTTCAATACTCAGCCTCTCTACATTCTATTTTGTGACACTGGACATCGTGAAACTTTATTGGATTAAAAGATAAACTCTCCATCATGCGGTTATTTTGAAGATAAAAATGATATAACATGTAACTTGTTCTAATAAAAGGTCAGTTTCCCACTTCAGCAGAAAGTAGAAAATCAAAATTATATGTTAGGTATTACTCGAAGTACATAAGCACATCATGAAACAAGTTTTAAATATCAAGTCTTCTTTTTTCCTTTTTATCCCCCTTTTTTAAAATTTCAGAATATTATGGGATACAAAATGTTTTAGTTACATAAATTGCTTTTGTACCATTTGAGTCAAAGTTATAAGTATTCCCATCAACCAGATAGTATGCATTGCACCCGTTAGGTGTGAATTTACCCATGCCCTCCTGCCCCCTCCCACCTGCTTGATTTCCGATGAATGTTATTACCATATGTGCACATAAAGGTTGTTTGATTAGTTCCAATTTAATGGTGAGTACGTTTTTCCATTCTTGTGATACTGCACTTAGAAGAATGATCTCCAGTTCCATACAGCTTAATACAAGAGGTGTTAGTTCACCATTTTTTTTTTTTATGGTTGAGTACCACTCCATGGTATACATATACCACATTTTATTAAACATAAATCACATATTTAGTGCTTTAGATCAGATAGCTGGCTATTAAAATATTTGGAACACTCTCACACAAACGTGTACATCCTTTTTAAAGGGATCATTTGTCTTCAGGAAAATAAGGCATACTGATGTTTTTAAAATGTTTAACAGATAGATCTTACATGTGTTCTATAACAAACAAGAAGCCATTTCATATTATAAGACTACCACACAAATTTAAAAATAGTTCTTCCAATTAATTTTTCTACTCAGGGT
>NW_012149477.1:17683-17999 GCF_000956105.1 Propithecus coquereli
TTCACCTTTGAAAGACTTTGTAACCATTTGCTCACGTAAATAGAATTAGTTAAAGAATCTGTAGAACCCTTCTGTAAAAGCCTTTTGAAAATCTGCTAACCTGAGAGATACTACCTTTTGTTATGTAAATTTGTTACCCCTGACAATTTTTCACTATTTTCTATAAGTTACCATGTAAGACCTCATTCGGGGCTTTTTGAGACCAAAGGAGAGGTCCGAGCCCTCTGAGCTCCCGCTTTGCCTATAATCGTTATAAACTTATAAAACTATATCTTTGTCTCAGTGTATTCTTTTATTTCTTCCATTTTCCATTTCT
>NW_012149477.1:29124-29379 GCF_000956105.1 Propithecus coquereli
ACCTGTGAGCTCCATTCTTTTTCTTATCTCCTTCTGGGTCTATCATACACATATGTCAGATACAATGATATTGTCCCACAAGTCGGTGAAATTCCATTTATTTTTTTCAGTTCTTCCCCTAGTCATCTGTTCTGTAATGCCCAGTCTAATGTAGGCTTATCTGGTAGATTTTTAATTCAGATAATATTCGGTTCTCAAATTCCTAAATGGTTCTTTGCGTATAGTTTCCTTTAACCCTCTGAAATTCACCATATA
>NW_012149478.1:0-403 GCF_000956105.1 Propithecus coquereli
TATATATATATATTTTTTTTACATGTGATTAATATCCTGTTGTTTCAGCATCATTTGAAACAAGCTATTTTTTCTCCCTTGAATTGTTTTTGCTTCTTTGTCTAAGATCAGTTAACTATATTTATGTGGATCTGCTTCTGAGCTCTATTCTGTTCCGTTGGATCTGTTTGTCTTTCCTTTCACATATATCACACTATCTTGATTACTGTAGCTTTATCATAGGTCTTGAAGTTGTATAGTGTCAGGTCTTCAACTTTGTTCTTCCCCTTCACTATAGTGTTTACTATTCTAGGTCTCCTGCTTCTCCATGTATTTTAGAATCAGTTTGTTAGTATCCACAAATAACTTGCTGGTGTTTTGCCTGAGATTGAATTGAATCTATATATCACATTGAGAAGAACTA
>NW_012149478.1:5423-7152 GCF_000956105.1 Propithecus coquereli
CTCAAATTCTTTGATTGGGTTTCCCAGTCTGTACTATAAGTTGTCAATCAAGATAAGATGACTAAGAGAACCATATTCAGCCAAATTTGGAACACTACGTTAAACAAAATTGAATAGGATTCTTTAAAGCAGAACTTTTTTAGAGCCTTTATAAAGGTAAGGTGTCTTTTGAAATTCTAAAAGAGAAATATATTTGGAGCATTTTGCAAACTTTTTTGATCACAGAGTTGTTTTTCATCTAGGATATTTTATGTGATTAGTACTCTGACAAACATGCTTGTGAAATTATTGGTTTAATAATTTTTCAAAGAAGATTCATTTTAGGATATCACCATTTAAAAAAATTTATCCCAATCTAATTTCATTGAAGTAGAAACAGAAAATGGAACCAGGCAGAAGACTGTTTTGTTATTTTTCTGCTGGAGGAATGAAAGGTAGAAGGAATCATCCTAGGGAGAATTCACAGTGAGAAAATTCTTTCTGTTTGTTTAATCATTGCTTCTTCGGGGGAAAAACTCTCTGTGCAGGGTTTCTGATTACAAGTGCAGAGGAGTAGAATGGATTTAAATTTTCATTGGAAGAGTGAGCAGTCTGCATTTTAAGGAGCACCAACTTCTACATCATGTTAAATATTAACGACCAACACTGCAATTCTTCTCTTTAATGTGCTTTGTTTTGGTGCCTAGCCAAACCAGGAAGATGAAAAACCCCTTGGGGCCAGATGTAGAATAAAATTTGCACTGCAATTTTGGTGGTAAATATGATAATAAGTTATAGGGTGTAATGAATATGCAGGGAAACCCAGAATCCTCCTACCCCCGTGTTTGTCAGAACACTTAGTTTGTCACCCCTAAAAAGTCTCTAAGAAAATATGTATGGGCTGTGACCATCAGAGTGACTTTAACTCTCTCTCCATTTTCTTACTAAATGTTTACATTTAATATGTATTTTATATGATTTATTTTACAAGTGCCTTTCAGAAATACTTAGCTATTCTAAGAATCTATCAGGCAGCTTTTTTTTTTATTTGTACAAATTGATGGAGTGCAAATGTAATTTTGTTACATAAATAGATTGTGTAGTGGTGAAGTCAGGTCTTCCAGTATATTCATTACCTGAATAATGTACATTGTACCCATTAAGTAATTGCTCATCATCCACTTCGCTCTCAAATCTCAATTGTCCTTCATTCCATACTCTACATCCATGTGTACACATTATTTAACTCTCATTTATAAGTGAGAAGTGCAGTATTTGTCTTTCTGTGTCTAACTTGTTTTACTTAAGGTAATTGCCTCCAGTTCCATCCGGGTTGCCACAAAAGCCATGATTTCATTCTATTTTAATGGCTGAATAGTGATCCATTGTGTATATATACCACATTTCCTTTATCTAAACATCCATTGATAGACACGTTTGATTCTGTATCTTTACTATTGTGAATATTGCTGCAATAAACGTATGGGTGTAGGTATCTTTTTGAGATTATGATTTTTTTTCCTTTGAGTGGATACCCAGTAGTGAGAGTGCTGAGCCAAATGGTAGCTCTATCTTGAATTTTTTGAGAAATCTCCACACTGCTTTCCGTAGAGGTTCTACTAATTTACATTCCCACCAAAAATGTATAACCTTTGTCTTTTCTCCACATGTTCCAGGCAACTATTTTTATATTGTTATCTGGAAAGTAAACTCCATCTGAATCTGCTTCTATCATTTCTAGTGCAGAGAC
>NW_012149478.1:7202-9012 GCF_000956105.1 Propithecus coquereli
TGTGAGGCTATACACCTGTGTCTGAATTCCAGGAAAAGAGAATCACTTTCTGTTTCAGTTTTTTAGACCTCTGACTACAATGAATTGAGTTCTGGCTATGTTTCATGGAATAGAGTTATTTTAAAAGTGCATTGTGATGGGAGAATGAAGACATTCACCTAGATGCAATCAGAAAAAATAATGTGTCTTCTCCAATACTTTGTAGACTTTCCATGTCAACCACTGAGAAATCTCCCAATAGTGTAGGTAGGAAATAACAGTGAACAACTCTTAGTCTTAGATTTCAAGAAAGATAAGGGTCTTCGTTTTGTCTTTAGGAAACGTTCTGTGGAGACTCAAGTGGAATGATGAAGGTATACGTAGGCAGACAGTGATCAATGGGAGGATAGATGCTGTGACCAAATCACCCGACAATGTAGTAAGCTACTCTTAAATTCTTGGACAAAACTTTTCATTGCTTCTGGCTTCATTTTCCTTATCTGTAAATACTGGAGCCAGTAATTCAAAAACATTTTACTATAATCAAAGCCTTTTTAAAATTACATATGAAATTTTATATGATTTTTTATGTGACAAATATTAAAAAGATGAAGGACTCTCCGAAATTAAGATAGGAGACCTAAACTCTCACTACTCACCACCCCTATCCCCTATTCAAAGATACTGGCTGTTCGAGGCAACATAACACAGCACATTTTAAAGATCACTCTTTCCAGGGTTTTTATATGTCCCCTTGCATTTTCATAATCCTTTCAGCTTATTTGTAAAAATCAGTGACTCGTTACTTCTTAGGTTTATTACCTTTGCAGTAATCCATTAGTACGGATTGATTTAATCCATGAAAAGTATCTATAAAAAGTCTGAATACTTTTGTATTTTACAAAAAGCATTAGACCCTTGACATTTGAAAATTTAACATTTGCAGCTTTCCTTATTTTTGAGGCACATGTTCAAATGATATTGGTACATTAGGGACTGAGGAATGCCATAGACCTACCATGTCACTCAATGTGACATCCATTTACTCTCCACCATAGGTTTTGAAAACTATAGCTTTAAAGCTCTCCTTAAATGCCCATGTTTATTAAGTAAATGGGCACTATAGTTTAGTAAGTAAACTGGAGGTAAAGTAGTAAGGTAGAGAGAATATAATATAAAAATCTGTTAATTATGAACAGCTGAGTATAGATGACCTACTGCTGTAACTCTAGACTTTCAGCCAGAATTTCCTCCAATGGACCCTACAATGCCACATGTATGCTCATAACACGGGGAAGGTGAAGTATAAATGTACTTTCCTTGTAAATACATATGGCATCATGGCATCTTCCTTTTAATTAGGGGCACGTATACTATTCAAACTAAGTAATAAGCATTTTTTAGTCTTCCCATGGTGTATCAATTATATAATCTTGAAACCAAGAACAGAATCATCCTTATTTTGGATATTTATATGCACCATGACATTAGTGTCTGGCATTTACTATAAACTCAGTATTTTAAACATGAGAGCAGATAATTAAGAATTTACTGTGCACTTTTATCCCATACTGCCTCTCCTCAAATTCTTTGATTGGGTTTCCCAGTCTGTACTATAAGTTGTCAATCAAGATAAGATGACTAAGAGAACCATATTCAGCCAAATTTGGAACACTACGTTAAACAAAATTGAATAGGATTCTTTAAAGCAGAACTTTTTTAGAGCCTTTATAAAGGTAAGGTGTCTTTTGAAATTCTAAAAGAGAAATATATTTGGAGCATTTTGCAAACTTTTTTGATCACAGAGTTGTTTTTCATCTAGGATATTTTA
>NW_012149478.1:13558-14739 GCF_000956105.1 Propithecus coquereli
TCTGATGTTGTCTGTGAAATTCAAAGACATGTATTTTATAATCAAGATTTCTGCAGGAAAGAGGGCTGAACATACTCTGGTAAAAGCTCTTATATTTCATCTTTCATTAGAATTTCAGCCTTTTTCTTGGTTAAACCTCATTTGTTTGACCTTCACTAAGATTGTAAAGTAGTAGGTTAACTTGTTGGAATATTACTCAATGAATAAGAAATGCTCTCCATTGGTGGACATCTTCTGATGTTGTCTGTGAAATTCAAAGACATGTATTTTATAATCAAGATTTCTGCAGGAAAGAGGGCTGAACATACTCTGGTAAAAGCTCTTATATGACCATCACTCCAAGTGCAAAATAAAGGTGTAGTTCAAACTGTTAGGAGGATGTGTTATTTAAAAAATAAATTGCATGTGAATTTTGTTTTCTACAATGGAAGCATGAGGCGAAAGTGCTTTTAAAAGGAGTTTGGGTCATGGCAGCATTTCAAGACCTCAACTTCTAACCCCCCATTGATTTTTAACTAGACAGAGGGGGCTAAAGAAAGAATTCTTGTTAGGTAGGAGAACTGTCTTTTACTTTATAGTTTCTAGCTGCTAAAAGATTCTGGTGTATTGATGCCAGAAACTGAAAAACAATCTTTGCTTTTCATTTGGCCTCTTGGCTGGTATAGTCATAGGCAATGCTTATTAAGAGTTACATGAGAGTGATGTCATCAGGGATATAGTTGATATGTACAGTTCCTATCCCAAAGGGAGGGAATTCATTAAATAATATTTGTGCATTCTTGTGAATTCTTCTAATCTCATGATTTATTCAAGGACATAGCTATTTCTTTATGTAGAAGTTTGGCAAAAGTAAAGATTTATAAAAGTTTAAGTTAGAATCTCTGTTCTGCCTCTAGTATTTTATCTGTATAGGACTGAGCAAGATCAATGAAGTAGAGACCAACAAAGTAATTTTTTTCTTTTCCTTTGTCAGATAGCCATGTGAATCTAATATTTATATGATAGAGGTATAATAAAAACTGTTAATATTTTAAGTGGTGTTGTCATTCATGCAGCCCAGGATTAGTAATAGTGGAGATAACCATACTACTTATTAATTCTGTAATTATAAGAAGATACAAGGCTTCAATGCCTCTCCTATTCAAAAATTTGTTTGAGATGTAACTCTTTTTGGGAAATCA
>NW_012149478.1:14789-15117 GCF_000956105.1 Propithecus coquereli
TATTTTTTACATGAAACGCTTTTAGGGAAAGTGGTTATTAAATAAAAAAACTTCATTGATTCAGGCTAATGGGAATAAAAGGAGACATGGTCCTTGCCCTCAAAGAGTTCACGTTATATTGGAAAAGAAAAAAGTAATCATGAAATAACTGCAACTGGGGGAAGTGTTACGGAGGGGAAAATCCAGGTACTGCCAGTGTATGCAACTTGTAGAACCTCATCCAGGGAATGAACATAATGAAAGATGTTCTTTTATTCTTTTTAAGTTTCTGATGATTATTTTTAGCTACCTTTTCAAATTTGAAAGAATTTACGGCATATTTTAAATT
>NW_012149479.1:0-2620 GCF_000956105.1 Propithecus coquereli
GAGTTTGAGGTTGCTGTGAGCTAGGCTGACGCCATGGCACTCTAGCCCGGGCAACATAGTGAGACTCTGTCTCAAAAAAAAGGAAAAAAAAAAAAGAATTAATAATAGCTTCCCTAATTTTTCTCCCTGTTTCCAACTGAGGACCAACCACAGAAAGCCAAATATGCTCCCCACCCAATCACACAGGACACCCTGCCTCTGTAGCTGCCTCCAGCTTCCGCAGCCAGCAGCCTCCACTCAGGGCACACCTGAAGCCCCCCACTCCTCTGCCTGCCCGTGAGTCTCTGCCAAACACAAGTTAGGGGCTGCCTATTCCCGGTGGCTGCTCACCATTTGTGCCCACACTTTCTATTGAGGGACTCATTCAGTGCCTGTTCCCAGCATGGGCTAGGAGGGGTACTGAATTGGGACCACAGCCTTGTGGGCCTGTCAGAGATTGGCTCCAGTTGGCCACCTTCATGCCAGCTGCTTTCCCCATTCACTACAGCCCAGAGCAGGCGACAGCCTCCGACAGTCTCCTGGTGTCCCCTCGAGCCCTCTCCAACTACTGTCCACACACAGGTGGCTGGAGCGGAGCCAGGTCCCAGTACCCAGCCTGGAAGCCATCTGCCTGGGGCGCCATGCCTGACCCATGCTCCTGTGTGACATCCCCTCCCACCGTGCACTCCAATCACGCTGGCCTTTCTATGGGTCCCCACACCAACCTCCTGCCCATCTCGGCCTCTTCCCTGTGTTTCCTTCCCCTTGTAAAGCTTCTCCCGTGGATCTCTGCAGGGCTGCCCCCTCATCACCCGGGCATCACCAAACTGGCACTTCTGCAGAAAGGCCTGAGCATGTAGGCCTTGGCCAGAACCACACCGACTCGTCACATCTTTCTTTCCAGCACTCAGTGCACCAAACCACCGCACCATCTGTCTCCAAGTCTGGTTGTTGTCTTTCTCCCTCGCTATTCCTACCAGAATGCCAGCTCCCTGAGGGCTGGGACTCTGCCTGTCCTGCTCACCATCCATCATTCAGCTGACATTCTACACGCATCCACTGACCAACTGGGGAAGATGTGCAGTACTAGTGGTGACCACGCTTTTTGGATTTTCTGAGAATATCTCAACAGCAGAATTCAGCCCTATGGTCTACACAATAATTCCTATCACACTATCATTCCAACATGATGGATCTTCTCATAGCACTCCTACCCGCCCCCACCCCCAGGAGTTGGGATTAGATGACAAGGAGAGGGACAGAAAAGGAAAGAACAGGCAGCGAGCAGCATGTAGTGAACAGGTACCAGCAAGTACTCAGTGCCAGGCACTGAATATAAATTCCTTTATTTAATCCTCACAACTTTTCTATGAGGTAGATATGATTTCCCCCTCACCCAGAAAAGTAAAAGAACTTTCTCAAGTCCCTGGAAGAAACAGGATTTGAAACCATGCCTTTGAAAAATGGCTTCACTGTTCCGGCCAGTGGAGTCTGTGGTAATCCCACAGAATAATTCATTCCCAGTTCTTCCACACCCTCACACACAACCTCCCTTGTGTCTGGGATCCAATATAAAATGCAATCCCAGACAAATGATGTCCGCACTTGGGAGAGTGTGAAGTGCACAGACCTCCCAGCTGGCTCCGCAAATCTGCACTGGCCTGAAAGGGCTGGCGTGGGGCCGTGTAGGCTGCGCTCCCACACTGCACAAAGTCATCAAGAGCAGGAGAGACCCGGAGACATTTAGTCCAGCAAAAGCCAGACACATAAAAGCAACAATATTAGTTTCCTTGTGGTTACAGAGCTCCTAAACCCAAAGATTCCTAATTAAGTACATAACAACTGCCTGCTGTAAATTCTGTATGTTGAAAAATTCATTAAGTTACACGTTAGAAGTTACTTTTCATGCTAATTTTTTGCCACTTTTCAGTTATAGAAACAGACTTTATCTCCCTTGATTAACTGGAAAGGCAAGCCAGCTCTGACAGTGGTAAGCTTATTAACTGTTCATCATGGCCGAAGGGGAGAAATGTACAATGAAATCATTAAAAACAGAGGGAAAATTTACTTGGAGCCAGCTTCTAATTATCACTCAGTTCTCCTTGGAAAGAGAAAGTGCTTACAAATATGACTGCAGATACAGGATGGAATACTAAACTCAAATGTCAACATCGCTGTGATTCACCATTAATGCATGTCACCTAATGATGTTGACGAGGCCTGAAACAGGCACAAAGACAATGACACTAATGTAGTCATGTAAATCAGCATGTTAGAAACAAACTTGGGATGAAGGCACATAAAAGGTTTGACAAAAACTGAAAATCTTTATCAAACTCCAATGTTCCTATAATACTGTGTTCACTAATCTGTTTTTTTAAGACAGAGTCTCACTCTGTTGCCTGCACTGAAGTGCAGTGGCATCAGCCTAGCTCACAGCCTAGCTCACCAACTCCTGGGCTCAAGTGATCATCCTGCCTCAGCCTCCCAAGTAGCTGGGACTACAGGAGAGCACCACCACATCCGGCTTATTTTTCCACTTTTTGTAGAGACAGGGTCTTGCTGTTGCTCAGGCTGGTCTCAAATTCCTGGCCTCAAGACATCCTCCCGCCTCAGCCTCCCAAAGTGCTAGGATTATAGG
>NW_012149479.1:14680-16329 GCF_000956105.1 Propithecus coquereli
ATACTAAACCAACCCTACGTAACTGGGATAAACCCCACTTGGTCATGTTGTAGCATCCATTTTAAATATTGTTAGATTAGATTTGTCAAAATTGGGTTTAGAATGTAAGCATCTATGTTCATGAGGAATCTTGGTCTGTGGTTTTCTTCTCTTGCAACATATTTGTCCGGTTTTTACATTAGAATGTAGGCTTCACAGAATGAGTTGTGAAGTATTTTCTTCCATTTTCTGGAAGAGCTGGGTGGAAGTGGTATTAGTTCTTCCCTAAATGTTTGGCAGAAGCCATCTGGACCTGGAACAGGCACTATTCCCAGACCTGTGAACATATGGCATTGTTCTCTCTAATCCTGTCAAGTGAGTTTTTCCCTGGCCTCCAGTAGTTCCCCTGCTATCACTTCTCAGCTGGGTCCTTGAGTGGAGGGGCACACTGGAAATCTCACTTTTTCTCTCTGTGCATCTCTCCTCTGTATTATATTATACTCAATTATAAGTATTCTGTCCTGCAAATTCTAGCTGCCTTAATCTCCCTGAATTCTCACCTCCATCTCGACTCAGGGAGTCTGCCTAGCTCTGCTTGGGTTCTCCCTATGCCATGGCCTAAATACTCTCTCCAGGCAGTGAGCTGGGCAACTGTAGTGCTCACTCCCACTGCTGCCTGTGGTAGAAGAAACATACTTGGTCTTTGTCCCAGGTTCCTGGCACAGAATCCCTAAAATCTTTGGAATTTCCTGGGTGAGATGGGTGACAGGTAGGGTAACTCTTCCCAGGCTCCTAGATAGCTAAGGATGGGGTCTGGTCACCAGAATGATCAAGCCTCGATTAGAAGCTTGATACTTTCAGTGCCCCCATCTCCTCACTATCTGGGGAGAATAGAGGAACTGGAGACTGAACCAATCGCCAATGGCCAATGATTTAATCAAACGTGTCCATATAATGGAACCCTCATAAAAACCCCTAAATGAAAGTATTTGGAGAGCTACCATGTGTTGAAACTCCCATAAAATCAACTCCCATAAAATCCCTAAATGAAAGTATCTGGAGAGCTTCCATGCTGTTAAACACACTGAGGTGCTGGGAGGGTGGTGCGCCTAGAGCGGGCATGGAAGCTCCATCCCCCAAATACTGTGCCCCAGGCATATCTTCTATGTGGCTGTTCCTGAGTTGTATCCTTTATAAAAAACCAGTAAATGTAAAGTGCTTTCCTGTGTTCTGTGAGTCATTCTAGAAAATTATCAAACCTGAGAAGGGAGTTGTGGGAACCCCTTCATTTACAGCCAGTTAGTCAAAGGTATAGGTGGCCCGGGACTTGCAACAGTCTTGTGGGACTGAGCCCTTTAACCTGTGGGATCTGATACTAACTCCAGGTAGACAGTATCAGAATTGAACTGAACGGCTGAACATCCAATCTGCAGAATTGGAGGAGCAGTGTTGGAAAAGATGACATGTATTCAGTGTCAAGAAGCAAAAAAAAAAAAAAAAATCCTCATTGACTATCTCTCAAGAGATCACTGTCCTTCACTGACTAATGCCCAGTGTTTTATATTTTGTCCATATTTGGACTGCTTCAGGGAGGAAGGTATATTGATCCCTATTACACCATCTTGGCCCAAAGTGGAAAACTCCAAACCCAAGTCTTCTTAACCACCACC
>NW_012149479.1:21520-22076 GCF_000956105.1 Propithecus coquereli
AAAATAATACAAGTTTTAAAAACAATAAAGTATGACAATAACTTATATAGCATTTACATTATGTTAGGTATTATAAGTAATCTTGAGGTGATTTAAAATATACAGGAGGATGTGCATAGTTTATATGCAGATATTCTGCATTTTCCGAACATCTGTAGATTTTGGTATCTGCGCGGGTCCTGGAACCAATCCCCTGACACTAAGGGTCAACTGCTCTCAGTCTCAGTGTGCTCATCTATAATGTAGGTTTAGTAATTGCACGTTGTTGCTGGGGTTGTTGAAAGGGTTAAAGAAAGATTAAATGCAAACCACTGGCTCACAGGAAGCTCTCAGTAAGTGTGAGCTACCATTACCAATAAAGCGCTTTATAAACTGCCTTAAGGGCAGTTGAGTAAGAGAAAACATCCCTAAGGAGAAACAACCATGTTTTGTTTGCCCTACGCAGTTTTATAAAATTTTCAATTTATTATCAATATTGAAAGTTGAGACATTTCACATAAAACCCTGGAATATCTGACAGCTCTGGAAAAATAAGGAAGTCCAGAGACAATGGGCC
>NW_012149479.1:22126-25261 GCF_000956105.1 Propithecus coquereli
AGATCACTAAAGGCTCACCGAGAACTTGGCACATAAGAGATATACAAATATGCTAGTTTTCGTTCTTTTTTAACAGCATCATCACCTGGACCTCAGAACTGAGAAGATGCACTATCTCATGACCAGTTTCTCCAACTGTCTGCTATTTATAGACTTCCTTGAAAACATCTCACCAGCATCTCCACCTCAACAAATCCTAAATTAGACTCATCCTCCTTTTCATCCACAATCCTCAACCTTTTTCCTCCCCCAAGACCTTCTCGCTGTAAACCATCTGGTTTGGATGGTGCAATCCACACAACCATACAAACCACACACACCTGAGCATCAAACTCTGGTCCTCCTCTCCCAAACCTCAGATCCAGCTAGTTGTCAAGTTTATTTCCTTTTTCATCTTCTTTTTCTATTTTAGTATTTATATTCTTCATCTCTTAAGAGTTCCACATCCTAAAAGCTGTATATGTATTCTCATGCAGCAAACTTGCATATCACCAGAAATCCACTATAAGGTATGTATCTTACTGAAACTTCCACATTTGTGCCAGGAAACATGTTTATAGAAGTACTATGTATTAATAATAACAAAAGTCTGGCAATAGTATAAAAGCATATCAACTGAAGAACCGCTACATAAAGCTATTATAATCGTACTATGGAATTCAAAACAGCAATGAAGTAGAGCTACTCACATCAACACAATGCTTCTCAAAAACATGTTATTAATACATGCAAAAAGCAAGTGACACAAAATATATTTTAGGAGCCCATTTATATAAAATCCAAAACTCAGCAAAACCATACATTACATTCATTAGAGATAAATACATACACAGTAAAAATTACAACACAAAACAAGAGAATGAGTAACACAGTTTTCAGGGCAGTGGTTATATTTGGGGAGGGAAGAAAAGGATTCCATGGAGGCTTTGGCAATATGATAATGTTCTATTTTATTAACTTGGTGGGTACACGGGTGTTCATTTTTGTTCTCCAAACTTACATTTCCGTGCAATTTTACAGGTATGTTACATATAATAAAAAAAGATGTGAATATGTTAAATAACTGCCAAAATAAATGTAAATGAGAAGAATGAGGAATAGAACAGGATTGAATGCTATAACTTGGGGAAAACGGGGTAGGAAAGTGGGGGTCAGAAGAGATATATAAAGACAGATATGCTTGTTTATGCATATTATGTCAGGGGCCTCTATGAGGAGGAACTGGGGGGAGGGGGTAGGATTAGCCATGGACATGTATTGTCTACCTAAATAATTTTACAATAGAAATGTTTGTGGAAGAAGTAAATTTCAGCCACACCATTTGTGCTGTGTGCTAACAGTGCTAGGGCTTCATGGGCACAGCTTCATTTAATCCTCAACACAGTTAAGATGAGAAAAGCACTACTGATTCCATTTTACAGATTAAAACTCAGGCTAAGAGGAAATAAGGTGACACACAAGAGTTAGTGACAAAGATAGAGGTGGCAAAACAAAAGCGCAGTTCCTGTTCTCAAAGCACTCTCTGTCCAGGTAAGCGAGAAAAACGACCGGAACAATAAAATTATGATCCTGGTCCCTTATCTGCATTTCTCAGATCTAAAAAGGTCAGAACACCAAAATTTTTTCTTAAGTCTGAAAACTTGATTTGACCTAAGATGAGACTATTTGTGGTCGTTATGTAGCCCCATAGTGTAAATATGCATATATTCAGCTGTAGAAATAGGAACATATCTGATGACAAGACACCGCTCCAGATCGCGCTGAGGGCGCAATACAACAGAATACACGTACCGTGTTACCTTTCCCAAATCCGAGAAATCCTGGATTCTGAAAACATCTAGCCTCGGGGCTTTAAAATAAGGGACTGTGGACTTACACAGAGTAAAAAATCTCTGCACACGAAACAGAACGGAGCACAGGGGGAGTTGTGATTAACTGAGAGGCAGGCAGCGAAGGCCATATTTTCCACAGATGGAACAGTCTGAACAGAATTTTGTATTTTGCTTTTTTCACCTATGAGGACTAAAAGTATTTTTTCACCTAATGCTACGACTGTAAAAATGCCTGTGGGTGTGTCTGTTGAGGGACTAGATCCCAGTCAACCTTCCTCCGCCGCCCCTCTCGGGGCCTCAGATTCCCGTCGGTAAAGGAGAAGCCCCAAGCCCCCGTGGCCCCTAGCTCCACTCGCCGTCACGGCCCACGGGGGCTTCATGCCCACTGCGTGACTCGCCCTCCCCACCTCTGTCCTCCCCTAGCCTTTCCTGAAGTCCCTCTTCCGTCCCCGCCAAGCTAATCGCGCCGCATAACCCACCACAGCGCTCAAGCACAACCCGGACTGTGCAGGCGTCTACGGTCGGAAGGCGGGCTCCTCTCCTCCGGGGCGGGGCGAAGGCAAATGTTGCGCTCCTATTGGTGGTCTCCGGCAGATGCGCCCCGCCTGCGGGGTGACGCACTTCCGATCCTCCAGCCCGGCCGCTACCGAGGTGCTTCCGGCTCCGTGAGGTAGGTGGTGAATTGCACGGCTTCCCGCCAGTTTTCGGTGCTTACGAAGCGGGGCTTCCACTTGTCGCCCTTCGCCTCCCTCACCGTGGAGGCGCCCTCAGCCCAAGAGGAGGAAGAGCAGGCGTGCAGCCTGGGCTTCCCTCAGTGGCCACCGTGCCCCGGGCCTCAGTTTCCCCATCTGTGGAAATGACCATACGGCCTCCTGGTCACCAGTGAGGACTCTTGTCATGCACCGTGAGCTAGGATTCTAGCCATGCACCGTGAGCTAGGATTCTAGCTCTGCCACTTACTGGTTGCCACACCTTGGGCAAATCACTGAGCGGCTTGGAGCCTCCATTTCTTCTTCCGTTAAACGGAGATAATAGTCCTTTCAAAATAGTATTCATGAGATTTAAAAGCAATAATGCGTAATGCGTGGCAATAATGCCACGCTAATATAATGCGTATATTAGCGTGGCACTTGAAAAGTGTCACGTGGAAGTGCTGATTAAATATTAGCTATTATTTTACCTAGGGAGTGTTGTGAGAATGAAGTTATGTTAATTATAATAATAAATACATATAAATATAATTATATTAACGAATAGACTGCTTAGAATCTCCAAGGCGTTTATTTTGCAAACATTTGTATTT
>NW_012149479.1:28101-28452 GCF_000956105.1 Propithecus coquereli
TTTTTTTTACCATGTACATTTATTACTTATGAAAAATGAAATCAAAAATTATAAGCATACATTTCAATTTTATTGCTTAAGCTGGGTGATAAGTACAGGAGTATGTACACAGGTGTTCATTATATTTTTATATCTTTTTGTATATTGAAAACTTTTATCATACATTTTTAAAAGAAAAAGAACATACATTTGGAAACCGAAAAATACATACAGATTAAAAAGAAAACCAGTATGAAAATTATAGAATGTTTAGAAATGAATGACAATGAAAGCCTGATATAAAAAAAACTTGTGGGATCCAACTAAAACAATAATTAGAGGGAGATTTATAGCCTTAAGTATACTTATTAC
>NW_012149480.1:0-351 GCF_000956105.1 Propithecus coquereli
ACTTAAGTGCTTAATTGCTATGCTAAGTTTTCTATAGCATGAATTAAACTGATTCAAATCCACTATTTTAATGCTTCACCATCTAAGACAAACAATATATCAACAAGCATAACTGAAGAAACAATAAACAAACAAATGATTGATTGATTTATAAACTATCATTCTACAGCAATCAGTCAGAGAGAAGTCACAGAGTAAGCTCACTCTGGTGGCAGTGAGCCTTGACCACTGATTTATCTCCTACCAGGTAAGTGTACATGACTTCATCAACCACAGAAGTCTGGCTAACCAGCATTTCAAATTCATGTACAAATACAATAAAAAATATCTGAAATGGTTATGGGGGAGTTA
>NW_012149480.1:2046-3720 GCF_000956105.1 Propithecus coquereli
GAAAAATAGTACTTTTCTAATTTTATCATTCCCTCTGCACTTATTAACTGCAATTCTTCTATAAAGAATTTTCCATCATCAACCACTAGGTACCTTGAAGTCTAGCCCACATAAGAAAAGCAGGGTAAGTGTTTGATAATTTACATTTATCAACTTTTAAAATAATGAGTTGGTTTCTTAGTCTATTTTGTGTAGCTATAAAGGAATACTGGGAAAAGAGGTTTATTGTCTCACAGTTCTGCAGACTGTACGAGAAACATGGCACAGGCATCTGCATTGAGTGAGGACCTCAGGCTGTTGCTTCCACTCATGGCAGAAGGGGAAGGGGAGCTGGCAGCTGCAGAGATCATGTGGTGAGAGAGGGAGCAAGAGTGCAACGGGGAGTCGCCAGGCTCTTTTCAACAACCAGCTTGCTCTGGAACTAATAGAGTGAGAACATACTCACTGCCAAGCGAAGGCATTCATCTATTCATGAGGGATCTGTGCCATGACCCAAACGCCTCCCATCAGACCTCAACTGTAACATTGGTATCAAATAATATACAGAGTAGTTAAAATCCCCTAAGTTCCACCTACTCATCTCTCTCTTCTTCCCCCCAAATCCCTGACAACCACTGAACTTTATCTTGTCTCCATAGTTTTGCCTTTTCTAGAATGTCATATACAGTAGTGCCCCCTTATCCTCTGGGGATACATTCCAAGACCCACAGTAGATGCCCAAAACTGCAAATATATGATCTTATATCTAGAAAACCCCAAGGATTCTGTCAAAAGACTACTGGAATTGGTGAATAAATTCAGCAAAGTCTCAGACTACAAAATCAGTGCACACAAATAAGTAGCATTCCTACACGCCAACAACAGTCAAACTGAGAACCAAATCAAAGACTCAATACCTTTCACAATAGCAACAAAGAAAATAGGAGTTTGAGACCAGCTTGAGCAAGAGCGAGACCTCGTCTCTACTAAAAATAGAAAAGAATTAATCAGACAACTAAAAATATATAGAAAAAATCAGCCAGGCATGGTGGTGTGTGCCTGTAGTCCCAGCTACTTGGGAGGCTGAGGCAGAAGGATTGCTTGAGCCCAGAAGTTTGAGGTTGCTGTGAGCTAGGCTGATGCCATGGCACTCTAGCCCGGGCAAAAAGGGTGAGACTCTGTCTCAAAAAAAAAAAAAAAAGAAAAGAAAAGAAAATACCTAGGAATATGTTTAACTAAGGAGGTGAAAGACTTCTACAGGGTGAACTATGAAACACTGAGGAAGGAAATAGCAGAGGGTATAAACAGATGGAAAACCATACCATGCTCATGGGTCGGCAGAATTAACATTGTTAAAATGTCTGTACTACCCAAAGTGCTCTACAGATTCAATGCAATCCCTACTAAAACACTAACATCATTTTTTGCAGATCTAGAAAAAATAATTCTATGCTTCGTATGGAACCAGAGAAGACCCCGTATAGCAAAAGAAATCTTAAGCAAAAAGAACAAATTGGGAGGCATCAACTTACCAGACTTCAAGCTCTACTACAAGGCTATAGTAACCAAAAGAGCTTGGTACTGGCACAAGAATGGAGACAGACCAATGGAACAGGACTGAGAACCCAGATATAAAACCATCTTCATATAGCCATCTGATCTTTGACAAAGCAGACAAAAACATACACTGGGGAA
>NW_012149480.1:4263-4553 GCF_000956105.1 Propithecus coquereli
GGGCAGGTGGGAGGGAGAAAGAGCAGATGGGTAAATTCACGCCTAACAGATGCGGGGTGTGCTGTTGTGGGGACGGACATACTTGTAGCTCTGACTCGGGAAGTGCAAAGGTAATTTATGTAACCAAAGCACTTGTGTCTCTGTAATACTGTGAAATAAAAAAAATAATAAATTTGTATGCATGTTTGTTTAAAAGAAAGATGCATTATTAAAATAATAATAATAATATTATGGGTACATGGTATTATGGATACACCCAAAGATCAAACTTGTATCTATCTCTTTTCCCT
>NW_012149480.1:4603-4874 GCF_000956105.1 Propithecus coquereli
ATTCATTTTTACTTAATATAATATTTTTCAAATTGATCCATCTTGATACATGCACATATGATTTACTTATTTTAACTACTATATGATAATCCACTGTATAAATGATCACATATTGTTTATTTCCCAATCGATGGTGAATTAGACTGTTTTATTTTATTTACTTATTACCTCACTGCCTCAAAGAGTGAGGTAATAAACATTCTTGTACATTCTTCCTTGTACATATGTAGGAAAGTTTCTCTGGACTAAAACTATTGAGTCACAGTATAAG
>NW_012149481.1:0-320 GCF_000956105.1 Propithecus coquereli
GAATTTTTGGTCCTTTCTATAAGGTATAGGTCTCCATGTGGCTGGCTATAAGCTACAGGCCTTTATGTTTATACAAGGTAAAGTCCTATACACAGCTCTACGGTATAGGTCTCTATAAGTCTATATATATAGTTATAGGCCTATATATATCTATAAAGTATAGACTTCTAATAGTCTAAAAGCTGCAAGCCAATATGTGTCTGCAAAGTGCAAGCCTATATGTGTCCATAATGTTTAGATCTATATGTGTCTATAAGGTATGAGCCAGTGCATGTATATTATGAGGATCTTTTCCTGTCCTTCAAGCTACAGAATTTCCA
>NW_012149481.1:10615-11259 GCF_000956105.1 Propithecus coquereli
ATAAGAACTTGCCTGATCAATGTAAAAAGCCGTGCCTGCACGGATCTCTCGTCGCTGCTTGAGATCAGTTTCGGTGGTATCCCTTGACAGGGCAATGTATTCGACCTCCCGTTTGGTCAGCTCCTGTAGATGAAATTATTCCAAAAATAAAATCAAATTCCCAGCTTACGATTTGGAGCAAGTTATCTGACAATGCCACTGCCCTAGAGAAGAGCATTTTAAATGTAATTCTGGATTAAAATCTTTTGACTGTCAGCTTTGAGAAAGATGCAATAAATTGAACATTAACCAAAACACATGTATATTTCCTCAGAGCTCTACTTCGACTGCACTCAATCTGACTTAAGCAATAATAATCAAAATTAGATCTTACAAACCTTCATTTCTCCTGCAGAATTCTTTTCAAATACCATAAGCAATAATTTGGCAATCAATATTACTTATCGATTTTCCCACAATCTATAGCCATATCTATAAGTAATGTTTATCTTTTTTTAAAAAGGATGACTTTAATTTATTCCATTGACCAATGTTTACAGAATATATACAATATGTTAAGGACTTTACCAAGTGTGAGAAGAAGGTAAAAATACCAATAGTCAGGTCAATGAAGAAAGAGGCACATGCATAGTTAAAGAAAGAGA
>NW_012149481.1:12754-13123 GCF_000956105.1 Propithecus coquereli
TAGTTACAGCAAAAATTTGCTAATGCTATAAAAGGCAAAGGTTCATTTTCTTCCCAAATAACTTATGCCAAACTCTTTATAAACAAATCACCTTTTGACGTTAGCATTTTTTCAACGAATGACTAATTCTGATATTTTTATAAATTCTTAATCTTAATTTATTTTATATCATAGCTTATCAAAGTTAAGGCCCTTAGGAATTGACAAGAATTGATTGCTCACCAAGTACTGCATGGCAATAGAGCGTCGAAGAGGCCCAGGAGGTCCTATCAGGAAAACATCTTGCCCCAAAAGGTCCTTCTGCATTATCCATCTTAGATGCTGAACTACAGATTGAGCCAGAGAGTCTGAAACTTTAAGGAAAAAAAC
>NW_012149481.1:25683-26743 GCF_000956105.1 Propithecus coquereli
TGAGTCAGGTTGCAGAAAAAGCAGTTAGAACTTACAATGGATGCATTCTTTATTTCAATAAAGGTTTTACTTTAGGGCCAGGTGTGATGGCTAATGCCTGTAATCCTAGCACTCTGAGGGGCCGAGGCAGGAGGATTGTTTGAGGCCAGGAATTTGAGACCGGGAGGATTGTTTGAGGCCAGGAGTTCTAAGCAAGAGCAAGACCCTGTCTCTAAAAAAAATATATAAAAATTAGCCGGGCATGGTGGTGTACACCTGCAGTCCCAGCTACTCGGGAGGCTGAGGGAGGAGAATCACTTGAGCCTAGCAGTTTAAGGTTGCAGTGAGCTGTGATGACACCACTGCACTCTGGCCCGGGCGACACAGCAAGACTCTCTCAAAAAGAAGTTTTATTTGAAACATGAGGTTTTTGTTAGCTATTTTTAAAATTACAAATATAATGCATGCTTATTATGTAACAAAGAAAAAATACAAATGATCTTTCTCAACCCTTCCCATTGCCAGTCCTACCCCTAACAGAACATCCCACAAGAAAGTCAAAGTTAAGACCCTGAAGTGCATACTTCCACACTTTTCTCGGTACACAGACAGACATAAAATACACTTATAAAAGGTGTTTTAAGTTCTTTGGTTTTGTTTTTTTTTTTTTAAACAAAAGTGGTATCATACCTCATATGCCACTCTGCAATCTATACTCTTTAGCTTAACAATAAGCACATGGATTCTTTCTAGGTCCAAAGATGTGAGTCTAATTTATTCTTTTTTAATAGCCACAGAAGACTCCACAATGTGGGTGTAAAATAATTTATTCAACCATTCTATTGATGAACTCAGATTACTTTTAGTATTTGTCACTACCAAAAACATCAAAATGATGCAATATATATCGTGTACATATATATTGTCTACATATGTCCTTTTATAGGTGCTAATTTTTTTCATTAATGGATAAAACATAAAAAAGAAACTGTTATATCAAAAAGTATGTACACTTTATATCTTAATAGCTACTCCCATATTACTTTCCAAAGAAATCATATAAACTCATACTTTTCCTAGC
>NW_012149481.1:29622-30054 GCF_000956105.1 Propithecus coquereli
ATATATCAAAACATGTGTATATCATAAACACAGTTATGTACTTCATAACGATGTTTCATGCAACAATGGACTACATATTAAATAGTGGTCCCATACGATATACTGGAGCTAAAAAATTCCTATCATCTAGTGACATTGTAGTGTTATAACATTGTAGTGCAACACATTACCTTCTCTGTGTCTAGAAATACAAATACCATTGTGTTACAATTGCCTACAGTGTTCAGTAGAGTAAGTAACATGTTGTACAGCTCTGTTAGCCTAAGAGCAATGGGCTATATCATATAGTCTAGATGTGTAGATGTATAAGCTAGAAATACACTCTATGATAGCATGATGATGAAATCATCTAATGATGCATTTCTCAGAAGGTATCCTTGTCATTAAGTAATGCATGACTAATACATTAATACAATTTTTATTTGTCAATTA
>NW_012149482.1:0-244 GCF_000956105.1 Propithecus coquereli
CTATCGCATTAGTCTTGACCCTGTTGCAGTAGTCTCGAATAAAATCTTCCTTGCCTGTTTATCTCTGTCCAGTGCAATTTTTTTTTCTTTGATGATATCCAGAGTTCTGCTTTCTATCACAGGGCTTTACCGTGTTCTGGTAGATTAGAAGAAAGCTTCCCATTTAAGCTTTCTTCGTCAAGTGGAGACCAAGGAGAGTCAAATGGCTTCACTGTTCCTGCAAAGTCTAAAAGAAGCACCGTGA
>NW_012149482.1:388-783 GCF_000956105.1 Propithecus coquereli
CGTTACATAAAGAGAGAGCCACTGGATATTAGCTGTGTAGCCTTGGGGCAATTCTCCCCACTCGTCTCTGGGCCTCAGTTTCCCAATACATAAAATGAAGATACCAAGAGTGTTTATTTACAGATCTGTTGTTAGAATGACATTAGGTAATTCATGTAAAGCATTTAGATGTTAACTGGCATACAGTAAGTGCTCTATAGAATGTAAACTGCTGTTGCTGCTGCTATTGTTGTTAGATCAAAATCCTGAGAAAAAACAATGGATGCAAACATACTATTTATACAAGAATGTATAAAAACAGTTAACAGGAGTGTGAAAACTATGATATCAAGATATCACTTTCTCTATCATATTAGCAAAGATGAGAATGATACTATTCAATGAAGGAATGAATA
>NW_012149482.1:3508-4086 GCF_000956105.1 Propithecus coquereli
TAATGGATGGGATTTCCTCAAGTGGCTGCTACTGGCTGGGAGCATTCTGATACTGACTTTCCCTTACACACTTTGTACCTCACATTTAGCCCCTCATTCTGGGACCTTCCAGCCACTGGTTACATTTCCTTTATTATTTTCCAATTCCCCAAATTCCAGAGTGTCTCTTTGCTGTAGCATGAGAATCTTTTCTCTTTTTTGTATGTCGTCTATGTGCATAAGTGCTCCCCATTTTATTAAGGACTGAGGATTTTACATTAAAAAGCAGCAGTCCTTTCATTTTTTTTCTCTCTGCATTTCTGCTGTATCAAATACTTGTACCTGAGTTAATTAGAGTTCAATAAGCAAAAGAAAATTATAGAAAAAATATTACCTCAATTAAACTTAAAATATGCCATTCTACCACATAAGCAAAACAAGCCACAGAGGTAAATTACTTATATCAATAAATCAATCTGGAAAATCACATCCTCTTACATTTAGAATCCATCCTGTCTAGTTGTTCTGAAAACTCCAGTGGCTTCTCAGAAACTCAAAAACGTTTGACCTTCAACTATTTCAACTTTATGTTTAGGTGC
>NW_012149482.1:5866-6217 GCF_000956105.1 Propithecus coquereli
CCAGCAGTGTAAGAGTGTTCCAATCTCTCCACTTCCATGCCAGCATTTTTTGTTTTGGGACTTTTTTATAAAGGCCATTTTCATTGGAGTTAGATAATAATTCATTGTGGTTTTGATTTGCATTTCCCTAATGATTAGAGATGTTGGGCACTTTTTTATATGTTTTCTGGCCATTATTCTGCTTTCTTGTGAAAAGTTTCTGTTCATGTCTTTTGCCCATTTATTGATGGCATTGTTTGATTTTTTTCTCATTAATTTTCTTAAGTTCTATATAGATTCTTGCTATCAGCCCTTTATCGGATGTGTAGAATGCAAATATTTTCTCCCATTTAGTAGGTTGTCTTTTCACTC
>NW_012149482.1:9017-9942 GCF_000956105.1 Propithecus coquereli
TAATGACATGTCAATACAGAAAGGATCTATGCCTAGTTAATCAAAAGAACATGGTGATCTGACTGCATATTTCTAGTGAATGATAGTATAAGGACAAAACAAATTTAAAAATGTTTTTAGTAGTTATATTGTAGCTTTAAAATATTGATGGTGCTTTTATTTGAGATTTTTTTTCTTGTAATGTCAGATAAAACAAATAGATAATGGTGATAATCTGATTCTATCTTTATTGGTGAAAAAGTTCTCATTGATTCTAATAGCAATATTAAACACAACATATGCAATACATCATATATGATTAAACCCATAGTTTATAAAATATTGTAATGTCAGATAAAACAAATAGATAATGGTGATAATCTGATTCTATCTTTATTGGTGAAAAGGTTCTCATTGATTCTAATAGCAATAATAAACACAACATATGCAATACATCATATATGATTAAACCCATAGTTTATAAAATATTAATAAGAGGTCTAATTGGTCCGTGTTGACAGATACTATTATTTTTCAAACTGCCAACTAAGGAAAAAATTGAAACTTGTCCTGCTTTCCTATATGCATTCTGCCACTGAGAAGGGGAAAGTTGCTCTTTGCAGAAACATCTCAGCTAGTAAGTTAAGGATTAATGTTATATTTAAGATATCACCATTTTGCAATTCTCATTAAATGAATGGATCTAGTCATTGAACATGAATACCTGCTAACATCATAGAAATAAAGCTGACCAGACATTATATGTCTCCTGATGGAAGAACATTACATTACCTATGAAGTTTCTTGCCAAAAAAATTGGAAGCAAATCAGATCAAGGCTTTAGATCCAATTTGTAGGAAATAGAAACATCAGAGGTATAAGTTAAACCACACTGTATAAAACTACACAGCACACTTGACCCAGTTCCTTCAATAATAGCCTTGTA
>NW_012149483.1:0-349 GCF_000956105.1 Propithecus coquereli
GACTCATGCAAGGGGTGAGAGTTGAGGGAGGCTCAGGATGTTCAGGACATTAAGAGTAATTGAATTGAGTGGTGCAGGGAGAAGGATGAGGAGGGGATGGTGGTTGCTCAGAATGGATGGTGTAAGGGAGCCATGCAATGAAGGGTCCTGTAACCTTTGATAAGGGGGGAGCACATTATTTTAAGAGCAATTTGGATCCATTACTTTATATAGATGTGAGATAGGATATTTCTGTTTTTGTTGATTTCTATAGCTCTAATGGGGAAAATTGTTAGAGACAGAGATGACAGGGAAGGGAGGAAAGTCAATAAGAACCTGTTACAGCGATTGAGTAAAGAGAACAAAGTGA
>NW_012149483.1:2311-3341 GCF_000956105.1 Propithecus coquereli
CACCCTGGCTCCTACCCTAGTCTCCAGTGTCTGTCATTCACCACTGTATGTCCACGTGTGCACATTATTTAGCTCTGACTTATAAGTGAGAACATAATATCCTCCCATTCCATCTATGTTGCTGCAAAAGACATGATTTCATTCTTTTTTATGGATTAACAATATTCTAGTGTGTGTGTGTGTGTGTGTGTGTGTGTGTGTGTGTGTACATATATATATATATATGAAACATTTTTTATCCAATCATCTGCAGATGGCCATTTCAAATGATTTCATATCTTTGCTATTGTGAACAGTGTTGTGATAAACATACAAGTGGAGCTATCTTCTTGACGTGATGATTTCTTTTCCTTTGGGTAGATGCCAGTAGTAGGATTGCTGGGTTGAAATGTAGTTCTATTTGTAGTTCTATTTGTTGTTCTTGAGAAATCTCCATACTGTTCTCCATAGAGGTTGTACAACTTTGCATTCCTACCAACAGAGAATAAGCATTTCTTTTTATTTGTATTCACTCTAACATCTTTTATTTTTTGACCTTTTAATAATAACCATCCTGGTTGGTGTAAGATGATATCTCATTGTGATTTTAACTTGCGTTTCTCTGGTTGGTAGTGATGTTGAGCATTTTTTCATATATTTGTTGTCCGTTCATATGCCTTCTTTTGAAAAATGTCTATTCATGTTCTTTACCCACTTTTAATGGGGTTATTATCAATATTGACTTCAGTTTTGTATATGAGGGGAGATAAGGGTCCAGTTTCATTCTTCTGCATGTGGTTTAATTTTCCAAGCACCATTTATTGAATAAAGCTTCTTTTCCCCACATATGTTGTTGTCTTCTTTGTCAAAGATCAGTTGGCTGTAGGTAAATGGTTTTATTTCTGGATTCTCTATTCTGTTTCTTTGATCTATGTCTCTACTTTTATAACAGTACCATGCTGTTTGGGTTACTATAACCTTGTAGTATAATTTAAAGTCTGGTAATGTGATGTCTTCAGATTTATTCTTTTTACTTAGAATTGCTTTGGCT
>NW_012149483.1:5811-6121 GCF_000956105.1 Propithecus coquereli
TGTTTTCCTCTGTTTGTCTTTGTGGTTTGGTGGAACTCTGTTGTGTTGCCATTTGACTTGTTTCTCTTCCTTCTCTGTGTAGTTGTTTTATAAGACCTGTGAGTGTTCTACTTTTTGTTTTTATGATGGTGGATATATACCCCTTATTTCCATGTTTAGAACTTCTTTGAGTATTCCTTGTAGGGCCTCTCTAGTGGTGACAAATTCTCTTAGTGTTTGCTTGTCTGGGAAAGACTATTTCTCCTTCATTTATGAAGCTTATTCTGGCAGGATATAAAATTTGTGGCTGGCAGTTTTTTTTCTTTATACA
>NW_012149483.1:7891-8131 GCF_000956105.1 Propithecus coquereli
TCTTTACTGAATTAATACACTTCATAATTGTATCATGAACTTCTTTGCCTTTTTTACTGTTTTTGATTTAAAATATTTTTTATCTGGTATAAGCATAGACACAATTGCTCAATTTGCTTTTTTCTGTTTTGTGGAATATCTTTTTCAATCTCTTTACTCTCAGTTTACAAAGGTCTTTAAAGGTAATGTGAGTTTCTTGTAAGTAGCATATAGTTCGGTCATGATTTTTTAATCAATTCC
>NW_012149483.1:10463-10771 GCF_000956105.1 Propithecus coquereli
TCTACATGAATAAGTTACCATTATGTATCCTCCTTCTAAATAAGGGTTAGTACTTGAAACTTAATATATAAAACATACTATTGGAAATAGATTGTAGAAAGTTCTTTAAATAAAAGCCTAGAATTAACAGAGGTTTTTACAAAAATATTTACTATTTCATAACAAAAAGAAAAATTATTTTCATTACTAGAGAGTTAAGACACTAGAGAGAAATATTTTGGAAGATCATTTAAAGAACCTTCAAGCAAAAGGTTCAGTATAGACTGTAGATGGGGTACGTTGAAGGGCAGAGTGCTGGTCTGCATAAA
>NW_012149484.1:0-397 GCF_000956105.1 Propithecus coquereli
ATAATTCTCATTTATTTTAGTGTATAATGTGAGGTAGGGACCTAACTCCATCTTTACCCTTGCTCAAGGTTTCTGTCATCAATGCTTAATTAATCCAACTTCTCCATTGCCATATATCAAAAATTGGGTAACATATACTACTATTGCTAAATAATATATACCTAGTAATGTCTTATCTTAATGATATTAAATGGCATTGAGAAGAATGTATGAAATTACTTTCAATGAAAAAAGCAGGTAACACATATAACTCCATGTGTACCTATTTCTGCAAAATCAATACACACACACAAATACATGTGAGGAAGATTAGAAAGAAATCCAAAATTGTAATAGCTCTTAACTTGGAGTGGAGGGAAGGTAATTATTATTACTTCTTTACCATTTTCTATAATCT
>NW_012149484.1:12883-13771 GCF_000956105.1 Propithecus coquereli
TCTAACCAGTAGGTGCTCAATAACTGTGTGGTCCCTTGCCATTCCCTTCTCCGGTGTCACAACAGTTGCTGCTCACGTTCAGGAGGCTGCCAGTGTCATTTCCCTGTGCTGCGGTCTGCTGTCCTCCTTCACACTACCTTTCTTTTCTGCTTTTCCTGTTGATTTTTGCTTCCTTTTGCCCCCGAAGAAACGTTTTCTATAGAAAGTAGTAGCAGTTAGAATGTTCTGATCCTTCTGATCGGCGAACTGATTAATTGGTTCTCTGGACTCTCATTGGTTCTTTTTATGTTTGTATCCCCACCAACTTCTCAAAGGATCTCTTTGGACCACCAGGAATCCTTTTGCTATTAACGTATCCTCACCCTAAACCCCACCATTGCCAAACACACATTCACACTCTGTTATTTCAACACTTGGAAATTTTCCAGGTACTTGTGTGTACCCAGACGGCTGAGTTATTATCTGTGGTTGGGTGATCTGAGTTTGAGCTTATGTGCGTATAAAGACTGCTATGAAGCATAGGAAGTATAATAGATAAGAATTCTATTCCCTGTTTCTCTTCTTTCTGCTCTAGTTTTTTCCGACCTTCTAAAGCCAAACAGGAGTTCCAGGATCAGAACTCCAGAAATTCCACAGCTTCACCGAAAACTGTCTCCTACTACATCTTTTTATACGTAACGTTGAACATTTTCATTGTCACTAAATTGTGCTCTTTCAAATTGGAGAATGCTTAATACAGAACCATTTCATATCTTTCCTTCACATTTTTTATTTTTTCACTATATTCTCTTTTGCCTTGTTAACTAAGAAGTTAAGGTTTTATTTATACACTTCCAAGGCTTTCAATAAATAAACAGGAAATTTGATCAATTATTAAGATTATTTATT
>NW_012149484.1:22856-24988 GCF_000956105.1 Propithecus coquereli
CATTTGATTTAGAGTCTGGTTTAGGTCCAGTATTTCTTTATTTATTAACTGCTTTGGTGGTTTGTCCAGCTCTGACAGTGGGGTGTTGAGGTTCCCAGAAATTACAGTGCTGCTATTTATTTCTTTACTTAGCTCTAGTAAAATTTGCTTTACATATCTGGGAGCTGCTGTGGTAGGTGCATATACATTTAGTATTGTTATGTCTTCTTGTCGAATTGCTCCCTTTACCATTATATAATGACCATCTTTGTCTTTCTTTACCTTTGCTGATTGAAAATCAATTTTATCTGATATGAGAATGGCTATGCCTGCTCTTTTGGTTTCCATTTGAGTGGAATATTTTTTCCATCCTTCGACATTGACTCTGTGGGTGCCCTTGTGGTTTAAATGTGTTTCCTGGAGACAGAGGATACTTGAGTTGTGTTTTTTCATCCATTCAGCCAGCCTATGTCTTTTGAGTGGTGCATTTAAACATTAACGTTAAGAGATAGAATTGATATGTGGGATGCTGTTCTGTTCATCATGTTGGGTAGTACCTTGTTGCTTTGTTTCCCTTCTTGTGCTATTATTTTATAAGAGTTGTGAGCTTTAGCTTTTGTGGGTGATTATTGTGCTGATTTGCGCATAATGCAGGTCTGAGTATTTCCTGCAGGGCTGGTCTGGTCATGACAAATTCCCTCAGTGTTTGCTTGTCTTGAAAAGACTTAATTTCTCTATCATATGTGAAACTTAGTTTTTCAGGATACAAGATTCTAGGCTGGCAGTCATTCTGTTAAAGAAGATTGAAGATGGAGCCCCACTCCCTTCTGGCTTGTAAGGTTTCTGCTGAGAATTCTGCTGTTAACCTGATGGGTTTTTACTTGTAGGCCAGTTGTTGCTTACATCTAGCTGCTTGCAGAATTTTCTCCATCATTTTGACTTTGGCCAGGTCGATTACTATGTGTCTTAGAGATGTCCTATTTGCTATGAATCTTCCCAGTGTTGAATGTCCATCTTTTATCTGTATATTTGAATATCTGGTGATACCAGGAATGTTTTCCCCAATAATTCCCTTAAATAGGTTTTCCATGCTTTGAGCTCTTTCTTCTTCTCCCTCCGGGATACCTATAATTCAAATGTTAGTTTGCTTCACATAGTCCCATATCTCTCTCAGTGATTGCTCAGACTTTTTTATATTCTTCTCTGTCTCTTTGCATGACTGGGTTAACTTGATAGCCTTGTCTTCAAGCTCTGAGAGTCTTTCTTCTCCTTGGTTTAGTCTGTTGCTGATCTTTTCTGCTGTGTTTTGAAGTTCTGTAAATGACACTTTCATTTTTTTTAAGTTCTAATCATCAGGTAAATGTAAATTAAAACCACAGTGAGATATCACCTTGCCCCTGTTAGAATGGCTTGTATTAAAAAATCCCAAAATAATAGATTCTGGCATGGATGCAGAGAGAAAGGAACACTTATACACTGTTGGTAGGACTGCAAATTAGTACAATCTTTTGGAAAATAGCATGGAAATTCCTCAAAGAATGAAAAGTTGACCTACCATTCGATCCAGCATTCCCACTACTGGGTATCTACCCAAAGGAAAAGAAGTATTTCCATCAAAAAGACACCTTCACTTGAATGTTTATTGCAGCACAATTCACAATTGCAAAGATGTTGAATCTACCCAAGTGCCCATCGATTCATGAGTAGAGTAATAAAATGTGGTATACGTATACCATGGAGTAAAACTCAGTGGAAATCAAGCAGCGGGGAGGGGGAGAAAAGGAAGGACAAAAACCTACCTAATGGGTACAATGAACACTATTTGGGTGATGGGCACACCTACAGCTGTGACTCAAGCATTACAAAAGGGATCCATGTAACCAAAGACATTCAGACCCCCTTAATTTTTGAAATAAAAAAGAATGAGGAATGAATAAGTTTGACTTGTAGAGCACACAGGGGAGGCTTGTTGACTAATGGGCTTTGATTTAGAGTCATGGGGAAAGACCCCTAAATGCTACAAGAGCTTTTATCTATAACCCTAAACCTTCTCCAGTTCCCAAGTTCTCCCTACACAGTCAAATTTCTTTAGAGAATGACTGTATGACATATATATTTTTTAACCTGAAGTAAATATCAGGTTGCCAGCAGCT
>NW_012149484.1:25038-26364 GCF_000956105.1 Propithecus coquereli
AGTAATAGGAAAATGGAGGTATATAATATGGACATACTATTAATTTAGAAATATTTTTCTTCTTTCCTGTTTCCATGGAGCAATTCTTCTCAAAGTGTTCACATACATTGCTGTCTTCTCTGGAGCCACCCGTGAAGTCACCAAAGTCTGCTTTCACATTCATTTTTGTTCTCATCTTAATTGCTCGGATATAGGTATTTTTTGGAATCCATAGAGTGCTGTCACTGAAATTTTATTCCAAACTGCAACTTACCAAATACGGTTTTATTCAGCCAGAAGAGAATATTCATCATCTCCATAATATAATCACTCACCACATTGCTTTTTAAAGTGATCTTTGAAAGGTTTGTTTGCAGCAAAATTATTGATCACTTGCAAGTGTGAGGTCTAGGAATAATGACTACATCTGTGTCAACTTTCTTTGCCTCTACTGTTGTATCATGACGTTGCATTCAATAATGACAAGAATAATAATAGTAATAGTTCTTCTTTCTTTATCTTACCCTGTTTTTTTCTCCTTCTTCTCCTACTCCCCCTTATTCTCTTTCTCCTTTTCCTTCTCTGTCTCCTTCTATATCTTTAGATGACCTATTTCCTCCCCCTTTTAAAATTTTCTGTCTTAATCTCCGATGTTGTATTATTTCACATTGATGTGTCAATCTTTGTGACTCCTGTTTGGCACCTGCCAGCCCTTTCCATTTTGAAATCTCATGTCTCCTGCATGTAGTGTGGTCAATCTCTCCTTCTACTGATTTGCTGATTTCCTCCTACCTCATTTACTCTGTTCTCTCTTTCTGATACTACTATTAATTAGATATTGAACTTTTGGAGTTGACCTTCTTGTTTCTTATCTTTTCTCTCACATTTTGTCTTTCTTTTTTGTGCTTCACATTCGGAGAAATATTTTTTTCTTTATTTCTCAATCCTTCTTTCTCTTTCCTTTTTCCTGTAATCATATCTTAAATTCCTAGGAACTCTTCTGGCTTTCCAAAAGTTCATTTTTCATAGTAAACTGTTTCTGTTGATGAATACAGTATCTTCTCCCATTTTTCTGAGGACTGTATTTAAAGATTTTCTATTTTATTTGGCTTCTCAAAATCCTGTCCATTTTTAATTCTATTTGTTTCTTCTTGGGTATTGTTGTTGTTGTCTTTGTTTTTCTTCATGCCAAAATGTTCCTTAACTTTCTGGAAATACTTATTTGTCCTTCTTTAAGAATGAGGTATGTCCATTTCCTCTATGTTTTCTAGTTTATGTGAGTAGAGATTTTCATAGTATTCATGCACGACGTTTTGTATTTCTAGGGTATCAGTTGTAATGTTTCTT
>NW_012149484.1:26477-26803 GCF_000956105.1 Propithecus coquereli
CCCAAGTTCTCCCTACACAGTCAAATTTCTTTAGAGAATGACTGTATGACATATATATTTTTTAACCTGAAGTAAATATCAGGTTTCCAGTAGTTATGCCTGCTGGGATGGAGGGGGAAGCTGATGGCTGATCTTCACTTAATCCCTCTCTTTCAGGCCCATATATTCCTCACAGGCTAATACCAGAACCCCTCTGGAGCCTGCCAGCCAGCCTGGAAGCTCCCCCAAAGTTGAGCTATGTCTTCCTGGCTGGAGTCATAAGGCAACATTCTCCTATATACTTCCTGCTTCCAGAAATGTGGCAAAATCTCTGGTTTTCTGATGCC
>NW_012149485.1:0-25947 GCF_000956105.1 Propithecus coquereli
CTGTTTATTGATTTTTTTTTTTATTTCGGGATCTTATGGGGGTACAGATGTTTAGGTTACATATGTTGCCCTTGCCCCTCCCCCCAAAGTCAGAGTTTCAAGTGTGTCTGTCCCTCGGATGGTGCGCATCACACTCTTTGTGTATGCATATACCCATCCCCTCTTCCCCCCTCCCCGCTCCCCCCTGCTCGACATCCAGTAAATGTTGTTCTTATATGTGCACTATGTGTTGATCAGTTAATACCAATTTGATGGTGAGTACATGTGGTGCTTGTCTTTCCATTCTTGGGATACCTCACTTAGTAGAATGCATTCCAGCTCTATCCAGGAGAATACAAGAGGTGCTATATCACCATTGTTTCTTAAAGCTGAATAGTACTCCATGGTATACATATACCACATTTTATTAATCCACACCTTTCACCTCTCACAAAAATCAAGTCATGCTGGGTAACAGATTTAAACCTAAGGAGTGAAACTATTAGAATTCTAGAGGAAGATGCTGGAAATACTCTTCTAGACGTTGGCCTAGGCAAAGAATTTATGAAGAAGACCCCAAAGGCAATCACAGCAACAACCAAAATAAATAAACGGGACCTGATCAAATTAAAAAGCTTCTGCATGGCCAAAGAAATGGTCACAAGAGCAAACAGACAACCTACAGAATGGGAGAAAATTTTTGCATGCTACAAATCCGATAAAGGGCTGGTAGCAATTTTAAAACAACAAGTGTGGCTTGCACTGCACTTCTACTGGAGGGTGCTGATCTAGTCCCTGCCCACCTGCTTGCTCACATCCTGGGCCGCACTCTCCTTGCTGATAGCGCTCTTGTCACTTTTTAACCACACCAGGCTCTTTCCTGCCTCAGGGCTTTTCACTTGCTAAAGTGTCTTCCCCCTGTCCTTTCCCAACTTAAATGTCACCTTCTGTGAGAAATATTCTCTGGCCATCCTTTTTGAATATATATTTCCTGTTATTTTTTTTTTTTATCAAGACTCTTTTTCTTTCTAGTCCCTATCATAACATTTAGGTATTTTAATTATTTCTGTGTTTGTGTATCTGTTTTCCCTAAAAGCACATAAAGGCAGAAGGTCTGTCTGTTTTGTTTTGTTTGTTTTGTTTTCTTTCTTTTCTAATCTCAGTGTCTATCACAACATCTGACACACAGTAGGCAATTTTTTTTTCTTGAATGAAAGAATGAATGATTAAATGTCACATTTATGTCACAAAGGTGAAAAATATTTTGATCCTTTTGAGATGTTAAAAAGACTTTTGAAAATGCTTAACGACGGCTCCTAATTTATCAATCAGTTAAGGAAAGTTTGGGCCAGAAGCATAAGACAGACGAAGGGTTTCAGTGGAGCTTAGACCTGCGGGACAAGATGGAGTTAGCGCAGGTGCCTGAAGCGCGGGCCGCAGCAGTGCAGATGATGTGAGGGTTGGTATCTGAGTGGGGAAGACAAATATGGAAATCAATACTATGAAGACAGCAAACAATTTTTTGGCCATCACCGATGGTTTATATATACTACTGAAATCAGTGGCAAAAACATATTCTGGGATATGTAGACAAACATGGTGCCTCCTGGACGGTGTTGTTGACTTCACTGTATGAGTGATGATCTTCCAATAACAAAACCACCTACTGCTCGTCAGTTCACTTGGACAAACCGTAAATTCAACATGGGTGGCACCTCAGAACCTTATTCTACCACTGAGAAGAAGATTTAGGAGTGGGTTTCACCTTCAACACCTTATAAGTGAAGGCAGTGAAAAACAGTTTAAACATGCAAAATATGGGGCTTTTCATGTGATTGCATTTTTACCGCTGACCATTAACTTGATGAAAATTGACAGAAATAAATAAATAAATGGAGTTTAATGAAATATAGGTGGGATTGGGATTAAGGGAGTTAACAAGGGATGGTGAAGCACCCAGGCACTGGCAACCTTGGGGAGCCGTTACCACCCCTGGGTCCGAAGGGCAATGGTAGGAAATGGTGTTAAGGGCCTGCCTGAAAGGCTATAGAGGAACGTAACCACCCCCCGGTCTTCTGCCAGTGCCTGCTATTGGCCAAACTCAGCCAGAAGCAGAAGGTAAGGAAGGCTGGAAGAGGCAGACCACAGAGGTCAGTCTCTTAGAGCACAGAGCAGGGTAGAGACTATGTGTGAGTTGGCAGGGGAGGGTGCAGGTGGGGGAGCAGAGAGTAATTGTCATCCTGAAAAGAACCCTAAAGCTATTTCCTTAATGTGATAGAGCATGTCTATTCCAAAGCAACAACCCATATCCTAAAAATATAAGGATGCTCATGAGTGATAAAATTATATAACATTGATTCAGAGATTTCTAATAACAGAATGGGAAGTATAATTATGGGATAAAGTTATTTGCAGAAGATTTTGTTATCTACTAAAACCCCAAGAGAAATAAGTGAAAAACTGTTAGAACTCAATAAAAATCCAATAAGGTGACTAGTTAGGGAATAAATATACAAAAATAAACAATTTTCTAAATCCTAGCAATAACCAGTTAGAAAACATAATATAAAATAATTCATTTTATAAAAGCAACTGAAATATAAAAGGCTGAGGAATTAACTTGAGAGGCAATATGCAAGGGCTTTATAAGGAAGCTGTAATGCAAAACTGAGAAAACAAATAAGTAAATAGAGATATCTCATTCTTGAATGGGAAGACTTTATATTTGAAAGCTTTTCAATTTAATTTAAAATATGTAATGCATAGTAAAATAGAGATTTATAAGCAATGTTACAAAATGATTTTAAAGTTTATCTGGAGAAATAAATGGACATAGATCTTCAAGAAAACGTTGAAAGAGAATAATGGACAGAGACTTCTATTTCCAAGGTTTAGAAATGTATCCTGGAACTAAAGTAGTTCAAGTAGCTTATAGCAATCCAAAAAGAGTTAGATCAATAGAACAAAATATGTCCTTAAAAGAGATGTGTGTGTGTTATAGACAAACTTAATGTTTCCAATTAATGAGATGAATCAAGATGAAATTGAAATGATAACCCACCAGGGGAACGTGTGGGCCAAGTTGAGGTAGGCCCTTACTTCATACTGTATACCAAATATATTCTAGATAAATGCAGTTCATTCCAGTTAAATATGAAAATTGAAAAACACCTAAGGTGTAATGCATAAGTAAATATTTAAATAATCTTTGGAAGCAGGGCAGTTTTCTGATGACACTATTAAAAATAGAAACAATAAAGAAAAATATTTATATCTTTGTCCCTAAGTATCAATACCATAAGCAAGATGAAATGATCCATATCAAATTGAGCTCTGATATTTGCAATATATATACAAAACAAATGATTGATATCATTAGTATGGAAAGAGCTTTTACAAATTAATAAAAGAAAGGCAAATGATCCATTAGACATGTATTCGGTGTTGGCGAGACCTCTGAGAATCAGGCGGCCCATAGGTATGAGTACACACTGGTGCAATGTTTAGGGAGGACGACATGAAGTGTGTGAGATTTTATTTGGGGGACTGTATTCCAAGGAAAGAATCAGAGATAAGTGTGAATCGGAAAATTCTGAGTGTGTGACCTGTGACATGATATGTGACCTCTCAGAGTGTCACTCCATTCATAGTATGAGAAGACAAATTAACTTGTTTCATGGGCTGGCTGTATGGTCATTTGGGATGATTGGTCCAGGAGAGCCTTTGAAGCTATAGAACTCTGGAGAAATGGTGAACATTCTGAATGAATTTTGGGCTGTCACATTTTGCCACCTTTCTTCCCCACCCCAGGCCTTCTGACCTTCTTTTGGGGCACCTTCTCCTGCCACTTCAGCTCTTGAAAGAGCAATGGAGAGAAAGCTGTGTTCTTTTGCTCAAGCTAAGCAGGACTGCTCTGAGGATGGATGCTCAGCTGGGCTCAATAAGAATTTAGTTAGTGCCACACACATACAGGACAGGACTTGTGCCAGGTGTTAGGGTGACAAAGACTCTCTCCTTGACCTAATTTTAGCCAGGATCCTCTGAAGCTTCTTCTTGACTAGGTGTTGGCCTTGACCCCTGTCTTGTCTTTGGCCTGCCTGGCCTGGATTTCGTAAGGATCCTGTCAAGTTAGTTTAGTGAGAATACCCTACTCTTGATATCTGTCTTAGTCCATTTGGGGACTGTAACAAAATACCATAAACTGCATAGCTTATAACAACAGAAATTTATTTCTCATAGTTCTGGGGGCTGGGAATGCCAACATCAAGGTGCTAGAGATTCCATATGTTTCACGAGGGTCCACTTTCTTAAAAAGTGAGCCTTCTAGCTATGTCCTCACATGGTAGAAGAGGCAAGGCAGCCCTCTGGGGTTTCTTTTATAAGGGCACTAATCCCATCCATGAGGGCTGTGCCATCATGCCCTAATCATCTCCCCCAAAGCCTCACCTCTTAATATCATCACCTCATAGATTAGGATTTCAACATATGAATTTGAGGGAGGGACACAAACATTCAGACCATGGCAATATCTGCTCACCCTGGCCTGTTTTCAGTAAAAACCCTATTAAGTCAGTTTAGCAAGATTCTCTCTACTCTTGTCTCCTCTTGGTAATTTTCCATTCACTCACTCTGCACCTTGACTATAAATTTCCAACTATCTTTGCTATATTTTCCTGCTCTCTCTCCTCTATTGCAATAGTCTTTAATAAAGTCTTCCTTACCATTTTAACAAGTGTCAGAGTAATTTCTTAAAGCAAGCGTTAGTTACTATTGCAAGTAAATCCCAGTTTGCCCCAAAGGAGCTTTGAGTCTAATAGGTAGATAGGTAGGCAGCCCCATGATCAGCTCTAAGGAAGAGTAGCGCATTCATTCACTATTTCAACAACCATGTATTGAGGATCTGTAATATATCAGGCATTGAGGACACGACTATGAACAAGATACTCCAGCTCCCTGCCTTCAAGAATCTCACATTCTGATGAGACAAATGGATGATAAAAACAGACATAAATAGAGAAACTACAGAGGGGGCAGTTTTATCATCCCTGGGGTTGTGGAGGAAGTAGAGGTGCCAGGTAAGCAGGAAAAGCTTTCTGCAGGAGATGACATCTGAGATGCACCTCCAGTGAGTTTAACTGTTGCTTGTGGGCTACAAGACTCGACCAGTCCAGAGCCTGTGTAAGCACATTTGTGAATAAGTACGGTGTTGGATTGCTCAGGAACCAGCCTATGATGTGCAGACTGTGGGGAGGAAGACAGCTGAGTTTCCAGAGGCAGCCCAGTTGAGAGCAGACATGGACAGGGAGATTATCCTAATAGGATTTCGCAAAGACCACTTAGCAGTCGCTGAGCTCGGGGGAAAAATAGTTATGAGCTGAGGGTGGAGAAATAGCCAAGAATCTGGCAACTCTGCGAAAGCTTGGAGAGAAAAGCTGACAGCCAACAGACAGAACAAGATGATGCTTGCAAAAAGGTTAAAAGAATAGACAAGAGAAAAAAGTATGCTGAGAGATATGGATGGAAATGGAAGCGCATTAATATAACTTGGTGACATGCATTAAGATAATTCCAACTCTAAGAAGGAGCAGAGCCAGGACTTATTCATTACAACACTTCGCACTGTCAGGAAACTCATAGAAACAGATGTGGGCAGTGGAAGATCAGGATTTGGATAGAAAGAAAGGATGTGTGAATATAAAACACCATAAGCAGAAATAGCTAGTCTTAACCCCTCCTTTTTAGAAATGAGGAAACTGAGGCTCAGAGAAACGCGGTGACTAATCCAACATCACACAACATAGTAAGTGCCAGAGCTAAGATATTAGGACCTTGTACATTGCTGGTGAGAATGCCAAATGGTGCAGCTGCTGTGTAAGACAGTTGACAGTTTCTCAAAAAAAACAGTGAGTTACTATGTGACCCAACAATTCTGTTCCCAAGAGAATTGAAAACAGGTACTCAGATATGACCTGGAGCGGGTCTTCTGACTACTAGTCCTGTGCCTATTCTATTGCACCCCAGCTGTTGCTTCCATCTCCATTCCTCCTCCCTCTCTTCTCCCCTCCTTCTTTTCCTCCCAACCTCCTCTCTCCATGTCTTCTTTCTTATTTATGTATATATGGGCAAGTTGAGGTCTAAGTTGTAACTTTGCCACTAACTAAATATATGACCTTGGTTTTACCGAGAGTAGATGGGGAGTCCTTTCAGATCTAATAGTGTGCAAACTTTTTATGCACTTTGCCAGCACATGTTCAGGGACTACAGATCTACCAATGATGAGGGGACAGTACCTTCCGAAACATACAGACCTGGGAGGTTGTCCAGAAGCTGATGCTGCTGTCCTAGACTTGAACAACCATCATGTTCTCTTGCCTTTTCATTGCTTGTTTCATAGAGTTCATACTCTTTTTAATTTTCCTGGGGTTACAAAGCAGTTGGTATTTTGGTTT
Source organism: Propithecus coquereli (assembly GCF_000956105.1). Classification (NCBI taxonomy): domain Eukaryota; kingdom Metazoa; phylum Chordata; class Mammalia; order Primates; family Indriidae; genus Propithecus; species Propithecus coquereli. Next base: position 6,429 of record NW_012149485.1, read on the forward strand.
CCTGGAGCGTCTCTTCTTCCAGAGCAAAATTTTAAAAAAATGTATCTTTGCATGTCAACCTATTTTGGAGGCACACGATTTTCATTTAAGTCTTATTCCCTCCTCCCCACTTGACCACTGTATAAATGGGGGCAGTTTTGTGATGGTGTTATTTGATCCAAATTGGTAATGGTGTTTGCTTTTAATACTCTCCCAGCATATTTGGTTACAGTTTGACTCCTACTCTTACGGGAGAGAAAACCGCTGGGGACTCGCAAAAAGCCTTTGGGAGCTCTGCCTCTACATTTATTGGAAGTCTGACACTATGTTCATTTCTGCTCAGTTGGCAATGGATCCTGTTTCGGGAGGTGGGGAGGGGGTGTTCCCAAAGCTTCTATTTGCTCACCTGTTTCAAAATGAGTGAACTACTTCAATGAGTGGTCCTTCTGTTTCACGGGCCTTTGGTTTTTTTTTTTTTATTTCAGCATATTATGGGGGTACAGATGTTTAGGTTACGTATGTTGCCCCTACCCCCGCCCCCATTTCTTGTTTTTTTTTTGGCTATTCAATATCTTTTCTTTGCCCATTTGAGGCCTTCCACGAGATCATGGTTTCTGCCTGATCAGCAATTCTGGGGAGGGATTTAGGATAGAGTGCCAATACAAAGCAGGAAAAACAAGCTCTACATGGAATGTTCACACTTTTCCAATTTATTCAGCAACGTATTTCCAATTTGTTCCCTTCAAATTAGCAACTATCATTCAGCTTTTCTGTTGATTCCACATTTTTCCCCTCACCACTGTTCCTTTTTCATTTTGGATTCTTCGTCTTTAATTTTGGCCCAGATGACACTAGAAACCTATGGCTTGAAGTTGGGGTGCTTTCTGAGTTTTAGAATTAATAGTATATTCTTTGTTCATTTCACTTCTTTTTGTTCATTTTAGTCAACTTCAGAAATGGAAGTTCTGTGAAATGGTACTCAAGCCACCATATTTTCTGGAATACCTGGCATTCTTTCCACTATGCCATGCTGTGTGATTATAAATACACTCTTGCACAGCCAGTATGACATGCTCTTATTGGAAAAGGTTTTCAATGACTGTATTCACAGAAATGGCCTATTTATATGTCAAGTATATTGTTGGATATGTGCTTCTGTAAGAATAGCACGACAACAAACAAAAGACAGAGTTCCTGCGTTGCCAGAAGATACTGCAGGGCCTCCCTAGTCCTCCTGCCTCCAAGTGTTCACGTAAAGTTGCCACACAGGATCTCAGTGGTGAAGTGTCTTTTAACTGGGCAACTGGATTAGGTTCTCAGAAGGTAATTTCCTTGTTTTCATTTCAAGATCTTAATTTTATTGAAGGTGCTTCTGCTGTTGTTGGTACTGGTACAACTGATCTAATTTAATTTAATTTGCTTCCTTGCAAAGAAGGCGATCCCTTGCCCAGCTGCTGCTCTGGGCAGGGAGAGAGCAAGCAGGCTTGGAGATAAGCTCTGAACTTTAACAGACCTCTCCAGGCTTTATGCTAATGAGCAATGCTTAGAGATTTCAGAAATTTTTTTCACAGTGATTGCTTTAACTGCCATGTTGCTTCCTAGGCAGTAAGACATCCTTGTGGGTTTCTATCTCAGGAGCTACGAGGAAGGGGAGGACATGGGATCATCTGGCTAGTCTGTTGCACTGCTTCAAGGTGCCATGTCTGTGATGGGTGGTAGTGTTAGGAAGGGTTGCCCCAGTCCATTCTGTCACCGTGCACTGAGCGAAGCTTTGCAGTGAGAATTCTGAGAGGTAGCAGGGACAGTAGGGTTTGGCAGTCCTTGATTAAACTCTGATTGTACCTCACTAGTTTGTTTCCTTCGTTGAGTTTTCAAGTTTGCTGAGGCTTGGCTTCCTTAAACTCTGTATGAATAGGGTGAGTGCCCCAAGGGTAGAGTGCCTCATTCCTGTCTGTATTCTCAGTACTTAGCAAGGTGCTTTCTAGACAGTAGGCTTCCTAAGCATTTGCTAAATGAATGAATGAATGAAAGGAACAAATGGGTACCTATGGAAGGGAAGATGGAATGTCACTATTACGGCTCTAAACAAACACTGTCTAGGTGTAAAGAGTTCAAAATCATGTAGTGATAAGGGACTGTGAGCAGTGGTGGTGTGGGCTTTCCCAGTTCTACTCCGGTGGTTTGATTTGGTGGGTTGAAAGGATTCGCTGACATTTATCTAGACATGTGCATGGTTGAGAATAGGTAGTACAGAATCAGCCCATTTTCTGCCTAGTCCTGCCCTGATTTACTCAGATGCATAATCAGTCTACTCATCTCTAACTCAACTTAGCTGTGTTTTAGGATCGCATCTCTCAAAATGGTAGTGATTCAAATCAGCCTGCTGGCCCAATCCTGGCATGCAGTTATTCTGGGGAAAGCTAGAACTGTAATCTCCTTTCACACCAAATTTCTTTATTCAAGGTTGTGGTGGTTAATTTTGTGTGTCAACTTGACTGGGCTAAGTGATGCCCACATAGCTGGTAGAATATTATTTCTGGGTGTGTTGGTGAGGGTATTTCTGGAATAGATTAGCATCTGAATCAGTAGACTGAATAAAGAAGTTGACCAATGTGGGAAAGCTTCATCCAATTTTTTGAGCACCGTAATAGAACAAAAAGGCAGAGGAAGAGTGACTTTTCTCTCTCTCTTCTTGAGCTGGGAAATTTATCTTCTCCTGAACTTGGGGATTGGAGCTCCTTGTTCTCAGGCCTTCAGACTCTGAGATTTATACCGGTGCCTCACCCTTTTCTCTTTGGGTTCTCAGGACTTTGGCCTCAGAGTGAGCATTGTGCTATCAGCCATCAGCACCCCTGGTTCTCAGGTCCTGGGACTTGTCCTGAATTATACCACTGACTTTCCTGGTCCTCCAGCTTGAAGATGGCATATTGTGGGATTTCTCGGCCTCCATAATTGCATGAGCCAATTCCTATAAGTCCCCTTTTACATATCTGTCTATCTAGCTATATGCTATTCGTTCTGTTTCTCTGGAGAACCCTAACTGATACAAAGACCTTTATATGGGGCTTCTGCATCAGTTTCTGTGACTACGATGGTGGTTTCTGAATAGGGCCAAAGTACTCAGGGCAAAGCCGCATGAGCCAAAGAACCTTGTTGATGTTGAATTCATTGTAATATATCAGACCAAAGGATGCCTGAGACTTAGCTTCCTTTGCTTTTATCCTGAAATGCAGCAAAGCTGTTGCTAGTTTCTCCATACATGGTTCTTAGCATCCTCATCTCCTGATGCCTTGATTTGGACACCTCTGCTGTGCAGCTCCACCAGCAGCTTTGAATCCTCAAGTATCCTGGCAACTTAGGAAGAACCTGCGTTTGTCATGTTCTCTTGGCCACTCGGATTGGACTTATGTCCACTCCCTGGGGAGGTCCAGGCTTCCCAGTGGGTTTCTGTTCTCTCCCCATCTAAGCACTGTTGAGCTAATCCTCATCTTGTACAAGCCCCATGAACCACAAGACTACAGATGCTAGAAGATGTGTGGACAGGTCAGACGAGAGAGTATGTGAAGTGGAAGAGGCATCTAGGCTAGCCATGGTGGGGACAGAATCCACGAGGAAAGGACATACCTCCAGGATGAGTCAATGGAGAAAAATCCTCAAACTGATTAAAAAAAAGTGCCATGGCTCTGAAAATCAGAGGACATGGCCCTCTGAACGAATGTGATTAGTATTCTAAAAAATGTAGGCAAGAGCATCAAAGAAAAACCCATTGGCATTAGTAAGAAGTTTCAGGGGCCAGATACAAAATGAAATTTCAAAAAAAAAATGTTAGTTTTTTTAAATGTACAATTTTTGAGTTGTAATATGTAGAGCAAAGAAAATTCCAATCATAGCAGGATGGAATATTTTTTAAAGCTTGGGATAAAGATAATAAAAAAATGCAGGATCTACATGAAAACTTTAAAGCATGGAGGCACATAACAGAAGAGTTGAGTACTTAGAAAAATCCTGTGTTTCTGAATAGCAAAGTTTATTCATATAAATATTTCAGTTCTCCCTCAAATTGGTTATATATTTATGTTTTTAGAACTTGACAAAAATCATTCTAAGGTTTGCATAGGAGCTTAAACCCATAAGAATGATAAAAAAACACCCACAATTTTTAAAAAACAAAAGAGAGATTTGCACAGTTAAACATTATAAAGAGTTATAAAAATAATTTAGCACTACAAACAATTTAGTGGCTGGTGAAATAAAATATGATTGGAACAGAACAGAAAACAAAATAATAAAAAAGATTCGCATCTATGTAAATATTTACTATGTGATAATGGTGGATTTTAGATCAGCTGGGGAAAGAATAGATTATTTAATTAATGCTGTTAGGAAAATTAGCTATTTAAAAGGAAAGGCAGCTCATTACCTCAGTCTGTATATGAGAATAGATTGCAAAATGTGGCCTACAGGCCAAATCTGGTTCACTTGCTTGTTTCTGTAAGTGAAATTTATTGACACGAAGCTACATCCATTCATTTACACATTATTTATGGCTGCTTTTGCAATACGATCGCAGAATTGAGTAGTTGAAACAGAGACAGTATGGTTGTAAAGCCACAAATATTTACTGTCTAGCTCTTTACATAAAATGTTTGCTGATCCCTGCCCTGTCACATTGAGAGCAGCAACCTGAGCTGCAGCAACGGCAAATAAACAGGAAGCATCTTGTTCTCTATGGTTGGGGTGACCATATATACATTTGTTCCAACTGGAAAAATTTTGATAGTGAAAATGATGCCCCAGGCAGGCAGGCAGGTATTATAAGTATAGATGCCTATAATGGATCATTGAGAATTAGATTGGAAAGGGAGAAATGCAGGACAGTGATGATTAGAGCTGAGTAAGATTAGAGTTAACAAAGTTAAGGGGGATAATAGAAATCAGTGCTGGTAAAAGCACAGTCTTCTAAGAGTAGCTAGGAGCTTTACCACTGTTATCGTATCTTTGGATATTTTCAATATAAAGTAGTGAATCAGTTATTCGCAGTCCCACACCACACAGAATGCTATTTATTATGGAATGTAAAAGCAGAGGCAAAAACTCAAGTACTTCTTGAGCCATGCAAGGGACAGAATAGATGTAAGACAAGAACAAAATGTTCAACTCTAATGAGTGGATAAGAACATTAGAAGACTGGTAGCTTGGGTGTTTGAAATAGCAGGGAATGGCCGACAGGAAGGAACAGCTGTAATTAAGTGCAGATCTAAGGAGGTGGCAGGGAAACAGTGCCTTGCAAGTGTGACTTAGCAACCAGATGGCTACTGAGGGCTCTAATGGGGACCACAGAGTGAAGGCGCTCGTGGGGAAGGAGACCGGGTAATCAGCTTGTTCTTGCTCACCTGTGAGCTTATGTGATGAGAAACAAGGGAGTCGGGAGATGGATTGGCCCCAGGGCTGCTCTTTGAGAACATCTCATCCCAAATCACTGCTTCATGGTGAGGAAGGGATGCTCAGAAGTGACGTCATGGAGAACAGCTTTGCAGATAAGCCCATGGGACTTTAAGCATCTTCCTTGTCACTTGGAGAATAAGGACCAGGGCACAGGCTGTTGATTAAACAATTAGCTGGCCTTAGGAAGGAATGTGTATGTGTGGCTGCCTTTGAGGGGTGATACCACAGGGCAGTAGGTATGTAGCAATTGAACAAAAAGGACCCGACTTCCTACTGCCAGGGGATGTCAGATAAGACAGATTCGCAGCACTGGTGAACGGCTCCCACCCTCCTGACAGAAGCACAATCTGTACTTCATCGTTGCCGAGTGAGCCACAGTCTGTCTCATGTGAACAAATGCCTTTTCAAGTTGGGCCTGATCTCTTCCTTAGTTATAAGGAAGATAACTAACACTTCCAGTTAGGATCTTAGAGTGACAGAGTTGAGGGGTTTCTTATGAATCAACTGGTCCAGTGCTTTCGAGGACCTGGGAATCTGGAAAGGAGACATGATAGTCCTTGAGCCACTTTTGGTATTTCAAGATGCTGGTGCAATAATGTGCCCAAGCTACACAGGTTCAAAGAAATCTCATGTTGGTTGGGTTAGCATTTGAATGGGACCAACCCAGTGATTAAGGCTGTGCTCTCACGCTGCTCAGAAACCCGAAGGAGGCAGTTGCTTTGATGAGGGGAGAATGGAGGAAGAGGTAATTTTTACTTCTTAAATTCAGCTTTTGCAGTAGACAAGTCTTTCACAACAGGATGTCCAGGGAGAAATACAGTCATAGAGAAGGTTGAGAACCACTTGTCTTACCCATTGTAAAACCTGCATCCCTTCTTTTAGTAGATGATGAAACTTAGACCCAGAAAGAAATGGGACAAGGTGGCACAGCCCAAGTGGTAGGAAACAGAAACGGCAGGGTTTGCCTCCTCCCAGTCTGATATCTCCAGGGGAGACGTGGGGAGCATTAACTCAGGCACCTGGATACCGGAGATGCTCGTAGGGGCGAAGAGCTAACATTTACTGAGGACTTAATGTGTGCCGGTGCTGTTCTAGAAAACTCACATGCATCATCTCGTTTAATCCTCAGAGTAATCCTGTGAGTTAGGGATTATTCCCTGAAAGATTCAGATGAGGAAAACAGGATGCAGCGACTCTAAGTGACTTGCCCAAGGTTATGTAGTAAGTAATTAATGGTGCTGGGACTCATATCGAGGGTGCTGTGGTCCCAGGGTTCATGCTGTGCCCACTACTCCATCCTACCTTGGACAACCAGCCTCTCCTGGCTTGTGCTGATATAGAGCCATGTGAGGAAAGGGTTCCAGGATGTCTTCTGGAAAAAGAGAAACCACTGGCCGTGCCTTCAAATGTGTCTGACCTGTTTCTCCTCTCCCCAGAAGCAGCACATGTCTGGCTCTCTGTACATGTTAGATTAATTGATTTAATTTATTGGATTGTCAATCCAAGGAGTTCTTCTTCTATGGAAGAGAGAGCTCCATTGTTCTGTGGAGCTCTGAATTCAGACCTAGAGCAAATGGGAAAGACTTAGAAGGAAGTGGTTGTGATTTAAGAGAAGGTGGGACTTTCTATAAATTAGAGAAATGGGCCTCTTTCACTTAACAAGTTCCGTGGGCCCCAGACAAGGCAAGAGCCATTTTGGCTGTCAGAAGACCCGTTTTCTAATCTGAGGATGGAAACACCCCCTGCCTCTGTCCTAAGTCATTGTCTCCAAAGCCTAAGCATTCTCAAGGTGAACTTGGTAGGTCCAGGGAAGGCCTGGGGGTATCACCTGCAGGTGGCCTTCCCCTTAGCCAGCAGTTCACCCAGGTGTAGCAGCTACAGGCCTGTGAGAGACATTGATGACTATGGCAAGTGGCTCCACAGCCGCATTTAGTCTCCTGGTGAGCAGGGCTGCACCCATCATCCAAGGCGATGGTGTGGGTGGAGCAGCATCTCCTGCCTATTGAGTGCTCACTCCCTGAGTACTTGATGCGCTTACGTGGTGTCGTACACGTGACCCCCTCAGTCCATCTTTCCCCTTCTCCACGCTGCTGCCTGCCCTGGAGCAGGCTGGGAATTGGAGGAGGGAGGAGAGCACACTCTGGGTACTTTTTCCCTAGACCTTCCCTGCGCAGTTGCTTTGGGCTACGTCCCTTGATTGGAGGTCACTGCTCCTCTCAAGGGGGCCTTCTCACCACTGCTGTCTCCCACTGGATTCTGGCAACCACTTTCTCCCCTCATTGCTGCCATTCCTAGGGATGGCAACAGCTCTGCTGCACCTGCCCTTGTCCTTGCGCTGTCCGCACCTTGGTAAATATTCCCTTTATTGACTCTCCTGGGAGTCTGCTCACTTGAGCCTGCCCAGGTGACCCTGATGGAGCCCTAGGCATTATCTAATTTGATCTTCATAAAAACTTGAAGAGATTGAGACTGTTAATGGTCATCATCCTCACTGCTAAAATGATGAGATGATGTAGGCATGGAATGGTCCAGTTGTTTCCCCCAGAGTGATATTGTTGGTAAGGGGCAGAGACAGTGTTTGCTTCCAGGCTGTGCATATTTTTTACCACTACATAGGGTACCTACTTCCATTGCCTCTTTTCCAAGCAAGCCTAAGACACAGGAACAAAAATAAATAAATAAATAAAGATAAAAGGCAGACTGTGTAGCCTTCTTGGAACCTGTCCCCAGACCCATGCCCTTATCTCAGCTCTCCAGAGCTCGCCACTTCAGAGGGTAAAAACGATCCTGCCACATCGGGGCTCAGGGCTCCTGAAGGGCAAGCCAAGAGATCTGTAAAGAGGTCATTCCCCAGACACCTGAGCTGTTAACTCCTCAGTGAAGTTGAAACTTCATGCCCTGTTGCATTTGAGGCTCAGGGAATGTCTGCAGACTTCCTCAAGCTCTGTGCTAAGCAAGAGTAGCCCCTCTTGCGCCGCCTGGAGGCCAAGAGGTGTGAGGCTGGAACTGTGGTGTTTTGATGGGGAAGGAGGGGTCACCCCAGCCCCACAGACTTGGGGAACATCTGGTGTGGACCGGGGCCAGTCCCAGTCCTTCCCCACGTGGCTCTTGTGCTTCAGAAGCATTTGCCCCAAGCCTGACATCTGCTTCTGTTCCACGTTTTGCTGAGCTGTCCTCAGAGGGGGCGGTCACCACAAGGTGTTTCATTAGGCGTCTTAATAAGCCTTGTAACTGCAGCCTGTGCACCTCTCCCCCACGGAGCTGCTTTTTGTGTGAGGCAGGGAAGGGTGGATGTCTCAGATATAATTTGCATTGGCAGCAGGAATGTTATTTTTGCATTATAAAGCATGGTGAGTGACCTTATCAAAGCAGGGAAGTGAGCAGGCGGCCAGGGAGTGGGCTCCCATGGCTCTGGGGAAACACAGAGGCTGAGGCAGTGGGGATGATGGCAGGAAAGTGTTAAGTCCCTCACCCACCTGAACCCTCCCTGGGGGCTGCAGGATACTTGGCTTCTCCTCTAGACCACTGAGAGTTCTGTCTTTGTATAGACATGCCCTGGACCCAGCAGGCGTGGCTGTCCCATGACTGAGGGCAAGGATTCTGTGTGTTTTTTGGGGGCACCCCTGGGTTTAATCCTGAGCCCTGGTCCAGCCGGAGGTTAGATTCTCTGCCTGCTCGGTTCATCACTGTCATCATTTCCCGGAGGCTTGGGCTGTCTTTGATTTCCTGGGGTGTTCTGGGGTAATCTAGCTTGCACTTGACCTTCATATGTGTTCCATTTCTCCAGACCAAACTGCACAGCCCTGTTCATGCTTGTCTTAGATTCACAGAAAACCCAGAGTCAGATATTTCATAGGCCACATACATACACACATACACACACACACACACACACACACACACACACACACACACTTGCCTTTCAATTTATGATAGGAAGATGGGAAACAGACATATAAAATCATAAACCATTAGACATGAAAAAGATGACCTTGGACAACCAACAAACACAACTTTCCCATTTTGCAGATGAGGTAACCAAGACTCAGAAGGGGAAGTGACTTGGCCAATGCTGCACAGCACGTTAGTCCCTTACGCTTTTCCTAGTCCGGACCTCGGTCCACTGCAGTGATCGTGCAAGAGGGGCGAGGACAAGCCAAACAGAAACAATGCGGGACGTGGAGCAAGCACTGGTCTGACTTCTGTGATGGTCTTGACCTTCACACACTCAGACAGGCCATGGGGTGGGCTGCTTGCTGCACAATCTCCAGGCACTTTGTCCTCAGGCAGCCCCTTTGCCCCACAGGGTGCCTTCATCCTCACTTTCATGGCAACAGGGATGGAAGCATAATGTGATGGTTTTTGTCAAGCAAAGCACCAGCTTATTCCCAGAGGGCAGGACCTTGAAGACCCCAAACTCAACTCTTGACTAGCGGAAAGTGCTGGGAGAACATGCCTGGACCGGGAGGCAAGATGGGTAGTCATGGAATGGCAGGCAGGGACCACGGGATCTCTCCAGAGTGGGCAGCTTGTCAAATCCCAGTACTCCTTTCTCCTAGCAAGGGGTCTGGTCCAAAATAGTGGCCCAGACTGATGGATGAATGAATGAATGAGCTCCAGAGCAGCATTAAGCTGACTCTGGATATGTTGGAGGTACCCAAGGTCAGTGTATTTTGGTGAGTCGGGAGAGGGGAGAGGGGATGGGAAGGGAAGTGTCGGAGCCCTACATAGCCTCTTGTCATGTGAGGAAGTGACGGGCAGTGGTCAGCGGGGATGCCCTCTGGGATTCACCAGGGGACTCTGCCACTGTAGGTAACTGAGTTTATTTTCTGCCATAGACTTTCTGGACCACAAAGGAAAAAATGAACCATTGGCATTTCTGAAATCATTGGTCCTGGGGACATTCTGTATACCCAAATCATCTGGGCAGAGAAGATAACTCTTGGAGAAAGGACTTCTGATAGTAGCTTTGGCATCAGACTCATCTCTAAAGATGAGTTGATAGTTCTCATTTTCCTCTTCATGGCTTTTGAATTTTACAGACTTGCTACCATGAACCTGGGCTATGTTTTTCATCACAAAAAAGTTAAAAATACTATTACTTCGATTACTGATGTTTTCTTATTATTAATGCTACAACGACGACTGCCACGGGCATGGCTTCCTCTCCCTATACACCTCGGGAGCGCTCTATCCCGTCTTCTTCTCTCCCTGATACATTCCCGTTATACCTGCCACATCCTCTATATTTCTCAGCTTTGGATTCAGGCCACCAGAGGTTATCACCCTTGCCAGGATTCTTTGGAGAAATGACAACTTGAGATGCTACCATCTGCCACATTTACCTGAATTATCTCAAATTCTGGAGCTTCTGTTACCAAAAAGAAGTAATTCCTTGGGTTGATTTCTGACAGGTCCCTGCCTCGTGGCAGCTGCCCAACAGAGGCCACAGTGGGAGCAGCCAGTGTGTAGCTATGAGGAACAAAGGTCCCCAGGGTCGCTGCAGAACATACTGACACTGTGAGTCCGTCAGCACACTGAGGCTGCATGTCGCACGAGATGTGCACTGAGTAATTGCTTATTTACCCCCTGCCCGTGATTGTCTATTGGAAGCTATCAATAGCTGCAGTTTATGTTCCAAATCTCTTTAGGGAACCAAAGTTTATCTCAAACAGAAAAACGAACAAAAAAACCCCACCTTTAATTGTAGAGTTCTTAAGCCAGAAGTTCCTTTGGAAGAAATATAACCTGTATGCTTATTTGGCAGGTGGAGACTTTGAGATCCAGGAAGTGAGTTCGCTTATTCAAGGTCACACTAGGCCTGACTAGACGGGTGCTGTGGTCTGAATGTTTGTGGGCCCCCCAGAGTCATACGTTTTAAGCTAATCCCCAATGTGATAATATTAGGAGGTGGGGCCTTTGCAGGGTGATTAGGTCATGAGGGCTCTGACCTCAGGAATGGGATTCATGCCCCTATAAAAGAGGCTTGAGGGAGCCCCTTTGTTCCTTCTGTCATATGAGGACACATGGAAGGCACTGTCTGTGAGGAAGAAGGCCTTCACCAGACATGGGATCTGCCAGCGCCTTGATCTTGGACTTCCCAGCCCCCAGAACTGTGAGCAATACATTTCTGTTGTCTGTAAATTACCCGTTCTAAGGTGTCTTTTATAGCAGTCTGAAATGACTGAGACAATGGGCTTGCCAACCCTGGCCTGACAGAGTTTAGGTGCTTCACTCTCTGATAGCAGTGGCTCCTGCCTTGCAGACATTAGGCTCTTTTTCTTTTCACATGTCCTCTGGAGTTTGGGGAATGTTCTCAGTGCAGCCTCTGTAAAAGCCATTTCCCAAATAGGGAGGAAGGGCTGTGAATTTGAGTCTGGCTGCTTTCATGAGACCAGGCTGCTGTTGGAGAATGCAGGACTTTTCTGATTCTGAGGATTGTCTTAAGAGTGGGTCTTCTTGTAACAGAGATTTGTGCCAAATCTTACGAGATGTGGAATTGAGCTGGAATTAAAAAAAAAAATCATCGTGATGATTAGAATGAATGTGGCTCCTGTACCACACTGAGACCTCAGTTTGGGGCTGATGATGAAGTGGGTAGCAGAGCGATGCCAGGGACACGTGGCCTCTTATAATGCGGAAGTGGAAGGCCTTCCACCCAAATTACAGTGTTTTAAGGAGAGTGGCAAACTTTGGCTTGTGCTGGATTGAAGCTTTTTTCTTTCTTTCCAGATGCACAAGTATTTAATTACTTTGAATGAACCATTCTGCAAGATACCTGCACATACGTTATCTCTTGTCATGGTTACCACAAGCTCATGAACTAGATTCAGGTCAACAATCTCTTACACATAGTCCAGAATTCAAGAGCTATGAAAATGGAAAGTGTTTTGTTTTTTAAGTTTAACACTAAATTCATTTGGCTGCCAAATCTGACCCAAACTGATAGGAAGCTATCTATTGTCTTTACTGATCTCACATTGTGTGAATTTTCATATACTTCATTGTGGAAGTATTTATGTGTTTGAGCACAGAATGTGTTCCAGTTCCCACTAGGGCTGCCATACGGGCCCATGTTACCTTTCTAAAAATCTAAATCCTGCTGAATTCTGAAGTGCCTCTGGTCCTGAGGGTTTTTGATCAGAAATGAGGTCATGGATTATAATCTGTGTTTTAAAGCTGAGGCAAAAGAATGTTAGAGAGCTTAAGTGACTTGCCCGGGGATACTCAGCTTATGAACGACACAGGTAGGTGTGAACAAATGGAGATTTTGAAGGAGATTTGACTCATTATTGGGGCTGGTTCCTGGTGGGTGGGATCTCTGAGCTATGGTGCTACCTACCTAACAGGAGGCAGGTGCCAGGCCTGCAGGTGGATGGGATGTCTGCTTTGTGGTTAGGCCCCAGCTAGCAGTGGCATTTTGAGGGGACAGGCTATGGTATACCTGTCATGGAAAGGGGGCTTGGGAAACTTAGCAGGCTGTCAGTAGCCTTGCCAAACAGCACAGCCTATGGTTGAGGACCCAGAAGCCAAGAGCCAGTTGGCCCCAGACAGAAGGCTTTGAGTCAAGTGGCACAGACAACTCCATGGCCATTAAGGAGAAAGGCAGAGGCTTTGTGGACAAGAAGGCCACAAGGGATCCCCTAAATATGTGGGATGCTGGGCTCCAAGCAGTGACTTGTGCTGTGAGCATGGAGTTCAGGCAATGGGCAGGCAGAGTCCATGGGCCAAAGCTGAGAGGTTGCAGGCCCAGGGACTTATACCTCTTGTTATGAGTTGAATTGTTCTTTCCCAAAAAGACACATTGAAGTCCTAAACACTAATACCTCAGAATGTGACCTTATTTGGAAATAGGGTCATTGCAGATGTAATTAGTTAAGATGAATCATCCTGGAGTAGGTGGGTCCTTAATCCAGTGTGACTGGCGTCCTTGTGAGGAGGTAACCATGAGAAGACACAGACACACAGCGGGGATAGATACCATGTGACAGCGAAGGCAGAGACTGGAGTCGTGTAGCTGTAAATCAAATAATGCCAGGGATTTCTGGCAAACCATGAGAAGTTAGCACGAGGCAAAGAGGGATTCTCTCCTACAGGTTCCAGAGGGAGCAGGGCCCTGTCGACACCTTGATTTCGGACTTCTGCCCCCCAGAGCTGGGAGACGATGGCTTTCTGTTGTTTTAAGTCACCCAGTTTGTGGCACTTTGCTATGGCAAGCCCAGGAAACCCATAAACCTGTATACATCATTAGGCAAGGGTGCTCAACCTATTGGCATTAGGATCTCCCAGGGCTCTTGTAAAAAGTCCCATTGCTCGAGCTGCACTCTCGCCTGATTTCATTAGCATCTCTGAGTGTCGGCCCCACACATCAGGATATTTAAAGCTCTTTAGGAGACATAAAAACAAGTTTGAGAACCACAGTCAAGAGTACTGCTTATTAAAGATCCTGGACAAGGTGTCCAGTTCCTGGGACCATGCCACACCTCCAAATGTCCTTGGTCATTCTCCTTAGCCCACGCTTTTCTCAGCGTTCAGCCCGCAGGACTCTGGGAAATAGCTGCTTTCCATTGTTCATAAGGCACACAGAGATGCCTGGCGCACAGTGAGTGCTTTCTAAGTGCTGGTTGTCATTATTTCTCCAGTCACCCTGTCTTTCCTAATCCTCACTTTCTAGAGGGCTCCCCCAGAGCGGTAGGATTTTATCTTCCTGGCTCAAAAAGAAAGCCGTTTCTCATTGTGTGTGAAAACTGTGCTTTACTTTCTTTTAATTGAGGCTTTTTCTTTTTCTTTCTTTCTTTTTTTTTTTTTTTTTCCAATTTGCCTGAGAGCTAGACCATGTGAAGGGCACTTTTATTTTTTAAAGAGAATCAACACAGAGTAAGTATGGCTGCACTTCAGAGTGACATTGAGAGAGCTTTTCGCTCTGAGAGTAGAGAGCCGGGATCAGGATCCTGCCCGATTCTGGTGTGGGGGCGGATGGGGGATCAGGGAGGCCGTGTGGGGTAGAAGCCCCCAGAAGGCATGCAAGAGGAGCCTACTTCCAGCACCTGGGCCTTCCTCTGCCCAGTGGATCACTCTGGTGTTCCAGGCCCGGCACAGCACAGAAAGGAATCACACTGAGCCCCAAGCTCTGGGAGCCCACGGTCCCACAGGGGACGCAGACACTTAAAGTAGCCAGTGCTGTGCAGTGGTACAAGATTCACGAGGCATGTTTCCTGGACCAACCCTGGCCCAGAAGGGCAGGAGCTGAAGTCTGGCCAGTCCAACTGAAGCCTGGGCTACTGTATACAGGGGGCTGTGGCTCCCCAAAGGTGCCCCTAGGAAGGAGGAGGAGGGGCATGGGTGCTGAGCAGGCAGCCAACGCTGGCCATTGCACGAGACACTGGTGAAGAAATGGGAAAGGAAGGTTGGTGCCTGTTTGTGTTGGACCTTGACTTCCCTGCCAAGGAGGTAGATGCCCTCCAGAAACATGGGAAGCACTGCAGACTTAAAATCAGGGAAGGGGCATGATTGATTATTTTTTTTTTTATTCCATCCCTTCTGATTCTCTCTCTGTGATGGGTCAAGGGCTTCTGGCCCATTCATTACAGACCAGCTATTCCCATGATGATGATGAGACCACAGAGCTTCTAGGTCATGGTGTAGACCCTTTGATCCAGGAGCCCCTACAATGCATGATCCCTAGCTGGTCCTCTGGTGTTCAGTGTATTTTGCTGATCTCAGGGAAGACATGCCACTTCCGTCTCCGGCTTCCCAGACCCTGGCACCAGCCTGGCTAGCTCAGTCTAAGTCCCAGGTTAAATAGGTACAAAGAGGAACAAGGGCTCAAAATGTGATGTTCCCTTAGGCAACAGACTGGCTTTTTATTTGCAGATTTCATTTTATCTAACAGTTTAAATGAAGCCCTGGTGTCTGAAGCTGCCACCCAGATTGGAAAATGTATTCAGTTGTCCTCCTTATTTCCCTGGGAGGACAGATTAACGATCCGTGCAGGGTACAGGTGTGAGCCCCAAGAGTCACTCTTGACTCCTCCCTCCCCTCAGACCCCAATTCTGTCCAGTTTTCCTCCTAAATGTCCTTTGAATCTGTTCTCTCCTTTGCCACCAGGACGTCATCCTCTCTTTCTCTCTAGCTGGTCTCTGTTTCTCCCTTTGGCCTCTCTGCTCTATTCGGGACATAGCATCTGGGCGCCTGTTTATCGTGAGGCGCTGTGATAGGCTCTGAGAATCCAGCAGGGGACAACTCAGAGATGTGGTTCCTGAATAAACACGTAGTGTAAATTTGGTTAGTGCCAGGTGCTACCAGGGAAATAAAACACTTGCCTTGGTAAGCATGAGCTGTCGGAACATTCTGAACAGTCTGGACTTCAGTAGGCCTGGCAGGATCCAGGGTCATGGGCGTTTGTCCCTCCCTCATCCTTGGTGGCAGGGCGTGGGAGGTGCTCTTGGTCAGCGTGGAGAAGAAAGATGAGCTCTTGAGAGAGGTGGACCAGGGCAGGTGTCCCAGTGGGATGGCAGGCCTGGTAAGTGTGGCTGAGGGTGGCGGGGGCGGGACACATGCTTTCCCAGCAAAAGACCATGCACATGTCAGAATGAGGTGAGGAACCCATGGGTGTCAGGGAACGTGGGCAGTCTGAGGCAGCAGGGTGGGCACACTCACAGTGGGGGTCCAAGTGTCCTCTGGATGTGCCTTTGTGGGCTCCACTCTCGGCTGGCCGGAGGAAAGGACTGGAGCTGAATCCTGGCTCTGTCCCCAGCCCCTGTGTGACTATGGGACACCCATGTCCTAGCTTTGGGCCTTGGTCTCCCCATCTGTGATATGGGTGGGGAAAGGAGAGAGGGCCGGTTACTACCCACCCTTAAGAAGTGCCTGTCATTAGAGACACCACGAAGCGCTGCAGTTAAGTCAGGCCTCAGACTGCCTGGGTTCAAATCCCAATTCTAGAACAACTTCGCTGAATGATACTGAGCAAATTACTTCGTCTTTCTGTGCCTCAACTTCCTTATTTTTAATATGAGGATGGTAATAATACTTAATTTCTGAGGATTAAATGAAACAATGAACATAAAATGCTTGGCACAGTGCCACTGACATAGCAAGTACCCTGGAAACATTAGCTTTTGTTATCTAATTATTTGCTAACCATTTTAGATATACAGT
Organism: Propithecus coquereli; assembly: GCF_000956105.1. NCBI lineage: Eukaryota > Metazoa > Chordata > Mammalia > Primates > Indriidae > Propithecus > Propithecus coquereli. The sequence goes on from NW_012149485.1 coordinate 23,013, forward strand.
AGGCCTTATCGTGCCAGTTTTATAGATGAGAAATCTGCCAAAAGGTGCCTACGTTAGGGAAGGAAGTAAGTGGCCAACTGGGGAGTCAAACCTGGGTCTGTTTGGTTCCAAGGCTCGGCTATCACCTTGTGTTTTGTTGCTGGCTCTGACTTGCAGCTCTAGAAGGCAGATGCTGGCCTGTGCCCAGGTCTTAGAGCTCAAAGACTTGAGTCTTTTTAAAGACATGGTCTGTCTTTTCACATTTAAATGCTCTGCTTGGCTCTGCATAGCCCTGCATGGCCAAGCTTGTAAGAAGTCATAGGATCAGCTTCTAATCTGGGAGGGCTTGGCAGGAAATGGAAATGTCCAAGGGCTGCCACTTACTCAACAGCTGGAAGTAAACAGACTAAGCAACAGCACTGAAGTTCCAGCAGCCATTTATACTTGGTTTGGTGGACCTGTCTCCTGGGAGGCGAGCAATTGACAGAAGATGTAAAACTGCCAGGAACATAGTGCAGTGGGTGGAGGAGGGTCTGGCATGGGGACATGGAGGTGGGCAGAGGAGGGGCTCCCACCTCCAGGCCTGGGCGGCAGGAGCCTGGGGTGACCTGTTCCTTGGTTACAGGCTGCTGAGGTGGACACAGCTTCTTGGAGACAAATTTTAGAGCTAGAGAGGGCTGGCAGACCCCCATCCCTCATCTTATAGATGGGAAAATGAGGCCAGGGGGCAAGTGGAGAGGTTTGTACTATCCAACCTCCTGTTTTGTGCCAGGTACCGTGATAGCCACATGCTATGCACCCCACAGCCCCTACTTTCTAAACGCAGAATTTCTTCTTAATAAGACATGGATTTCTATTATGTTTTGCCTGATTAAGAAGGGAGAAGTGTTCTCTACTCTTGCTTACACTCTGTCTCTCTCTGCTTCCTACTGATGATTAAGATAGAAAGTTTGGGAAATACAGGAAATTGTAAAGAATAAAATGAAAATTACCTACAAACCAAATAATAATCAGAGATGATCATTGTTAATAACTTGGCATCATTCCTTCTCTCTTTTTTTTTTTAAATCAAAAATGATGTTTTTGTTTAGAAGAGAGTTTTAAAAGTATTATGTGCTGCAAGGCTTACAACAGCCCCTTCCTGTTGATTGTCTCTCCCTTGAGGCAACCAGTTCCACATGGGCAGTCTGCTGGTGCTTATCTTGTTTGTGTATTATCTATAGACTTCTCTGGAAACTTCCTTTTTTTTGACATATCCGATTAGTTGGCTTTTGGACTGTCTAGGTCAATGCTCTCATTTTCTTATCCTTTTTCTTCCCTTTTCTTTCTTTCCTTTTTTGCTTTGCTTTCTGGACAATTTCAACTTTATCTTCTAAGCCATCTATTGTAATTCTTATTTATGCTTTCATATTTTTAACATCTGAGAGCTCTCTTTTGGTTCTAGGAATGTTCCTTTTTTTATGGCATCTTGTTCTTTGATGAAATATCTTGTATGTTTTTAAAAATACTTTTTGAATTGTCTGTTGTTTTCTGTCTGTACTTTTCCCCCTACCTGTTTGTTTTGGTCTCTTCCATTCAACTTGGAGGTTCCTCAAATGCTGGTGATCATTCGCTGTCCATTCATATTTAAGAGGGGCACTAACATGTCGAGTGTGTATATTGGATGGCAGGTGCCTTGTTCGCTGACAGTCTTGACTGTATGGGGATAAGGCACTAAACTGGCATTTTTATGGAAACCTATTATAGAATGTTTATACCTAAGGTCTTTTCATCTTCATCTGGTCATTTTCCCCAAAGACAAAGCTTCTGTGCCCCTGAAGGCATGGAGAGTGTGTGTAAGGCCTGGCTCCCGGTGTTCTCAGAGCTAAGTGGGGAATGCTCTCTCCACTCAGTGTGCTGGTTTTGTGAACTAAAATAAAATCTTAAGACTTCTCCCCAACTGGCTGACTGAATGGACTCCCTTTTGGCCAAGGGCATATCCTAAAACTAAATCGCCTGCCGTGAGGAAGGAGGTCAGACGTGCCTCATCATGCTCCCCTCCCTTCTTGGAGACATCCTTTGCAACCCATTTACAGGCCTAAGGGTGAGCAAGACAAACCTGCAGTCCTCAATTTATACAACAAATACATGTACTGTGGCTTGCCTCTGATTAACAGAGCTCCTTCCTTATCTTAAAACATCCCAAGCCTTTAGACAAAGCTTCATGTATTTAACCAATTACAAGTCAAAGAATCTTTAAACCCACCTATAACCTGTAACCTTCCTCCCTTTCCCCTTCGAGATGGCCCACATTTTCGGGCCAAACCAATGTATGCCTCCCATTTATTGATTTATGACTTTACTTATAACCCCTGTCTCCCTGAAAGGTATAAAACCAAACTGTAACCTGGCCACAGCGAGTCTGCTTGCTCAAGGCTTCTTGGGCGTGGCTCCAGGTCATGGTCCTCTAATTTGGCTCAGAATAAATCTCTTTAAAATAATTTTACAGAGTTGGGGTTCTTTTCCGTTGACAGTTTCAGTAGATCACCCTGGTTTTGCGTGGTGCCTTACCTACTTTCCGCAGGTCCCAACATCCTCCAAGCTAGATCCTGTCTGATAGGTTGTGGTGAACAATGAAGAAGGGCTGTCATGTGGCTGCATCACGGATGCAGATGGGAATGTGGGGATCTTAATATTTCTTATACAACCTTTCAGGTAACCCTGTTTTCAGCCTTATCTATCCCTGCCTTTAAAGGAAACTGGTGTTTCCAGTTTCTGTATCTTTCTGGTATTCCTTACCTAATTGACATGCCAGCCTCAGTGTCCACTGATCTGCTCAATCAGTTGCCATTTGTTCAACCATTTTTCTTGTTCCAAAATGTTGTTGGCATCTCTCAATTGCTGCCATTTTCTTTCCCCTACTCTTGGTATGTGGGGGTTTGTTTATGTCTTTTTAATTCCTACACTGTCAATTTAG